>NC_058385.1:21880000-22192500 GCF_018350175.1 Felis catus | reverse complement strand
CGCCCAATGGACTGAGCCACCAGGTGCCCCGCAATCGTTATTTATAAACAAATGGGAATACACTGGGATGTATTTCATAGTTCATATTTTAAGAAAAACAACAACTTTGATTTCACATCTTTTCTTCTGCATTAGCTTTGCGATATATGCCAGATCCATATATGTTGCACTGTCATTGAAATAATCCCATGCCTCGTGTGTCCTATCTGCTTACTTATTTTTTGATCATGTAATGTCACATTCAAATATCTAGACTTACAAAAGTACATGGAAACCAAAAACCTTTTATATGATTTACATGGGCTATGCCAAGCCCTTGGCCTCACACAATAAAGTAAAAATTTGTAATTGGCTTATGTTTTTGTCATTATCCAGAAGAATAACACTGCTTTAATTCTAAAAAATTATTGAAATAGATCAGTAAATAGCTAATTTGCCTCTAGGAATTTTGCCTTTTAATATGAACATGAATTTTTCAGTCCTGTAAAATGGAAATATCAGTCAAAACATCCTTCTTATTGGGTCTATTTTGGGTGTAAATAAATAGAAGAGAAGGGTGATTGGAATTATTGAATGCAAAAAGATTTAGAAAGGGGAATCAAATAGGTATAGGACTGCAAAAGATCAAGACTTCTGAAAAAAGTGAAAATGATGTTATGCTTCAAGTAACTAAGAGGACTGCTTATTTCAGATATATATTCTTGCTCTGTGCCTCGAAGTGTCAGGATTCTATTGGAAAGGACTCCCACCATTAAAAGCTTTCTGGGTGGGAGTGTGGGGGTGAGGGGAGGAACAGGACTAGCTACCCAGAGGAAGAAATAATAATGTTAATGCCAAGGAAAATCATTACTTGGAACTTCTTTGGTTGGTCTCCTGCTGGAAACTTTAATTGATTACTGAAAAGAGATTAGGCATGTCCAATTTGCTTTAGGTCACAGTCTTCATTAAAATGAGAACTTATTGTTTATTTTCTTTGAGAATTATGAACTTTTGCAGTCAATAAGAAATAGTGATAGCTATGATCTTATTTAAAATACATTGTGATCCATCCTAGAAAGTATAAATGATGTATTTTTTAAGAGAGTAAACAAGCAATTTGGAAAAGAACAAAATGTAATGGAACCAGGAACAGTACTAATGGTGCTATTCTCACATTTTTGCACAATCTTTTATTCAAGCATTTAACAAATTAGGCACAAGAAGACAACTTGTTCTAGGGAATCAGCACTATGTAGTGGGGATGTTATAGAGCTGCACTTGAGTGCCCAACAACTTCTTTCTTTTTATTTTTAAGGTTATGTCTTTATTTTGGGGAGACAGGGTGCACACGAGGGGCAGAGAGGGAGGGAGGGAGAGAATCCTAAACAGGCTCCACGCTGTCAGCACCGAGCCTGATGCTGGGCTCAATCTCATGAACTGTGAGATCATGACCTGAGTCAAAATCAAGAGTTGGACACTTAACCAACCGAGTCACCCAGATGCTCCAGTGCCCGGCAACTTTCTGCTTAACTTTTGGCCCCTTCTTTATAACTTTCTTTCTCATCATTGTCATTATGTAATTACCATCTGCTCCATCATCATGATCATCATCATGTCAAATATCCCCTCTATAGAGACATCTTCCCTTACTATCTTTGTCACTAGTGTTTATCTTCCCGTATTTTCTACACTTTTATCTTGCCTTAAATTTCTTCGTGATATATTTAAAGATCAAAAATTGTATTTTCTGTTTAGTTGCTCATTACAGCTGCATGAGGATAGGATTTCTTTTGTTATTAAATTCAAGTTACTTTACTGTTTAAAAACACAATCAGGGGGCGCCTGGGTGGCTCAGTCGGTTGAGCGTCCGACTTCGGCTCAGGTCATGATCTCACAGCTCGTGAGTTCGAGCCCCATGTCGGGCTCTGTGCTGACAGCTCAGAGCCTGGAGCCTGCTTCTGCTTCTGTGTCTCCCTCTCTCTCTGCCCCTAACCCACTCACATTCTGTCTCTGTCTCTCTCAAAAATAAGTAAACATTAAAAAAAAAATTAAAAAAAAAAAAGAAGAATGACAGATGTAACATAGCCATAAAAGGCTGCTGTGTTGAGAATACATAAGGGGGCGAGGGCCACAGAAAGGAATTGGTTTGTTACTTTGTTGGCGATCCAGTTTAGAAAAGGAGTTGAGAAAGAAGAGAGAAAAATTAAAATGATAGCACATAGTGGCTCAAGGGAGAAAGGAATAAGATAAAGACTTTACATCTGACTTTACAAAAAAAATAAAAGAGATGAGATATGCTTTTGTTGTTTTACCACAGGGTGAGGGAAAATAGGAAGGGAAAGTCAGCTTCACTAGTTTGTGGAAGAAATGGGAGATGAACCGAAAAGGAGTATGGAACATTCTTTAAATACATTTGATTATGAAGTAAAAGAGAAAGAGAGTGATAGCTAGAAAAGTTCTTGAGGTCTTTAGGAAATATTTAGTGAAAATATTTAGTGAAAATATCCTTATTGTTTTCTGATCATGGAAGTCATACATGTATATTGAAAAATTCAAAGGCACAGAAATAGATGATGCACAAGGTGATATTCTCCCAATTTTCAACACCAAGAAAGTAATTATTAAGAGTTAATATAAATTCCTTCAGTTGTGTTTCATGTAAATAATTATTCAGATAAGTATAACCATGATGCTCCTTGAAAAAAATTAAAGTGGCAGGGCATGGGTAAAACTGGATGTTCCTACAGTAAACTAGATATCTGAAAAAATGTAATTCAAATATAGTGAGAGTCAGTACGACATGTGGATTAACTTGATTTTCTAGGGGAATCTATGCCTATGTACAAAATCACCTATATATATATTTTTGTCTCCATTTGGCCAATGTTACCTACCAGGAAACGGTCTGTTTGTTGGGATAAGAGAAGAGAGAAGCTGGTCTTCCTATATGAGCCCAAGATACCTTTTACTATTTGGAACACTTACAACAGGGTATTATGATTGTCTGTTGTATTCTCTGATCTGTGAGCTTTTTGAGGGCAGTGACTATATTTTGATTAATATGGTATCTACAGAACATAGATCAATGCCTGACACCATGATGTGGACCTCACTTTTGTTTGCTCATTGAATTAATGAACGAGTAGTGTATAATCACAAACATTCACGTGCCGCAGCAAAGATGTGCATGTGCACACGAGCGTGCATGTGTGCGGGATTTTGTGTTTGGTCTTGGCCTTGATAGTTCCATGTTTTATGTAATAGTTCTAATTCATCCAAATAAATTCTATTGTGAGAACTAAATGTTGGAAGTAAATGTTGCTTACTAAGTGAGTAGGATCAAACGGTCAAAAGTGATTAGAAATTTTAAATGATCACTCCAGCCTTTAATTTTTGTGTATATATTATTAGTTTGAATGAGACAGTAAATATGGTTTGTGACATATGAATGGCACTATTATCTGCATGCATACATTCCTTGATTATCAATGATGGATTAACTTATTAAAAACAGCAGATGCTAAACTGAAATGTACTTCACCCTTTTTCAAAGTCCAGTTCAATTGAATAGCAAAATTTAAGTTTTATATGAACAAAAAAGGCCACTGAAAAGGCCAATATAATTAAAATTCAATTAATAATCCTACCTTTTTTTTTTTGAATCTACAACAAACCATTCAATATACTTTGGCAATGAATGAATTCCAATTTGTCATAAAATTAGCCACTTAACTCTCTTTGCTCTCCAATTTCAAAACCAAGTACAGTCTGATTATATTCATTTCTCTCCTGGTTGAACTCAATGTACATTTTTCATTCATAGCTTTTGTGAGATTCTCTAATATTTATTTACTAAGGCTTCTGAAGTATGAACATTTATAGGTCAATTCCATCAGAGAAATAATTGGGTTCTTTGACAGCATCAGAACACAATAAACGATTGTAAATCAACCTTTTGAACAAGTTGAAAATTAAGATAAAGTATCTATTATTGAAAAGGGCTTTGCATTTATTTTTAGACTCCCCTCCCAACAAGAAAAAAAAATTCAAGACTAGATCTTGGGCACTGATTTGGTTTCACAGTTATTTAGGTTAGAATGACAACATGTGGATTAATAATTCTTTTTAGGGTAACTTGGGTAATCAAAATGCATGTATAATAAATAAATGCCTATATTGCTTACTCTGTACTAATTACATATGCTGTTTTATTTAATACTAATAATCTGTGAGAGAGATATTGTTGCAATTTTTCAGATAAAGAAACTAAGGTTCAGAGAGATTAAGTACATTGTCTAAAGTCAGAACAAGATTCTATTGCCCAGTAATACACATTAGAGTTATAAAATTACATACTTTTCATCTGCTTATTGAGCACCATTTTCATTCAGTAGCTTTGTTCAATGCAAGGTTGTTCAAACTGTCTAAGGCTGTAGGATCCTAAAGAAAACTGAGATCAGATGACACAGTTGCCAACTCAGTGTTAGCTCAATTGTTTTAACATTAAACATTTACCCAACTATACATTTCTTTTTTTTTTAAGTTTGTTTATTTATTTTGCATGAGAGAGAGAGAGCATGAGCACAAGTGGGGAAGGGGCAGAAAGAGAGGGAAAGACAGAATCCCAAGTAGCCTCCATGCTGTCAGTGCAGAGCCCGATGCAGCACTTGAACTCACAAACCAAACCATGAGATCACGACCTGAGCCGAAATCAAGAGTCAGACGCTTAACTGACTGAGCCACTCAGGTGGCCCACCTTGATTTCTCAGTAGTAATTTCACATTTTAATTATACTATCATATTGGCTAACTTTTTGGTTATTTTCCTCTAAAATAAACATGTATCTGAGTGTGAATCTGTAGACTTTGGGTAGAAAATCTCCTTGGGGCAATGGCTGCCCATCAGATATTCTTGAAAAGAATGGCATGTTTGCTATAGTTAAATTAATCACAGTCCCTCAGACCATTCATGAATCTAGAAATGCTGTCTGGTATATACACCACACAGATCAGACTGAGATTTTTGAAAACCAGAAACATTTTGTAAGTCTTTTAAATAATCTAAATTCTTAAATGTCCAACCTCAAGGAGTCATGTGATATTGTCCAGCAAGCCTTCTGTGTTTCCCTAGTCTATGTGCTTCCTCATTATCCACTATGACTATCTGAAAATTCTGTGACTCTTTCCAAACTTCTGGCCATAGCAGCTCCCACTGACTCTCAGCCTCCTACTTCATGGAGAAAACAGGGATATTAGATGGTATGGCAGGCAGACCATGGTAAGATGGATCCCAATAATCACCACCTCCTGCTGTTCCCACACCACTGGGACCTGACCTGCATTTTAACATGCTGTATTTATTTCTTGGCTACCACACTGTGATGAAGCAAAATGCTTGTGGTCAGCAGAACTTCTAAACTGGCCCAAGTAAAGAGCTGTGTCCTAATCCCCAGAACCTATGAATATACGAAGATATCATTCTCATGATTATGTTATGTTATAGGGAACACTTGACTGCCAGATATGGAAATTATTTGGGTGGGTATAATCTGGACACATAAGACCTTAAAAACAATGAGCCTTCTCTGGCTGGTGGCAAAAAGGAAATTAAGAGAGGTTTCAAGCATGAGACGGATCATGAAGCATCAGGCCATTTCTGGCTTTGTAGATGGAGAGAAACATGCAATGAGGAATCCAGGCAGCTTCCAGGAGCAAAGACTAGCCTCCAAGTGATGGCCAGCAAGGGAATATGGACCTCAGTCCTACAACCACCAGTAACTGGATTTTTCCAACAACCTGAATTAGCTTAAAAGTGGATTTTTCCTAGATCTTCCAGAAAAGAGCCCAGCATGGCAGATACCTTGACTTTAGTCTTATGAGATCCTAAGCAAAGAACACAGTCAAGTCCTTCTGGATTCTGATCTATGGATTTGGAAAAAAAAATAAATAAATGGTATTATGTTAGGTTTCTAAATTTGTAGTAATTTGTTATACAAAATATAAAACTAATATGTTACTCTATTTTATTAGTTTTTAATCTCCCCTTGCTCTGCCTTGAGAGTGATTAGACAGCCCCTTCCCCTTAGACCTTTTCAGCTATTCGTCAGGTACCTCCAAATACTAGTGGACATATGTTTGTGGTACTTTTACAGTTCCTCTCACTTGGAGTAAGTGCCCCTTTATTCTCACCCACAGCATGGGAGGGAAGCATAACTCAATGACAACCCTAATCAAAGAAATCTATCGATGTTCTCAATTTCCTTCTTTTGGGTATTTTGGAAGTGGATGATTTACTAATGCTGGCAAAACCAGTGTCACAGTCTCTTAGCATAATTGCAGAGCTATCCTGATTCCTATGCTTTTTCTCAGCCCCTGGACCTCTGCTAAAATCAGGCTATGGTAAAAGGCATCACTTAATACCCTGCATTTTTAAGGATACATTTTTGTTATATAAGGATAAAGTAGACAATATAATTCAATCATACTGTAGCTTTGGATAAGTTTCTTGACATTATATTAGAGAGTTCCTGCATATGGTAAGACCTGTAAACAAAACAGGAACATTGCATGAAACATGTTTTATAGTTCTGCAACCAATAATATTAGAATGTATGAAATGTTTCTCTATTTTCAATAGACTCTAATGTCAAGAGAGTCACCATGCACACAAACAAATAGTACATTAGCATTATCATTAACTACAACATGCTTACAAGAAATTCACTGCATACGAATATTATAGTTGATTCCCTAACATTCATTCCACCCAGGTGACTGGCCTCAGCCAGTCATGGCATGTCTATTCCTCTTGCCAGAGAATGGTTCAAGAATGGAAATAGGGCCAATGAGACATGAGGGGAGTCCCCTGCAGGGACTTCCAGGAAACATTTCCCTGACTCCAAAGAGAGACCTCAAAAAAAGGATTGTCTTTTCTTTTCTAGATAAGAAGTCAGAACGAGAGGACTAGAATTTCCATAGCTATATTGCTACCAACCTAAAGAAGGAACCAAACCTGGCATGGTTGAGAAGACATGGAAAGAAGCTGGATCCTTGATGATATCACCATTGGAATCCAAGTTTTATTACTCACAGCAAAAACTATTCTAGTAATAACATATTTTGAGCACCAATGACATATTGAGGTCAAAAAGGACTGTGTATAGTTAAATTTACGCAGGCATGCCTAGGAAGAAAATCAGAGGTGTTTAAGACAAATATACAAGCAAATTTAGAATGAAGAACAGGGACTACTTTCAAATTAGGTTTTATGAAAAGACCAATGTGGTACCAAAATCAAGAGATTGGTGGAGCCACGAGAGAACATCAAAAAATACAAATGGAGTCAGAACTTGGAAGTGGGAGTTACTTTCTTGCACCTCAAAGGACGACTTCAAACCACACCAAAATCCTTACCAAGTAAGACAAAGATGCAAGAGCCTTAAGGCCAATACAAAAAGTTGCTGATCCACGAAAGGCCTATCATGTTCTGCCCTCTTACGTGAAGAACAAAGGCCATTGTCCATCTTCTTGATTGTCAGGTAACTTAAAAGATAAGAGAAGGTAATGATCGGAGGGTTTGGGGGGGGCAGGGAAGGTTGTAATCCTCTGGCTTTGAATAAAATTGAAACATCAGGAAGATCCAACCACACACTGAAAACTACAGGACATGCTGTTAGTTCACCATGAGCCATTTTACATGGTGGTGGTTTCATTTCAATATATCCAACGAGGGTAAAAAAGATACAGTGTATAAGCCGGATTTTATCATTTAAATGCCAATTCATTCTCATTGTTGCTATTGAATTGTGAGTCTCACCTGCACCAAAACATAACTATATATGTAAGCAAACCACATTTAATTATTGATGTGATATTGGGTACATGATCTTGTACATTACAGAAAATTGTCTCATTACTCCACTCCTTTCCTCTGAAGTCAGGGCTAGAGGAAGACAGTCTACTACACATGTCAAGAATAGGTAAAATCTCACAAATCTAAAAGCAGCAACTTAAAATCAGATCAACCATGGCTTAAAACCCAGGATTGACATTTTTCTAGCTACGTGATCTTTGATATGTTATTTAATCCCATGAATCTGTTTTTTCCTCAGGAAAATGGAGATAATAATGTCTCCCTAAGAGGTTTGTTATAAGGCCTAGAGGAGGCAATGTATGGAAATTGCTTATTAGACAGTCATAATGTATCAGAGACCAAAATAATGTCAATCTCCTTCCCACTTTTCCTAATAAGGACTTATACTAGAGAGGGGAAAACCATTGAGAGGGTGAGAGAATTATTTTTGGCCAATGAAAATATGTTTTTCGCTAGGGAGGACTCATGCTTTTAAAATACAGTACTGATAAATCTATGGATCACTCTCCCTAGGAGATGTTTAAAACAACAGGGTCACAGGGAATCAGAACATTTTTGCTTGGATGAGAATTCTAAGTTACAGATATTAAAACATGGCACTATTTTTAGCTAGAGTGTACTTAAGTATGTGAGAAATAATTGCTTGGATCTTGTTTTTGAATTCTTAGAATAAAGAAAGAGAGATTTTCTTTAAATGTCAGTATTTGTTTAAATACTGAGTCCCTCTTATTCTTAGCTCCTGGTAGCTGACAGTCCTAGCTCTGGGGGATGACTAGGATGGTGTGTTTCCGTATTTACCAACAGAACTAAATAAACAAAGTAAGTGTCTGATGGAAAACTGGATTCATAGAAGTCAAGCCACTGAAATCCTGTGTGCGAGAGAAGTAAATGGCTCAGAGGCGATGCAAAGACCACATAACGCTCCCTTCCATTCAACTCTCTGCAAACACTGTAGAAGGGAGCTAGGAGGCCAGTCTCCTGGATACAAGGACAACAGGATGCTGATCTCCCTAAAGGGCTCTTAGGCAGAAGCCTTGATGCAGGAGGGAGCAGAGGAGGGATTAGAAGCCGAGGGATGCTGGAGGAAGAGCAGGAGCTTCCACGAGGGCTCTCTGGGACTCTTCTTAATGATGCCTTTGGGGCGAGGGGCAGCCCACTCACACAGCTCTTAACCGAGATCGAGAGGGACATGGGGAGGCAGAAACACGTTCTGCACCTGACCCAAACCTGTGCTATTTCCTACGAGAGTAAATAATGTCTTCCATACACTTAGAATGTTTTCTGTGAATCCCACTGTTGTTAGCCTCAATTTTAACAGGAGCCAGATGACTTCAAGTGCAATATTTTCTCTGGTAAGTACTAGGTTCTGATATTCTATGTTGCTGACCAATGAGCGATTCAAATATTTTGGTAGTTTGGGTAAGCAGGTTGCAAAATACCTCAATGGTACTTCTTTTTAAAGACTTTTGAGACCTGTCCCTTATTAGAATGTATTGTCCCCTTTTCTCTTCTCCCACAGCAGTTCCTGTATGTATGTAAGTATTTCTAGAGTCTTCTAAAGTTATTTGTTTACAAGTCTCTATACCATTTAAGTGTTAATTCTCTGAGGGCCCAAACCTGCTATTATTCATGTTTAACCTCTCAACACCTAACAAATAACTGATACACAGTAAGTCTTCAATACTTTCATTGACTGAGTAAATAAATGCTGACACTCCTTCACAACAATTGCAAAGATGGCAAGCCAGCGATAGCTGCAAGGGAATTTTACCTAATTTTCACAGCCACATAAAATCGACTATGTCCTCAGCTTGATTCTTCTGTTCAATAAGTATTTAATGAATATGTACGGGCACTAGCCAAAGGTTTGGGCGTAGGGAATACTAAAATAATTATGACATTATTCCTACTTGAAAGTAGTTCAAAACAAATTGTTACTTTAAAATGTGTGCTGGAGAAAAGAAATACGTTGCCATCTCTGTAGCTTATTTGTATGTCTGATGGTAATTAATCCATTTGTGATACCATTTAAACTGTTTTTTTTTATCCTAACTTACGAAGCCATAATCAATATTGCCAATAAGATATAAGACAAAAGCCGATATTTGTTTTTAATTGCTCATTTTGACATAACATACAGTTCCAAAAAATTACACACTTCGTGTCATGGGTTAGGTAACTAGATTACTGTGGTTTAGTAGTTATCTGTTTATCTGTATGGTTTGCACTTGTCCTGTGAGGTTTTCAACACTAAAGCCCCCTTTCTAAACTCTTTTGGTTTTTGAACCATTGCTGCCATCCAGTGGAAGAATGTGGTGTTTCATTAAATAAAAGACTATTCCCCCAAATAACTAATATAGCACTTATAATCAAATTTTTATAATCACAAATCACCAAAAATTAAATCCTTTATCATACTGAATTATAATATAGAACTGATTGAAAAACTAAGTCCTTTAAAACATTAACTATTCAAACAAGTCCTTGTCGATACATACAGATATTATAATTGACGTGCCATGCTTGCATTGCTATGCTTATAGTCGTATAGTATATTTATTTTATACCCTTCCACATGTATTGCAGTTAGATGATTATTCTTATCTGATAATTATATGTTATTGGTTTTAATCTATTTCCATTTTTTCTTCTGTTTTTCAAGGTTCTCTAGGGTTCATGCAGGTCCTGTTGCTTGATAGATATCTCCTTTAATAATACTTCATCAATCTTTCCTCTATGATTTTTCCAGAATTCAAATCCAAGGTTCAACCATTGTTATAGCTCTTAAGACTATATTTAAATAAATAAATGCTTGGGTGCTTATGTAATTTATGTAAATCTTTTTTTTTTTTTTTTTGCACTGTTTAAGTTTGAACTAGCTGATGTGCTATAGAAATCTGAGCTTGATTTTAAAAAGGTTAGACAAATAAACGTTCCCAAATGCATATGATTTCTATACAAGTCACTGACTACCTGGCACCTGACAGGGTCAACATTTGTAAATGAGCAAAAATAAGGTTTATCTAATCATTGCATGCTGTAGAATGTGTTCATCAGTGTAATTAGAAACACATCTTTGGGTTTTACAGTTTTTGCAGTAATCCCTGGTCAGAGGGACAATCTCAGTATCCTTTCTATGTACTTCAAAGTACTTCTCAATTTAGATAGTTCTTTCCAGTAGATCACATATCAAGCTCTATTTCCAAATCTCTGCCTCATTTGTGATGATATGAGAGAGAACTTCCCCCTTCCCTGGACCAGAGGAAGTCACATTTACTAAACAGCCTGTGTTGTCGACCCTTTTAGGGTAAGTTTACTTTTTTATGATATACTTGTCTTATTTTAAAAGAATAACATTTAAAGTACTACCCTTTGGGGCATTTCAGAAATTTCATGAAAATCTGTCTCTTATAAACCACTTTCCTTGTAATTTCAGAATGTTCATAATGTAACCCCTGTTCATTTTCCTATTCATATTAAAATTGTTAGTGATGACATTTTTAGTGTTGTCCTTGGGAGACAATAGTCTGAAACTTAAAATGCTGAAGTAGACATTTTATTTCGATTATTAAACATCTGACTCATCTAAATTAACCAGATAAGTTTAAATATTCTGGCATTGACCTTAGCATGACTTCACTACAATTGCTAATAATTGTGTTATTATCTCTGTTGGCTATGTATTTTTTTCTGTGATTTTCATATCTTTCTTTAACCAATAGGTTCCTGCTCTGAAATGTTTTAGTTCTTTGATCTCTAATTTGTTATAGTACTAGCAAAAGACTCTCTTGACGTGAATCAGAAAATGTGTGATGGTAAAAGTTACCTTTCACATTCAATTCTTTAACCTAATAAATCTTTCAAATTTCCTTATAATGTGTTTTCTCTCTAAACTGTAAAAACAGAAAACACCCACCTGCTTCAACTGATGGCTCCACTGAATCAACTTTAGGGAGGGGCACAGGCTTCCATTGGTGGCCACACCCACATAATAAAGCTTGGACCAAGGCTAGAACCTGTGATGGGTCTACCTTTGAGAATTTGGAAATTGCATATTACAGAGAATGCTAGTTCAAGACTAATGGAAGTAGTCAAGACAATTAAAAAAGAGGAGAGAGGTAAGTTTGTCTCATAAAATGTTAGAAAACAGAACAATGTGCTTTATATTTTTCTAGAGGAGAGTCATTGGCAAGTAAACTCTATCCCTCCAAATGATTTCAGAGCATTAGTGTAAAAATGCAAGTACCTGGGTAACTGGGGCAAACTAGAAGGGGGGGGGGGGACAGCGTGCCTTCTCAGCAAACAAAAGCAACCAAAACCTACAGACACAGAATGAGGAGAACTACTCAAAATAGTATAAATCTTGGCAGGCAAGTCAAATCCATACCAATGTTTGATTGATCACATTTTATAAGGCATGGACAAGTGTAATTCTTATTTAAGTAATTATTATTTAAATAAAGAGCAATTACTGCTATCCAAAATCATTACTGAGCACTTACTATATGCCAGAAGATGCCGAAGATATGAAGAGGGCTGAGATTAGTCTCTACTACCTCAAGAAAACAGCTCTAAAGACAGAGATGCCAAAGGAGAGTGGCAAAGGCAGAACAAAAATAACTTCGAATTGACACACAACCTTCTTGGGCTTCCTTCTCCCTCTTTTAAATTCTGACTTACAATCAACAAAACTAAAAAAAAAAAATACAAAGCAATGGGAGGAGACTGAGTTATAATTTATTCTCTAATATTTCAATAAACTTTAATTAGCATGGAGAAGAGAACACATACTTTTGACTGTTCTTAGATATAGGAAAATGTGAAGACACACAAAATTGATTCTTGTATCTAAGGTGTTAATTTCTCAATATTTTACAACTAGAACTCCTTTCAAGTAAAAATCATCACAAATGTTTTAGAATTCAAAATGTATGTGATGTCTAGTTTTCTCTGGACGGGGAAATGAAAAGAACTTGATTTAAGTAATTCAAATGTGAGAGACATATATATTCTTAATTAAAACCAACTCATCAAGCAAAATTAACTCATTTTTTAGGAAACACAGTTCAAAGATGGGGCGATATACATGCTGTGATCACAACAGAGAGGTGCAAATGAACGCACTCTTGGTGATGACAGGCTCTGAACTGAGCCACAGGCTCTACCAAATATGAATGCATGAAAGAAGGTACTTTTTTTTGCAAATTGTTATTGAAATGCCATTTAGTTTAACTTGATTGTGTTGACCTCTGTTTACACATTTGAATGAAAGTAGCGAGCCAAGACTTGTAAGATCCTTGAGGTCAGTGTTTAATAGTAGTGTAACCAGAATCAAACCATCCATAATCATTCTCCTGAGGAAAAATTTGACTAATGGCACCTGTGAGATAGTCTCTTGACATGGATAGTGTTTATCTGTCTGTCATTTATAGAAAACAAAGATAGCTTTTGTGTAGTAGCCAGGGTTTTCCAGAGAAACAGAATAAATAGAATGTGTTTGTGTATGTATGTATTATTATAAGAAATTGCCTCACAGGATGATTATGGATCTGCAGTCTACACGCTGGAGACCCAGAAGAGCCTAAAGTGTAGTTCTAGTCTGAGAGCTGGCAAGTTCTAGACCCAGGAAGAGCCAATGTGAAGTCCAAGTTCGAAGGCAGGAAAACACTGATGCTCCAGCTTGAAGGCAATCAGGCAGAAAGAATTCCCTCTTACCTGGGGGAAGGTCAGCTTTTTTGTTCTATACTGGCTTTCCACTGATTGGATGAAGCCCACCCACTTTGGGGAGGGCAATCTCCTTCACTCACTCTACCAATTTAAATGTTAATCTCATCCAAAAACATTCTCACAGAAACAGCCAGGATAATGTTTGACCAAATATTTGGGCACCCTGTGACCCAGTAAATTGACACAGAAAATTAACCATCACATTCTGTATTGCTTAAAACATATAATGCTTAAAATATATCGTAAAGCTAAGACTGTAGAAGTAAAAATATGGAATACATACAATAATGAAAATATACAAATGAAAACATTGATTTAATAAATGTTATTGAGACTCACTATGTGCAAATGTTCCAAGACTCACTGTTCTTGGAACAGGATATAAGGCAGTGAACAAAGACAAGTTTCCTGGGCTCCTGGAGTTTACACTCAGTGAAAGAAAGACAGTAAAATAGGATTATACACACAGAATATGATTTCAGGGAGAGCTAAGGGCTGGGAAGAAAAGCAAAGCAGGCCCAGTGGCTGGAGAGGGAGCAGGTGGGTCGGCAACTTGAGTCAGGGTAGTGAGGGAATCCCTAAAATGTTACCATCTGAGTAAAGATTGTAATGATGTGAAGGGGTGAGGCAGGTGAGGATAGGAGAGAAGAGCGTTCAGGCAGAGGTAACAGCAAATGGATAAGTCTTGAGATGGGAACAGACTGGGCTTGTTTGAAGACCAGCAAGGAGGCCACTGTGGCTGCAGTAGGGGCATAGAGAAAGATGAGGAAGTAGACAGGGGCCAACCCAGGTAAATACACAACCAGCATTTGTCAATTAATATGCATCTCTGCATCAACACTTTCACCTTCAATTTCCTTGTTTATGCATTCAGGACATGGGAAGCATATTAAAAACCAGAGAACAAAAAAGGAACAAAGGAATGAACACAAGATTTGAAAGGGTCCATTAACATTGTGCTGATGTGCAACATACCCTAATGAGGATACCAGTTTCCAGGTAAATAAGTACAGGCCAATTTTACTTTGTAGCTAAATATTTAAGTACAGAATTTGGTATGGCTCATTTCACTATAGTTTCTGGATTATAGATTGTTTTGCATTATTTCTCACTGGAAATATCTGTCAGCACTGTGATAGTTTCCAGATGTTAACAAATTTTGGTTGGATGCATAGTCTTCAAAAGAACACATGCAGGTAAAATACAGTATTTTTTATGTGTTTGCAAAATATTGCGAGATAAAGAAGGGACTTTCAGAGAGGTGTTTAAGCTTGCTGTTCCCCAAAGTGCATCTCCATCAAGTATGAATGTATATTAGTCTTGTTCAAGTCAGGAAGACACAAACCACTTAAGGTATTTAAAATAGAAGTGATAGGGGCGCCTGGGTGGCTCAGGCGGTTAAGCGTCCGACTTCAGCTCGGGTCATATCTCACAGTTTGTGAGTTCAAACCCCGTGTCAGGCTCTGTGCTGACAGCTCAGAGCCTGGAGCCTGCTTCGGATTCTGTGTCTCCCTCTCTCTCTGTGCCCCTCCCCCACTCATGCTCTGTCTCTCTGTCTCTCAAAAAAATGAATCAACGTTAAAAAAAAAATAGAAGTGATATACTGAATAATATACAAAGTAGTTAGAGGGTATGCAGGAGTTCATAAAGGAGGAGGGGTAATAGTTAAGATCAGAAGGCTGCCGACACCCCTTGAGCTAGACCTGTGTGTTGAGCCAGCTGCTGTGCCCTGAGTCACTCAGCAGCTGCCAATACTAGAAATGCAGAGAGGCTGTTCTTTCTGTCAGGGTTGGAATCATAAAAGGTCACCAAGGTAGCAGTTGGAACCCCCATGGATGTTAGTACACTCCTTGGGATGCAGGAGTCACAGCAGTCTGACTCTTCCTGCTCTATGCCCATTACTAGTAACTATCAACTACTGTCAGAACCAGAACCATGAAGTTGTTATCTTCTGGCCTCCCTCCATGTCTCCCATGGGCAGAAGCAAACGGGAAACCAGCTGGCAAAGGCACATGGGAAATGTAGTTTTCAGATTCCCCAACCCAGCAATAGTGAGCAAAGAAGAGAACATGGGGATTGAGACACATCCGAAAAATAAGCAGCCCTTTTGGCTATTCAGTATTCAAACACACCGTTCTATCCACATTTAAGCTTCCACACAACAGTGACAACTACTTTACACTTCCACGTAATATGAAGACGATGAATAGTCTTTACTTTTCCTCAATAGTGCCTCAAGAGTACAAATGAAGATAACCTTACCCTCTCCTACAAAAAGTGGAGACACAAAAATCCGTCAATCATTTTATCTATCTTTGGATGACAGTAGTTTCCTTTTTAGTTCAGTCACCATCTCACTTGATTATTCTGTACCTGAGAGTCCATGTTATAAAGCAAACCACCATAATACTCATAAAATAAAAAAAAAATAATTTTGGGAAAAAAGGAGGAGGATAAGCTAATATTTATACACGTGAAATAATAAGTGGATTGTTTCCCTATTTCTGCATAATAAATTGCCTCAAAATACAAGAGCCCAAAACAACAAACATTTATTACCTCAGTTACATCAGTTCCTGAGAATCAAGAAACTTACCTGGGAGGTTCTGGCTCAGGGACCTCTCATGCTCTGCAGTCAGGATGTTGGCTAAGGTTATAGCCATCTGAAGGCTTGATTGCAACTGGAGAGTTCACTTCTAAGCTTGTGCACATGGTTGTTGGCTGGAGCCCTTAGCTCCTTGCCATGTAGTTTTCGCCATAGGACTGTTCATGATGACAGGGTGGCCAGCTTCTGCCAGAGCAAGTGATCAGAAAGAGAAAACGACAGAGAGACCAAGAGATAAGTGTCAGGGCCCTGTTTAAAAATCACAGTCTTATAATTGGCATACCGTAATTTCTGCTGTATCCTCTCGGACACACAGATAACCCTGGTTTGATTTGGGAGGGGGTTACACATGGTGGGAGCATCAAGAGGCAGGAATCATGGGGGCCATCTTGGAAGCTTGTCACCATGACAAACAAGGAAGAAAATATACATAGCTGCCATAATCATTTCTGTAACATGTCATAAGGTTTTAGTCCACATTTATAACTTCCTTTTTCCACTATTCTTTGTGTTCTCTTTGCATACTGTCAGCACTTCAGCTGACTAGGATATTTTACCTAACTACCCCAAACTTTCATTCCTAAAGGATCTAGGTTCTCAATGATTCTACCTTGAGTTCTTACTGTCTTCTCTTAATTGTACCAATTGACATGGAAGTGCCAGGGGTATCCCACAGAATCCTGTAGGCTCCAAGCATACTCCTCCCTTTCCACGCCTATGTATAACTGCAACCAAATTTCGTTTTGCTAATTGGGGTCAATAACAGTAGCCAGCACAGGAATCTGCTTCTGTGCCTATTCGGTCTGTACAATGATGAGACTCAAATGAATAGGTGGCAGGACCAATTTCCAACTGGCAAACAATTGTTGTGTCTCCGGGGAACAAATCATATACAGATGGGAAGGAAGATTTTGTGATTATTAGGTCACACACACACATAGATTAGAAACTTCACAGAGAATTAGCTCCGTAGTTGGGATTCAATAGGCCAATTTTATCAGGTAAATGATAAGAACAATGAATTATTTGGTTGAAGTATCATTGCCTCTCTCCGTTTCTATAAAATGAGCTTCTTTGCTATATGGGGAAATGAGAAGGCAAATACAGCACCACGTATGAGGGGTGCTAGAAGTACACTGGGCAAAAAGGCAAACCTATATCCAGAATAAGCATCTGTTCCAGTGAGAACATGTAACTGTTCCCTGTAAGGTTAAAAGGGGCCCATTATAATCAGCCTCCAGGTGGCAGGTGTCTTACAGGAGCCTGGTGTTGGTCTACGCTACTAGCAATCTGGGAAGTCAACAATGGTGGCATCCAGATGAGCGATAGTGAAGGGAATCCACGTTGTTGAGCTTCTGCATATCTTCCATCTCTGCCCTGTTAAGTACTTGTAGGTGATACCATTGAGTACCATTAGGGTGACTGAGGGAAGAGTTTAGCTAACATCCAAAGAATGAATGAGTTTGCCCACCTGCTTATTGATAGACTCTTTTGAAAGCTAGTGCCATTGGTGACCAAATATCCTCATGCACTGGTCTCAGTTTGAGAGCTTCTTCCACATTGCTTTTCCCCAAACCTCCTTACCATCAATTCTCTAATCTTATGCTTTCTAAATTCTGATCATATAGGCTGTCTTAGTTAGCTCAAGCTGCCATAATAAAATGCCATAGACTGAGTGGCTTAAATAACACAAATTTATTTCTCACAGTTCGGGACACTGAGAAGTCCCAGATCATGGTGCTGGCAGATTTAGTGTCTGGTAAGAACCCTCTTTCTCATTGGAGATAGCTGCTTTCTTGCTGTATCTTTACATGGCAAAGAGAGAAAGAGCACTTTCTCTGGTCTCTTCCTTCCCCTATAAGGTCACTAATTTCACCATGTGGGCTCCATCCTCATGACTTCATCTCAACCTAATTACTTCCCAATGCCCCACCTCCAAATATTATCACATTGAGAATTATGGCTTCAACATAGGAGTTTGAAGGGGTACAAACATTCAGTCCATAGCATAGACAACCCATTAGCACCTGTCCATGAATCAGTACATAACTACTCTGCTGGCCATGTCTTCATCCAGGCAATGTGGACAATCAGATGAACTGCTAAACATGCTTGGTGGGAGGGTTTCTCTTCCCCCTGTCCTCCTCTGAGTGACATTACAGTGCTGTAGCACCCCACTTCCGGCTGATACTGGATGCCCTGCATATCCACCTGTCAACCAGGCACAAATTGTTTTTTTCTTCCTTACTCAGTTCTTGATTGGCAGGTTGGGACTATGATAATGCAAAGGGATGCACGCATCACACAAAATTTAAGGAGGCATTCATTCCCAGGATGCAAGTTTTAACTTCTGTGAAAGAAAATAATAAATAATAAAATTTGTGCATATCTACTAATTTTGGCAAAAAGAAATACAGGAAGAAAAAAGAATAAAGTAATGAGTTTGATTACCTATCGGGGGATACAAGTCAGGTGTATAAACCTTTGCATATTTTTGACTTTTGGGACCATATCAATGTTTTTCATACCAAAAAAAAAAATAACCAAATGAAAACATCAAAAATGAAGGAGGGAACTAAAATGTAATATAAACAAGAGCAAATGTATCTAATTGTATTTCAAATGAATAATATAGCTGTACTGAGGGAAGAAAAAAACAAGTAATTTTGAACAGAATGTTTTGCCTATATATCCACAGATTAAAGACAAAGGAGCTATTAATGATTATTAAATATTAATCTAGTAGGTTTGTTTTCCCTGTGGTGTGGGTTAGCAATTTTGAAAGTGCTTTTATGTTTTCTGCAATTGAGAAAATAAGCAAATGCATCGATGAAAATGAAAAGCAGATTTCTCATTGTTGAAGAAGGGGGTCAAAATATAAAAAGGGGGAAGGCTAGTATGAACCTTCTGATGTTGGACTGGAATTGGTGGTATTAGTATAAACATAGTTTTGGATATAGACATAGAAGTATATGTTTATATGCACACAATTCATGTCTTAGCTTTTTCTGCTGAAATGGTTTAGAAGCAATAATACTCCAGTATCAGTGTTCATACATTAAGCCCAGATCTTGGCTTCTTTAAACCATTCTTCATTAAAAGGACTCTAGAATTAAAGCAGAGAAGGGATAAGATGAGCCTGGAAGTTCTCATGGGAACTGAAATTAAGAATGACGTCGAGGTGCCTGAGGGGCTCAGTCAGTTAAGCATCCGACTTCGGCTCAAGTCATGATCTCATGGTTTGTGGGTTTGAGCCCCGCATTGGGCTCTGTGCTGACAGCTCAGAGCGTGGAGCCTGCTTCGGGTTCTGTGTCTCCCTCTCTCTCTGACCCTTCTCCACTCATGCTCTGTCTCTCTCTCTCTCTCACTCAAAAATAAACATAAAAAAATTAAAAAAAAAAGGACCTCAAAAAATGATGGGAACATGTCAAAAAACCAGAGGAACCAAGTCTAAAGGGGGTCACACTGGCCAAAATCTGGGAAAAGTGAGCTTCAAAATAAATAATGATAGCAAAGGGCAAAATCTGCTTGTGGTCCTCTCCAAGATGGTCCACAATGCTTGTTACCTCCTAATATCTACCCCTTATACAGTCCCCTCCCACAGTAAATCAGAGTTGGCCTGATACCCACAGAACGCAGTGGAGGCAGCAGCAAACAACATCCAAAGTCAAGCCATAAAGGCTTGCAGCTTCCCCCTTGGCCTCTTGGATTGCTCACTGAGGGAACCCAGACTCCAACTATAAACACGCTCAAACAGCCCTGTGGAGAAGTTCCTATCACCAATCAGCACCACCTTGCCAGCTGCGAGCGAGCCACCCTGGAAGTGGACCTTCTGGTCACGTCAACCTTGCTAAGTACTACAGACTAGCAGATACCCACTGCAACGCCACCAGAGTCCTCAGCAAGAACCACCCAGCCAAGCACCCTGAATCCATGACCCTGAGAATGCATGAGAGACAATATTGACTATTGTTTTAAATCGTAAATTTTGACATGATTTGCTATGCAGTATTGGATTAAAAAAAATCCACCATCAAATAAAATGAGAATTCATGAGTTGCTCTCATGTGATAGAAATAGATAGATAGATAGAAAAAGAAAAGGACTCCTCTTTACAACAGATTGCCAAATAATAAACATAAAAAGATGATGGAGCTAGAAAATCACCGTAGTCACTGTAGTAATAAACAATTTGGTACAAAAAAAATGTCAATAGTTGCCAAAATTATTGGGTGAAAGTTTAACGAGGAACGAGATATTACATAGTCTCGAAGTATCCTCTCACAAGGTGTTTTTTTTTTTTTTTAATTAATTTGGAAGGTAAAACTAGTGATCTTACAGTAGAAAACCATAGCAGATGCTACCCTAACTGAGAAATCAAAGTTAACCTCGCCTGTCATGGGACAGTCACATATCATGAGCCCCTTGCTACAATGCCCTGAACACATCGCAACTCTTTTCTTGGGCATTCTTGCCAAAAATGCAGTCTGAACCAAGTGATGAGGAAGCATCAGATAAAGCTCAAATCGAAAGGTATTATGCAAAACTATCAAATCAAAGAAAGACTGGAACCCTTCCAGTTAAAGTAGTAAAAGAGACAAGATGCCTGCACGCAACGCCCGGGCTTCTGTACTTAGGTGTGGCTTTATTTGCAGGTATAGTAGCTCCAAAGAATGTAGTAACTTCTGAGTTTTCAAATGAACAGAAAATATAATACAGGGTTGGTAACTCAGGAAGTTGTGTGGGTGCAGGGCTTGTGTGTACAAAGTACTTCTGCCTTATGTACGGAGCTTTACAAAAACCAAATTACATTTGTTTTAGTCAGGTTTATCTCCAGACTATTTGCCTGTCCTATTCTTTTTATTCATCTCTAGGTTCTGATACCTGAAAGGATGTAAGTCTGTTCTAATTTTACCTTACCTTCCTCTATACATATATATCCTTCCTACCAAGATGTATAAATGGAACTCAATTTCAGGTGTTAAAAATTTCACCATTGAAAGTACATATGTGAAAACTTAGCTTCGACCCAAACAGGGTTAAAAATGTAAACTGACCTTTTTGAAACAGATTTTAACAATGTAGCTAAGATTCTTGCTAAACATTATGAAGAAATCCACTGCATATGTCAATATATTTCAGTAGAACATAAAAAAAAATATTTGCATACATGAATCTTTCCCAAAAGGGTGGATATTCTAAGCAGAATGCTAAATGCCTTTGTGGGTGACAGTACATAGGTTTGAAGTAGAACTTGGGACAGAGGAATTGCTTTGCACTGTAACTTCCTGAGAATTGAGAAGAAAACAGAATGCAAGGCAGGCTGGCACCCATGGGATGGGAGGTGAGCTGTGATGCAGAGTGCATGCATTAGCATAGGACGTGGGGATTGGAAAGAGAGAGGTCAAGGAGTAATGTTAGGGCAGCATGCTGTGCAGTATGACTCACAAATCCCACAATGCTTAGTGTGCTTGAACTGTGGTAGAAACTGGTAGAGATGGAGTTATGCATATTGACTGACATGGGGCTGAAATCATCAGCCTTTGGACAAGGGCACTGCAGACAACTGAGTTACAGAAGCAAACTTGGGCAATTGGTAACATGGACAGACCCAGTTGGGAATATGCTCCTTCCTGGGCCTTAGTTTGGTGGGTGTGTATTTCTCTGTATTATAAAGACTGGTCAACAGTGATTTCCTGTACTTTTTCGCACGAAGCCATTTTTACAATGGGACAATTTAATTTATTTGATAAATTTCTTAGGCTAAATCAGAGGCAAACAAACTCACAAGAGGATGGATAACAGTCTGTTCACTGGTTTTCTCTAAATAGATACATGAGTCATCTCTTCCCCTTAGTTTACCATCTGCTATGATTTAGAAAAATCAGTCCTAATTTAATCAAGAATTTATTCTTTTTTTTTCCTTCCATGATATTCTTGCAGAAGGACTGTCCTAGGACTCACACATTTATTTTTTGTTGTACGTGACAAGCTGTATTTTCCGAAAGCCTCATTCTCTTGTTGTAAGCTAGGTAACCTAGTGAGATGTAACAGCTCTTTCAGATTGAAAGGGTGAAGCCTAGTGCTAAATTTTTCTGTAAGCCTGAAGGTTTTGTTTTGTATTAAGGCTTTAGGTTATTAATAGCCGTGTTATACCATGCATGTTATCAGATCAAGAGTTAGCAATTTTACTCAGGCCATAGGTGTCTCCACATAGAGACCTACTGGGCTGACAGCTAAGCTTGCAGGCTGACTAAGCAGCAGAGACCTCTCCCTGGCATGCTATGCTTTTCCCTGCCTTCAAACCACTTGGCAGATATGTGAACATTGTGAATAAATATGGGCATACTGAGAAGATGAACTTGTTAATTACCAAATCCAAGTTCCTTCCATTTCTATTTTTTTTTAACGTTTTTATTTATTTTTGAGACAGAGAGAGACAGAGCATGAATAGGGGAGGGTCAGAGAGAGGGAGACACAGAATCTGAAACAGGCTCCAGGCTCTGAGCCGTCAGCACAGAGCCCGACGCGGGGCTCGAACTCACGGACCGCGAGATCGTGACCTGAGCCGAAGTCGGTCACTTAACCGACTGAGCCACCCAGGCGCCCCCAAGTTCCTTCCATTTCTAAATGGGCCAGGTCTACACTCATCAAAAAATTTGCTGATGGTGACCAATGCAATGTATTCACATCTTTCCACTGTAATCTCTGCTAACTTTCTTTGAAAAAGGCTAGCATCTCTGTGACTTGGACCTGATTTAACTATTTGGAGACGATACAATGGTGTATACATGTGAGGAGCATCACTCAATCATTCAAAGAGCTATTCAGTGAAGAGTGTCCAACTCGTATTGGGTGTTAATGGACTGTCTGTCATGTTGTTATCTTGGAAGAGAACTTCAGAGTCAAAGAAGATAATCTGTATCTTTAGCCAAACTCAAAGGCTCGAGGCTCAAAGAGAGACGGAGAGGTGTAAATCCTGTGTCTCAGGCGGATTTGTTTGAAAAAGTATAGAAGCTAGTAACATAAAATGTGTATCTACAGTAGGGGTTATGATGAAGATACAGAATTTGAAATGACATGGTGTTTCCTGAGAGTTGTCTCAGGAGATTTCCTTATCTTGTGCTGTGCACTTTTGCACAAAAGTTGGTCCTTTTGGTATTTCAAGGGTAGGAATTTCAGTAACTATCACTGGATAAGGGAATGGGGATACAAAGGCCAGAATAGAAACTAAATTTAACTTTTCTAAGTGTCCTCATTTATGGAGTGTGCATGAAGTAACTAACTCCTGAAAATGTGGTTGCATTTAATTGTCACAGCAATCCCAGGAGGGTGGTGTTATCAGACGCATTTTGATACTAAGCACGGAAGGCAGTGGTAGAGGCAGTCTTGGAACCCAGGGCTCTGTGGCAGCATATGTCACAGTCTGCCCCTGTATGCTAGAGCTGCGAAAGCAAATGCAAGTCAAAGTCTTGACACAGCCCAGCTGCAGTTACCAGAGACGAGCCTCTCGGAGGTTCTGACTTGGCCCCTGCCTGTGAGAGTGGCTTGTGCTGTGCCTGGCACATGAAAGCACTCAGCTAATGTTTGCTGCATTTCTTTTCAGCTATTGATTGCTCTTCCTAAAACATTACTTTGAATACTGTTATTCCCCTGCTAAAAATGGAAATTTTGATGGAAATCCATCAAAACCATAGAAAGTAGAATGGATAAATGATGCATGGGATGTTTATACAATGATATATTAAATAGCCAAGAAAATACTTGAACTGTAGCTACACGATACCTCAGAAACGAATATTACAGTGATGTTGAGCAAAAAACCTAAGACTGAAAGCATTTTGAAAGTACAGAAGTATCACTTTCTAAAAATTTAAAAACATGAAAACTAGACTATAGTTTCATCAGGATGCAAATCTAGGTGTGAAATATAAATGAAAGCATATCAATTGTTGTCACAGAAGAAAGGCTAGCTGTTACATGATGGGTGGAGGGAAGAGGCTGTGACCTAGAAGAGATATACCGGAGGCTGTTGAGATTCTAGCGACGTTTCTGTTTCTTGATCTGGTTGGTAGTTACCTAGAAACTGGCTTTGTAGCTATTCACTGATTCAGGATGACAACACACCTCAGCCCATGTCTATTTTCTTAGTGTCACAATAGAGGTTCACTTCTGGTTCAAGAGTCCCATGTTGGGAGATAAATTATATGGGCATGCTAATGAAAATGTACATATAAATTTTAGCACTTTTCTTGGTGTGTATTATATCTCACAGTAAAACATTTTTAATAGAAAAAAACAATTGATAGGAGTAGTATTGTCTATTGTCTAATACAGCACTTGAAAAAATGAATGTTAGTAATAACATAGTAATAATTATATATTATTTGAAAAGTTACTGTGTTGAAAAACTACTATGTAACTGACCTTATTCTAAGCACAATGTATTAAATGATTTTATCCTAACAACTGTATGAAATAGGGGCTATTTTTATCCATATACGAGTATAATTTTATCCATACATACTAGTATACATACATTTTATCCATAGATACTAGTATAATTCCAGGATTCAAATCCAAGAACTATGGCTCCAGTGGCCATTGAATAATTTTATATAAAACTATACTTGTCTGTGTGTCATGGGACATAATGTCATTTGACTTCTGGTGGTCTCTGGTAGAGCATGCTTAAAGAATTATTTCCCCACAAACAATAATAAGGATGTAAATGCATCAAATCTTGACTACAACTCGTAACATATCACAGATGACCATTTAAAGTACTTTGGATAATATGTGTCTGCTGGATCCTTGTTTGCATCTCAGTTTGTTGGCCTTCCAGTTCTTGCTTTCTGACATTTTCCTCACTATTCCCCAGCACAAACCCTCTGATTACATTCTTATTCACATTAAATAACCACCCCAACTTTTCCTTCCTTCCTTATGTTCAACTCATCCGTGTCACACCATCTAAGCCCCGCATCTTATATGTAACCCCTCGAACCAACTCCAAGTGATTTTCCCCCTTCAGAGGTTCTATGTCCATTATTACTGGGATAAGGAGCGGGTAGGATACAGGGATTTGCCTTGTAGATTCAGGACAACTGCTGAGACAAGGAGGGCAGAATGGAGGATGGGTATGCAAGGGTGCACACCAAGGCCAAGGTCCAATTAGCTACCCTGTGTTCAGGGTATTTTCTTGCTGTGGCTACAGCTAGAAAAACAGCCTGGACACTGACTGGATGGACACAGGCAGTATACCAAAAATGTGTGCCTGGTGGATCAGGAAGACAAGTGAAGATCCCAGGAAGCACACAGAATATCTAGAGACAGCTTGGTCACAAGGTTCAAATGCAACCGAGGCAATCTTAATAGTAAGGATGGTGCAGCCACAGCAAGAAACTGGCACTTCCCAAGAACAGGACATTTAGGGCCAAAGCACACGCAAACCTCAGGACTTTGCAGGTGGATGTTACTGGGGGTAACCTATTAAAGTGGAAAGAATGTCGTTTGTCATATTCCTGATACCACTTCTCCAAGGTCCTTTGGAATATGTCACATGCTGTCTTGCATTTGATATTTATCTGTGTGAGTCTAGTACCCCAGCTCAATTGCATGGTGTTAAAGGATAAGAATCGCATGTTTTCCTGAGCTTCTGGAACAATCTAGCCCTGTCTAGAATTCTCCAGTCTTGGTCCAGCTACTCTTACCCTTCCCCTCCAGTTCCAGCCATCTGTCAGTCCCTCAAATCTGACAGATTCTTCCTAAGAATACTCACAACAGATTCTCCTGTCACTCAGATATTCTGCTCCCACCCTGACCTTCCTTCACTTTTGTCAGCTAATAAATCTGCTTCTTTGAGGTCACTATTTTAACACTGTGGTCTGTGACATTTCTTGACCAGGTAATACACTCCACTGGAGTCTTGTACTTGTATTCCAGAACACTCAGGTAATAGAACTAACAACTCACTTGCTATGCTGCAGGTACGATGCTAAGTGACATAATTAGACTCCTTTTAAATTCTGACAGCAGCCCAGAGGAGTAGGTATTATTACTGGTGTCACCATTCACAAATGGAGGAGATGGAAGCGTGAGAATTTGAATAATTCTTCAGGATAAATGGTCAAAATCTGAATCTAGACAATGATTACAGGGCCTAAAACACAGTAAACTCTGGGTAAATAATCTGTTCATTATGATTAGTGGTGCTCAATAAAAGACACAAGTGAATAAATGTGGACAAAAGGTTGTTCTCATCAAAGGCAACATCTAAGATCCCAAACATCTGTCCATTCTACTTTCCACAAAAAGGAAAGGGTGAATTGATTTTCTAGTTTAACTGGAAAAGAAATGGTGGGGTCTTTCCAGAGGTTCAATAATTATCACCCTTTTTCTTTTCAGGTTTTCAAGTGACTTATAGTACCATCACTCAGCCCTAACGAACCCACTGCTAGAAAAAATGTTCCCCTTCGAACCCAGGTTTGTTTCAGAGGGAAAATCATGTTTGGCAGATGCTTAAATTGAAGCATTGGTTCATTTTCAGGTCCCAGCCAGCCTTACAGAATCAGAGCCTCTGGCTGGGGCCTGGCCATCTGTGGATTCACAAGCCCTCCAGGGGATTCTGATGCTCCTCACTGTTTGAGAACCACTGCCTGAGGGGATGAGTGAAGAACACACCTCGGACCTGGGCACCCAGTATACTTAGTTCCCTTTGTTGTTGAATTCCATATATTTGTCATGAGTTTCCCCTCCAGGCACGCTTTCAAGACACCTACATTAACTGCATTACCACCAGAAGTTATTTGCTATTTGCTATTTTTAAACTCTCAAGTCTAAAAATGAGGTAACTGAATTCTAAGATAGTCTCTCCAGTTTGCTCCTTGATCCTGCTTACAGATGCAATCTGGGGCAACAATTCAGCCCTTTCTGTTACGGTGCTTGGTACTAATCACCTACAGGTAGCATCTAGGGCATGGCCACGAGTGCCCGAGCACTTAGAACTGCCTTAGCAGATTCAGCTAAGACAGTAAAACCTGTGCAAAACTGTTCTCTCCCCACCATATCCTAAATAAAGTCCTTAAAAAAAGTCCCAATAAAGCAAGTCTCTTTTTTCCTGCAGGTGCATCTTCACCCGGGCAGTGACCGCTTAGGAAGCCCCACCTGCACGGTGAGCTGCTACCGTCTCATCTGTGGAGACTCGCGCTCAAGCTGGGGCTCTTCCCAAGTCCTTCTCAGCCCCTTGCTGAGGCCCAAGCTCCTGTAAGGCCGGCAAAATCTGAGTGCCACTTTCTCCAGTCTCCAAAGTACAGACCCACTTCCACACAGTCGCTGCCTGTACAGGCAACTGACGTAAGTTGAGGCTACCAGTGTGATAACGACACCACCATCAGCCATCAGGCTGATGGCTTTTAAAAGCCTGTCTGGGGGCGCCTGGGTGGCTCAGTCAATTAAGTGTCTGACTTTGGCTCAGGTCATGATCTCACGGTTTGTGGGTTCGAGCCCCGCGTCCGGCTCTTTGCTGACAGCTCAGCGCCTGGAACCTGCTTTGGATTCTGTGTGTCCCTCTCTCTCTGCCCCTCCCCCACTCATGTGCTGTCTATCTCTCTGCCAAAAATAAATAAACATTTAAAAAAATAAAATAAATAAAATAAAAGCCTGTCTGGCCCGGGGTAAGATCAAGAAACCGTCCAAATCAAAACACCTGCTTATACACTGAAGTCCAAAATCCAACACCATAAAATCCTTCTTCCTCTAACAACTTTTCTTCCCCAAATTCCACTTTCATTTATCGATTTCAATGTTTCTGGTTCATGCACCAAGTCATAGGGTATCTGACAGGACCTAACATAAAAGCGCACTATCTCAACTTGAGATCTGAATAAGGTGAGAAATAAAACATGAAGACGTAAAGTTTATTATGACAAATGCAAAATTGGAGAATGTAGCTTAGTTTGGTGGTCAAAGGTACCACTAATGGAAGCTGTATACCCTTGTCTCATGAGGAAGAATAACTGAGCCATGCACATCTGGTTTAATCTTCCAGAAAGGTATGGTCCGCAAAGTTGATATTTATCAGCTAGATGGGTGTTCTTCTTTCCACAGGAGAGACGGAGGGAAGTGGTGAAAGGAGACAGCAGCACTGGTATTCCCTAACACTGAATAAGAAAACATTTTCAAAAGTCAGTTTCTATGGCTTATGCAGGCTGTTTTTGTAAGGTGTGGAAGGCCTGTGTGCACAAGCAACCTAAGATCTATTTAATTCTGCGTTCAAAAGTTGTATGCAGAATTTAAAGGCAAAGCACTTTAAGAAATATGAAGTTTTTGGAGCACCTGGGTGGCTCCATCGGTTGAGTGTCTGACTTTGGCCCAGGTCATGATCTTGCAGTCTGTGGGTTCAAGCCCCGCATCAGGCTTTGTGCTGACCGCTTGCTCGGAGCCTGGAACCTGGAGCCTGCTTCAGATTCTGTGTCTCCTCTCTCTGCCCCTTCCCTGCTCATGCTTTGTCTCACTCTGTTTCTCAAAAATAAATAAATGTAAAAAATAAAAAAATAAAAAAATAAAAAGATATACGAAGTTTTTGTTGTAGCCCAGTTTGGTTTATAAAACTGCCCAGAAACCTGCAGATTAAAAAAAAAAAAAAAAAAAAAAAAAAAAAGTTTTCAAAGGGTCCAATTTCAATGAGTGGGAGAAGTAGGTCAAATGGAAAGATTTCTATTTTCCTAATTGGAAAAGGACCGATAATTAAGGGATTGATTTTGCTTTGCACCTTTCTGTCTTTTATAGCTTTGTTTTATAGCTGTAACAAAGGTGCATGAAGCCTAAGCTAGTTTTCCCCTCCTAAAAAAGGGCAACTTCACTGAAGATTTGTGTTTAGTTATCAAGTTTTAAGATGAGAGATTAATGTTGCAAATTCACCAACTGTAACCAAGTTGACTTAAATATATAATACATTGAAAAGGGTTGAGTTCACGAGAGTTCTCCTTGTGACACTCTAATTTTGTGGAACTATGGTAAAAGTTTTTCAGTGTGCGTAATAAGAAAACTAACGAGTTTCAAAATGCAACTTTAAAGCAGCCTACTCTTTAGAAATATCAAAGAAAATACTCTGGAAATTGATTGGATTGTAAAATTTTTGACAAGTGTCCTGATTCGAAACAACTTGTAACTATTTATTGCATATCTGTATGTGTCTTTTACTCTGGAATGACATTTCAAAATGTCAATGATTTTCCCCAAATTTCTCTCAAACTGATGGGTGTAAAGATAGCCACACAGGGACATCACTAAGCAAAGTTCTAGGTCACAGTTGTAGTGTGATTCTAAAATCTGAAACTTTTAAATTTGTTTTAAGGAACTGATATGAGCATTTAAACCTAAATACACCCAAGAGTTTGTAAATTTGAAAGTACCGTGCCTGAAGACAAATGGAGTTCAATGAAATCAATGGAAAATCACATCTTTATTTTTCATTAATACCCCTCCATGAGGAAGGAAGGGGTTACGTAAATGTAATGCCTTAGGGTTAGCAAAGATTTAACTGTTTTGATTTCTCATTCAGAAGAGACATTCACTATTCTTGGTGGTAGGCTGATCTGTGAATTGTGGAAGTGGTTCATGGAGATACAGATCAGTGCACAGAGTGTGGGTTTGGGGTGTGGATGTGCTGCTTGGCACCGAGGGCACAGGGTGGAGACAGGACAGGAAGTTTCCAGACGCTGAGCTAGCCCCACAGTTCATGTGCTGAATTCAATCCTGAGTCTTGAGGAATACATCTACTACGAATTACAAATCTGGCAAGGTACAGGTAAGGCCAAGGTTAAGTCTTCATAATCAGGCTTTGAACAACATACATAAAGGCAAAGCTTGCAAGTTTATCTCCTTTAGTGAGTGTTTTTGATGCCCTATCACCAGCACTATTTGGTAGAACTGACACCGTATGTTTTCAAAGTATGCATTTGAGATGAGCTGCAGGTGACTTGGGATGATTTTGTAAAGAAAGTAATCACAAGACTAAGAATATAATGTAGAGAGGCTGGGGCATGTAGATACAGGAAAGTCCTATCTAGAGCAGATGTGTAAGTTTCTTTGTTTAAACCCATCCTCCATTTCTCTGTGCAGTTACTACAACGGGTGACCCAGTTCTTATAATTTGTTCATAAGTTTCATTCAAAAGTCTGATAAAATTTTTGAGCACCTACTGGGTATGATCATTGAATAAGATAAAATCCTTGTGTTCAAGAAGCTAAATGAGAAAACCATTATACCTGCAATAATAAGGACATACAAACAGACTGAATAGGGTGATTTGGTCTAGCCTGGGAACTGAATGAAGGCTTCCTAGAGGAAACACCACTTGAGTTGTGCTGGAAAAAGGACAGATTAACCAAGAAATGGGGGTAGCAGTGGTGTTGGAGAGAAGACAATAAATGTTTACAGTGGAGGGAGTAGAATGAATAAAACCTCAGAGGCATGAAAAAAGTGATGGGAATCACAGAGGCATAGCTAAAGAGTCCCAAGCAGCTGAGAGCATGGCAGGGCAAGGCATGAGGACAGAAGGGTGGGGGTCATGCCTCAATAGTTATGTGGAGTGGGTCATGGAGAACACTGCAAGACATACAGGGAGGTATGGACCTTATCTTTAGGTAATGTGGGAGCCACTAGAGGAAGTGGAGAAGATGTCTTTAGAAAGACATGGAGGGGCGCCTGGGTGGCTCAGTCGGTTGAGCGTCTGACTTTGGCTCAGGTCACGATCTCGCAGTTCATGAGTTCGAGCCCCTGCGTGGGGCTCTGTGCTGACAGCTCACAGCCTGAAGCCTGCTTCGGATTCTGTGTCTCCCTCTCTCTCTGCTCCTTCCCGCTCATGCTCTGTCTCTCTCTGTCTCTCAAAAATGAATAAACGTTAAAAAAAGAAAGAAAGAAAGAAAGAAAGAAAGAAAGAAAGAAAGAAAGAAAGACAGACAGACAGACAGACAGACATGGCTGTGTGCAGGAAGGATTCAAGCAGACAAAAAAAAAAAAAAGGAGAAGCAGGAGAAGGAGGAGGAGGAGGAGGAGGAAACCTTCAACGCTTTTTGCTTTTGCAGTGCGAGAGAGATGATGGAGGACTAAATAAGGCAAAAACCACAGGATGAAGAAGGGAGATGGATTTGAGACCTCTCAAGAGCTAAAATTAATAGAATGTGGTGGTTGAATAAGGTAAAAGATCTGTATGCTGAAAACTATAAATGCTTATGAAAGAATTTGAAGAAGACACAAAGAAATGGAAAAAAACATTCCATGCTCATGGACTGGAAGAACACATATTATTAAAATGTCGATACTACCCAAAGCAATCTACATATTCAATGCAATCCTTATCGAAATAACACCAGCATTTTTCTGAACTAGAACAAATACTTCTAAAATTTGTACGGTATCAGGAAAGATCCCGAATAGCCAAAGTAATCTGAAAAAGAAAACCAGAGCTGGAGGCATCACAATTACAGACTTCAAGCTGTATTACAAATCTGCAGTCATCACGACAGTATGGTATTGGCACAAAAACAGATACATAGATCAATGGAACAGAAGAGAGAACCCAGAAATTGACCCAGAAATGTATGGCCGACTAGTCTTCAACAAAGCAGGAAACCAACAAATAGTGTTGGGAAAACTGGACAGCATCGTGCAGAAGAATGAAACTGGACCACTTTCTTATATCATATACAAAAATAAATTCAAAATGGATGAAAGACTTAAATCATTCAAAATCCTAGAGAAGAAAACAGGCAGCAACCTCTTTGACCCTGGCTATAGCAACTTCTTACTCAACACATCTCCAGAGGCAAAGGAAACAGAAGGAAAAATGAACCACTGGGACCTCATCAAGATAAAAATCTTCTGCACAGAAAAGGAAACAATCAACAAAACTGAAAAGCAACCAACAGAATGGGAGAAGATATTTGCAAATGACATCTTGGATAAAGGGTTGGTATCCAAAATCTATAAATAACTTACCAAACTCAACACCTGAAAATCAAATAAGTCAGTGAAGAAATGGGTAGAAGACATGAATAGACACATTTCCAAAGAAGACATTCATATGGCTAATACACCCATGAAAAGATGCTCAACATCACTCATCATCAGGGAAATACAAATCAAAACCACAATGAGATACTGCCTCACACCTGTCAGAATGGCTAAAATTAACAACTCAGGAAACAACAGATGTTGGCGAGGATGAGGAGAAAGGGGAACACTTTTGCACTGCTGGCGGGAATGTAAACTGGTCCAGCCACTCTGGAGAATAGTATGGAGGTTCCTCAAAAAGTTAAAAATAGAACTTCTCTAGGACCCAGCAATTGTACTACCAGGCATTTCTCCAAAGGATACAAAAATGCTGATTTGAAGGGGCACATACCCCTTCTATGTTTATAGCAGCACTATCAATAATAGCCACATTATGGAAAGAGCCCAAATGTCCTTCGAATGACAAACTGACAAATGGATAAAGATAGCTGATGTATGTATATGTATAGACACACACATATATACACATATTACTTAGCAATCAAAAAGAATGAAATCTTCCCATTTGGAAGAATGTGGATGGCACTAGAATATATTATGCTAAGTGAAATAAGTCAATCAGAGAAAGACATTTCATGTGATTTCACTTATATGTGGAATTTTAAGAAACAAAGCAGATGAACATAGGGAAGGGAAGGAAAAACAAAATAAGATAAAAAGAGAGAGGGAAGTAAACCATAAGAGATTCTTAAATACAGAGAACAAACTGAGGGTTGCTGGAGGGGAGGTGACTGGGGAAGGATGGGCTAAATGGGTGATAGGCATTAAAGAGGGCACCTGTGATGAGCACTGGGTATTATGTATAAGTTATGAATCACTAAATTCTACTCCTGAAACCAATACTATACTATATGTTAACTAACATGAATTAAAAAAAAAAAAAAAGAATGTGGTGGTCGATTACATGGGGGAGGGTGAAGGAGGCTGCCTACACGACGAACAGACTTGGAGGGTCCTAAGTTTAGTTTTGGATACTTTATGTTAGGGCTCTCCAGTGGAGATGTCCACTAGGCATTTGGATATGTGCTGAGGGGCACAGCCAAGGTTAGAGCTGACACTACAGATTAGGAAGTCAGCGGTGGAGACATAGGAACTAAAACCATGAAGTCAATGGGATAACTCAGGGAGAATGTGCAGCATGCAGAGGTCAGTGATCAGAAGCAGCAAATGAATGAGAGGCCCATAAAAGAAGGAAAAAAAAAGAATCTATTAGTAAAAAGGAGACATAGGAAGGCATGGGTTGCAGTAATAATAGGGGATGAGCTTTAGAAAGGACCAGAGGGATTACAGAGAATGTCATAAAGAGTTTGATCTGGAATAAGACCATAAGCTCCCTTTAAAAGTTTAATTCTGAGACAGCCTTCGCTGATTAAGTGCACTTAAAATAGTTGAGCAAGTTTTAACCTACAAAGGAACATTAGTCCATTTGATATTAGGAGAAGCATTTTGATCTTTTGGCCAAGTCATTTGTGCCATCTAGCACTGTATTGTCTAGTACAGTTAACTACCGCCACACAAAGCTACATATATTTAATTCAAAGTAAATAAAGTTAAATATTTAATTTGTCATTAGCACTAGTACATCCACTATCCTAATAGTAACCATACTAGTAGTAGGCATAGCACCAGCATATTTCAAGAGTTCAACAGCCACATGTGGCCTGTGGCTACTGTATTGGACATCATTGATATAATACTGTCACCATGGAAGACAACTCTGTGAGACGCTACTGATCTCGAAAATAACTAATTTTTGTTATTGCCCAAGGAAGGAGCCATGTGCTAAGCAAAATGTGATTCATCGGTTGGAACATGGTAGATGTGGTCACAGTAATTATGCAGTCCTATGCTTGAGATATAATGCATCATAGTATTAGAATTAGAAATACTTCGAAGGTTGAAATTACACGGAGCTAATACCGAAAAGTAGTATTGCAGTAGTGAATAAGCAGAAGTGAATTCTTTTCCGGTGTTCAGATTCAATAAAATTTGGATATGCTGCCACCATCTGGGTGAGTAGGAGAACTGAACCAAATCTGACCATTGAAAGTTTGTATTAATTTTCCCCAAATCTGCTAAGTGCCTTTTGTGTATCAGAGATATTTTGCTTGCTGAAAACAATCTTTCATTATCTCTATTCCAAACCAATGTCTAAAGTTTAAATCGTTCAATGTTATAAAGTGAGAGATCAGAGGACCCCCAAATACTGTTTCACTGGAGGAAAAAAAGTAGGAGAAAAGTAAAAATTCTTCATGTTGGAGAGTAGTAACGTTAGCCTCTACTGAGAAGCAGACATTGGTAATAACAATAAACTATTCAAACGAAATTAGTTATCTATCATAGTAGTGACTCAGAAGACGAAGGTAGGAATTCACTAAGTAGCTCATTTGCTATGGCATTGATGCTGCTTTAATAATTATGCCACGGTTACCCGAGATGCTGGCCAGGTGGAGGATTCTGGCCAGTCTGGATGACCGCAGTGTGAGGCCACGTGGTTCACTGCCAACAGATGTGGTTGCCCGCTTAACAGGGAAGCATAAATGGCTAACAGTGTTTTTGTGAGTGTGTGTGTTGACCCCAAATAGTGGGTCTCATTGCTCAAGGAACACAGACATAAAATTGAGATGCCTTGCAGAAAACTGTTATTCTAAAGGCATCCAGCAGGTGGCAGCAGTGCTGTAGTTAACGAGCATGCTCTTTTTGCTAACTATAACTGCAACAGGGTAAACATATGATCAACCTTAACTAATCATACCTCTTTATGACGTCAAGCCAGAAGCATAATCTAAAATCTATATTTTCAGGAGGAGTCTATTTTAATCTTGAAAACGACCAATTGAAATTGGTCAAATGACCAATTAATCTTGAAAACACAATTTACAGAAAGCTTACTTACAGCCTAACTTCAAAGGCAGGAATGTGATGTGAGGTGGGGGTAGGATAAGAAGAGTCCAAACATGAGATAAGTGGATAGACTTCCACTCTAGAGGAGACCATCTGGGAAGAATGACTTCTTGTTTTCTGTGGCTTCATAAAACTCTTACAAGTAACCCTAATGCATGGGAGGCAGATATTTGGAAGCAATATCACAGACAATTGGAATAGAGCGACTGAGCCCTTGTTGCTGGTGCGTGTCACTAATGTACACAGAGGAAGCTTGCTTTAGGGCTGCTGCCAGGAGAGAGCGAACGGCTCCTGACAAGTGCTTGAGGATTACAAAGATGAAAAACAGATGGGAGAAGGGTCTGAGATGGCGGTGTACGAAAATCATGAACCCACCTCCTACCATGGACACGCCAAATCTACGGCTACATATGGATCACATCCTTCTAAAAGAAGATCCAAAAACTAGATGAACTGCTCTTGACGACAAAAGATAAAACGACCACATCTGGATGGATAGGAGAGACAGGTGCATGGTTTCACAAAGTGAAATAAGACAGAGAAAGACAAATATTGCATGGTTTTGCTTACATGTGGAATACAAAACACAAAACAAAAAACCAAAACTAATAAAACCCAGATTCACTGATGGTTGCCGGAAGGAAGGGGGTCTCTGGGTGGATGAGTGGGTGGAGTGTTGAAAGGGTGAAGGGATTAAGAAGTACAAACTTCCAGTTATAAAATAAGTCATAGGAAAAGTGAAATTAGTCAGAGAGAGGCAAATATCATAGGACTCCACTCATATGAGGAATTTAAGATACAAAACAGATGAACATAAGGGAAGGGAAGCAAAAACAATATAAAAACAAAGAGGGGGTGGGGCGCCTGGGTGGCGCAGTCGGTTAAGCGTCCGACTTCAACCAGGTCACGATCTCGCGGTCCGTGAGTTCGAGCCCCGCATCAGGCTCTGGGCTGATGGCTCAGAGCCTGGAGCCTGTTTCCAATTCTGTGTCTCCCTCTCTCTCTGCCCCTCCCCTGTTCATGCTCTGTCTCTCTGTCCCAAAAATAAATAAACGTTGAAAAAAAAATTTAAAAAAAAAAAAACAAAGAGGGGGAGAAACCATAAGAGACTCTTAAATACAGAGAACGAACTGAGGGTTGCTGGAGGGGTTATGGGAGGGAAGATGGGCTCAATGGGTAAGGGGCACTAGGCAGGACGCTTGAGCACTAGGTGTTATATGCAGGGGATGAATCACTGGAATCTACTCCTGAAATCATTATAGCACTATATTGTAACTAATTTGGATGTAAATTAAAAAACAAATTAATTATCAAAATAATAAGTAAGTCGTGGGGATGTATTGTAATGTAGAGCATGGGGAATATAGTCAATACTATTGTATTAACTCTGTACGATGACAGATGGTAAGTGGATGTGGTGACCATTTTGCAACGGATACAAGTGTTGAATCACTATGTTGTACACATGAAACCAATATAATACTGTATGTCAACTAAACCTCAATAAAAAAGAAAAGAAAAGAAGAGCAGATGGAACACAAGGATGCAGGTGCTGAGAAGGGCTTACTGGAACCAGAGCTGACAGTGCCGCTAATGTGAGAAGAGCATTAGTTCTCAGCTATGCCTGCACAGCAGGACCACTTGGGTTATTTTAAGAGAGTCACACCCCAGATGAAACAAGTAAAAAATATCCAGGAAGAAGACCAATGCATCTGTGTTTTTAAATCACCAGGTGCTACCAAAGTGTAGACAAGGTTAAGAGCCAGTTGGAATCTAAGAAAAGGTAGGAGAGAGGGGCGTGGGGCCAAGCCGCCAGGGGGAATGCAGGTAGGAACATTCAGGCTGATCAGGTAGTGTTTGGGGGAGGTACAAATTTCTAAAAGTCAACTATATTATGTCAGCATCATATTAAGCATTGAGTGCATGCAAGTACAAGGGCATGCCCTCGTAAATCAGCCCAGCCCCTGTAAATTTGTTAGGACCATGTTGCTCAAAGCCAGGAAACCATTGTGGCCTGGTGGGGAGTGTAAATGGCTAATGGTAAATGTTGACTTTATCTTGGCATTATTGGAGTTAAAATGATACAATGCCACTTAAATGGGGGAAGGCTTATTTAGGAATTCATGAGCAGCCCCTGCCCCGGGCATTCTCGGCTGGTCATGAGGGACTCGCCTTCTGAGGCCACCCTCTAGAGAAGGAGAAACTCATTACCAGGGTCCAACAGAAACCTGGTTAACAGAAAAGACCGTGTGGAAAGAGTGCAGTGAAAGTGTGGCTAGACTGTCCACTGTGGAATGGAGCCCCAGGGGAAATAAAGTTTAGGACGCTCTCACTGAAGAAGTGAGGGATGCTGAACAAAACCAATGCATACAAACTCTCGGCCTATATGACCCACACAAGCCATTAGGCAAACTGAGGCTGTTGGGTGACCACCCTCAATTTTCATTCATTCCTACCTGCAACACGTACCTTCATCCCACTCTCTTATTTATTCACTCATCAAAGATGTAGTGTTGACCATTTGCTAAGATTCAGTATCAGCCTTCAGAGAGCTTACCCTTTATCAAGGGAGATTCTTGCACTGCTTCTCCATGCTCAGTGAAGGAAGAGCCTCTACTCTTGTCCAAGACCAACCCCTCCACCTATGCCCTTGACTCCATCCATGACCTTGACTCCAAACCTTTGGCTTCCTCCAGGACCTTGCTCAAACTCATCCCTTCTCTTCTTTTTCTCTTCAAACACCCCTTTTCTATCGGTTCCTTCCCCTCAGCACGTAAGGAGAGAAATATTTCCATCTTCCAAACCTCTCTTGACCTTTGTTCCCTACAGCCACCACCAAATTTTACTCTTCTTCTTATAAGCCAAAAACTTCTGGAAACCACTGTCAATACTTCCTTATCTCCATTTTCTCATCTCTCATCCATTCTTCAACTCAGCCTAATCTGTTTCCCATTCTCTTGTCTCTCATATCCTTCCTACAGCCAAAAGGGAAATTTGCCCAATCTCAAATCTGAGCATCTCTTTTTTTTTTTTATTTTTTTTTTTTAAATTTTTTTTTTTCAACGTTTATTTATTTTTTTGGGACAGAGAGAGACAGAGCATGAACGGGGGAGGGGCAGAGAGAGAGGGAGACACAGAATCGGAAACAGGCTCCAGGCTCTGAGCCATCAGCCCAGAGCCCGACGCGGGGCTCGAACTCACGGACCGCGAGATCGTGACCTGGCTGAAGTCGGACGCTTAACCGACTGCGCCACCCAGGCGCCCCCTGAGCATCTCTTTTAAGGTCACTTAGGACAGAGTTCAATTCCTGAGTTGGACATAGGAAGCCATGCCTCCTTACCTAACCTCATCTCTCCCCAGCAAATGTCTCACTTGATACTCCGGCAATCCTGAACTGCAGTGCTTCCCCCAGGCCTTTTCTCATTTCTGTGTTTTTTTCCTACTCTCTTCTATACCTAGAATACTCTAACCCTTCTCCTTTCCCAGCTTTGCCTGAATTTTCCTGCACATTCTTTAACACTCAGCTCAAATATCACCTCCTCCAAGAGGCTTTCCCTGATTCCCCAGACGTAGCTGGATAAGTGAACTCAGCTCTGTGTTTCTGCAAAATATTGAGAGTATCTCCAGGATGTTCTTATTAGCTAATATGCTAATTACCGGTTTGCATGTCTATATTATTGTTATTTGCTTGTATGTCTGTGTTCCCTTCCAGACTGAGAATTGCTTTAGAGTAAAGAGGTTTGAGAATTTAGCAATACATTGAAGACTCCAAATGGAAACAATTATTACAGTACCATGCTCTGTCTTCTACACATTATTGAAATTTTTGTTTAAACAACTGCTACCTCTAAATACAGGCATTATAGTTATTCAAAAGAACTACTATACTGGAAAAGTTATGGAATTAATCTAAGAGCTTATTACTTAAAAAGAATGGAATATGGCTTTTGGGGAGAAAAAGTATACAAGCCTTAGAAAATCTAAATAAAGGTGAAAAAAAATTGAAAAACAAAGACAATGTGACAAATACTTAAAGAAGGCTACTACCATTACAAAATACCATGGCCAATGGTATGTTAATACATTTGGAAATCATAATTAAAACAAACATTTTCTGGAAAACTACCAAATTGATTCAGTATGAAGTTTATAATGTGAATAGACTATCTCCAAAGGTCAAATTTAAACACTTGTCAAACAGTCTAAATAAAGTACTTTGGATATCTATAAGTAAATTATTTAAATATTTCAAAGAAAATTTAATTTCTGTCCTCTTAAATTTTTTCAGAACATACAGTATGATTCATAGTTCAGTCTAACAAAGAAAAAACCAAAAAGGTATCTTTAGCCCCAAAACAAAACCAAAAAACCCCCAACACATTTCAATTGAGAATATATATACGTATATACATGTATATATGTATATATATATATATATGTATTCCAAGGAATATATATAATTGAAAATCCAAAGAATATCGGCTAACAAAATGCAACTATATGTTTTAAATATTATGCCTTGATTGTAAATGATTTAAGGAAAATGGGGGTGATTCCAAACCTGGGAAGTCATTAATATACGGTATCTCAAACTTGGAGGAATATCTACCTATATTTTCAATTCTATCACAAAAGCATTTGATTAAATTAAATACTATTTCTAAGAAATTCTCTTTTAATAGAATAATGGTCCTTAAACATAATGAAAAGCTTCAAGTATGGACCTTAATAAATTTACATTTTATGCATTTTTTTAAATTTTTTTTTCAACGTTTATTTATTTTTTGGGGGGACAGAGAGAGACAGAGCATGAATAGGAGAGGGTCAGAGAGAGGGGGACACAGAATCTGAAACAGGCTCCAGGCTCTGAGCTGTCAGCACAGAGCCCGACGCGGGGCTCGAACTCACGGACCGCGAGATCGCGACCTGGCTGAAGTCAGACGCCTAACCGACTGCGCCACCCAGGCGCCCCTTATGCATTTTTAGAGAAAGAGTCAATGGTTTCAATTTTGTGTCCTGGAGAGAGACTGTGGCAAATTGTTTCGAAATCCAAGTCCCCTCCAACTTTGTGCTAAAGAGCCCACAATATGTCTTGCTGGATATTTATGCGGTTATTCTGCTAGGTTGCAACGCTTTAACAAAAGGTCTAGATGACTGAAAACTCTGAAATGCTTTTCCTGTAAACTATGTCTGTATAATTCTGGAGCTAAGCAATATCTCTATAACAATTGGGCAACTATCACTTTCCAGAGCAGAAAAAAAAATTATATAAAATAGTGATGGGACAGAATTTATGTAAAAATGATTTAAGGAATTAGAAATATGAATTTTCTCTGTCAATTCTCTCCCAGGAGGAATCCAATAGCAGTCATGTTACCTTTGCTGCATAAAACCATCAATAAAAGTTGAACTACTAAAATACCTTAGAAAAATCTGATGGACAACCTCGCATCTTCTTAGTGATCGTTGATCTTGGAATTTGAAAGTGACAAGTAATCATTTCCCTATGTACGCGATCCCCCTTACCCCAAATCAAAGCCAATTAAAAAACACAACACACTAGTGGAGATGAAAAACATTAGTTTACAAATCGATCAAGTTAAATGGGGATGTGAGGCCACATTAGACTGCCAAATAACTCCCTCACTGAGGTTAACTTTCCCTCCATGCCTGTGAGATTCTCCTGGTGTCGGCAGAGCCAAGTATGGTCAACTTATCACAAAGAAGAGATGGGGGGCAGTCTAGCCTGAAAAACATACCCTTACACGCTCCTTTCCCTAAATTCACCAACAAGATCATTTCTCTTCCCATGGGAAAAGGTGAGTGGGGTACACCTCCCAGCACTAGAGAAAAGGGATAAATTCCTAATTTGTAGGCTGACAGAGAGGACAGTTGATGCTACCAAATTTCCCATCTTCAGTAAGTTCTTAGAATACTTAGAACAAGTCGTCATTGATCATTAAATGACTCCATGGTTTAAGATTATACCTAATTCATATGCTTAAAAACAAACAAACAAACAAACAAACAGTGGCTTAAGCAAGAAGGAAGCAGGTTTCTCTCATGAAAAAGAAATTCAGATGTTTTTAGTACAGGCTGGTTTAGCAGCTTCATCATCATCTAAGGTCCAGCCTCCTTTGTGTTATTCCCTCTACCAATCCTCTTCCGTATGGCACAAGATAGACTCTAGAGCTGGAGCCATCATACAAAACCCATATTCAGTGTAGAAGGAAAAAGAAAGAAAGAAGTAAAGAAGAGTATGCCCTACATTATTCGAAAAATTTCCTCAAATCATACACAACACTTGTATGTTTAATTCCTTCGCCAGAACTTAGTAACGTGGCTGTCCCTAGCTACCAGAGAGGCAGGGAATGTGCCCAGTTAACAGTGCTTATTATAAAGCAAGAAGGGGAGGAGGTGTGTGGGAGGCCAGGAGCCAAATCTGTCATGCCAATCAGGCAACGGTGAAGGAGTAATGACAGAGAGCAACCCAACTAATCTGAACTGAAAAGTTCTTAAGCTATCAATTTCTTTCACGTTAAATTCTTACTCTTACCTATTTTTAATAGCATATAGTGATATAACAGTTTCAAGCTGTAAGTCAAACTCTTCATAGGACAAAAGATACTCATTTTAGTCATATGATATTTGCACCAATTTCTCCATTCATATTTTAATGTCCACAGTGAAGAGAAAGTGAAAGAGTTCATATTATTATAGTAATGAAAAACCAACCAGATCTGCATACATATGGCAACTTTTTCCTTTATACTTATAAATAACTTTTTTTGGGGGGGGACCACTACGCATTTCAACTGTATATTTCAGGTTAAGATCAAACTCTTGACTCTGAGCCAGTCCAGGTTTTCATAGAGTTAAAGTTAGATTTTATCCAATCCTAGGAAAATTGTTAACTAACCACCCTCTAAATGTGAATTGAATTAAAAGAGAAGGAACCTGGAGGTTGATATGAATGAAATCCCTTAGTTCTTCCCACTCCCAGGGGGCCTTATTCTTACACTCACATTCTTATATTCTTATTTGGTCCGATTAACTCTGAGCTCAGTAGACATCCTGGGACTAAGCTAACATACATTCAAAATCTAGGGCACCCCAGAACCTTTAAGGCAATACAGCGGCAAGAAGGGAAGATTTTTTTTCAAGATTTTTCTTAATGTTTATTTTTGAGAGAGAGAAAGCGTGTGCAAGATGGGGAGGGGCAGAGAAGGACAGGGAGACACAGAACCCGAAGTGGGCTCCAGGCTCTCAGCCATCAGCACAGAGCCCAACAAGGGGCTTGAACACACAAACCACGAGCCCATGACCTGAGCCAAAGTTGGACACTTAACCGACTGAGCCACCCAGGCACCCTTGGAAGGGAGCAATTAAAACATTTTTTTTTCCAGATGCTGTCACATTATATTAAGCCAAAGTACACACTCATCCCTCAGCCTGGATGGCTGAATAGTATTCCTGACAAGAGGGTACTGTTTGTTTCACTCATCTGTAAGCACCATACTCATGCTTCCACAGGAATCATATCAGAGCCACCAAACTTCAGTGTCTAGTTTCATAAGACAGCCACAACTCCTACAGAACATTACGAGCCACCTTTGGTTACCTGACATTTCAGGAGACTAATTAAATATCAGCTTCAGTTTGCAGCAAACGCACTGAGCTAGCTCCCAGCAAATGTCAATCCCCATGAAATCCTAAAAAAGGACAAAAAACAAAGGACAAAGAAGGTGACATTTTTCCACGTGGTGTCTGGCCATGTCTAGTTCAGTGGCCCTAGGATTATCTAGCATACCCCCAAATAGTAATCATTCTTACTTTTTTTATGGCTCGGTCTTTCACTCAGGAGGCATGGCAGTGGCAGTATATTTGCCTGGAGTTAAGAAATCTCAATTACAATCCCAGTTCTTCTCCCAACTAGAGATACACCTTGGATGAGTTTCTTAATTTACTTCTCTGTTTCATACTCTAAAAACTCTAAAGGTTGCACTATGTAGCTTTTAATCTCATTTTCAGTTCAGAATTCTATGATTTTGAGTACTTTTTGAGAACTCATTCCTTGGATGATACCTAGGAGTAATATACGTCCGCATTTCTACATTTCAAAGAGGCAATCTTGCTCTAAAGGAAATGGGTGCAACACTGTATGTAACGTGGGTTTTGTTACTACCACTTGTAACTCTCCAACAAGCAATAGCTCTTAGTGTTTTATTTCCAAAGTAATACTGTTTCAATACACGTTGAAATGTGTCCTCAGAGAAAAAAATTCGCAGAGGATTTCTTAAGCACACAGTGGAAGAAACGGGATAGTGTATCTATCGGCTCCCTTAATTTTACAAACCTTAACACCCTTCCTGCTACAACACTAGGAAACTGTTGCAGGCAAAAAGAAAAATACCTCCATTGAGGAAGAACAAGGAGGGCTTTTTCAAGAGTCAATAAAGTCTGATAAACTTGGTATAAAGTTGAAAAAAATGCTGGACTGCATAACAGCACCACCCCATGAATTCTTCCTCGGATGAGTGAGTCTATGTAACCACACACCAATGGACAAGGAGAGCAGTACATAGTAGTTTCTTTCACAAGGAGGGAGTAGGGATAAAAATATTAGATTGAACTTTATGGCCGATTTTGTAGGACAGTATTGGAAATCAGATACGCCTCGGCCAAATATTTCTGCTTCTTACGTGTGGGTATCGAGTGCCAATTCTCCTGGAATGTGGTACTGGGCATCAAGAATGCAGAAATACTGTTATCCTTAGTAATATCATGTCCTTAGTAATGACACCGTGAGAAGTGTTAGGCTGGACCTCCACCGGAGGTATGACCACAGCAGAACCTTCAAAAACACTCCCGACCTTGAAAGAGGGGATTGAGGGTAAGGAATAGTGATGAAGCCACAGGGAGTACACAGGGAGGCTTAGGGCACTGCTTAATTTGTATCTATTGCACTAACATTAACTAGAACCCCAGGTAAACATGTTGAAGAAGAGACAAAAGTATAATTGCAACTCTGTTCCATTTGGGAAGTAACACGTTTGAATACTCCACCCAGGAGAATGGAGTGCACAATGCACAGATTATTGATAGAGAGGCAGCTAATGATATCATCATTCCCCACCCTGTGGCTCCTTTCCTCATACTTCCCAGCCATTACCAAGATGCTTTTCTTAGAACTCAGTCGCAGGCCCTCTGCTTTCACTCCTCCTCATGTGCCTCCAAGAGCTCTTTCCATTTACATAATTTTGTCTGATTCCCTACCCGCTAGAAAGCCCTCTCATCTCAGCTTCTGGTCAGTCTCACGGGTACAGGTACTTCTTTCCTGATTAATTTCACCCATGTACCACTCCATTTAATATCCCATAAATGTTAATAAGATCTTTAAACGCCTACTCCTTTGTAAGCATTCTCAGTCTTCTTGATTTGAATACCTTGTGTAGTTCAACAGAATTGTGAACTCTGAAAGTGAAAACTTCATATTCTCAGGCAAGCCTGATATAAAACTGGATTCAGAGAAGAGATCACATACGTGGAAGTCTGCTTATTATTATTGATTCGTAGAATGATGCTTCACCTATCTAGGACTCCGGCTGGAAATCTCAAACTTCTGGGAACATAACTGACACAAAATAAGATGAGAAAAAGTATCGAGAGAATCTAAGAAACCCAAATAAGTATCATAGTATCCAAACACTAAGGCTAATGAACATTTCACATGGGAGGCCACATCTGAACCCATTTCTGCTTACTTTGTATAGAAATGTAACAAATTTGAGTACCTGGTTTCCACAGATTAGAAACTTTGGTCAAATTAATATAAGTAGGCACGAAACAAGAGAGTTAATATGGCTATTATATAAATACCAAACATCTAAAGAAAAGGCAGAAAAAAATCAGAATGTAACATGAGATTTCAAACAGTAGGACTTTCAACTGATTCTGTGGTAATGGCTATATTAAAATTCAGAACAATATTTGATACAGATGAATATATTTTCAACAAAAGTTAAAGGTAAATAGCTTTTAAGGTAACTAACAAAACAGATTTTGGTCTGTAAAAAATCATACCCAAAGGTTATTTATTTACTGATTTATTAAGGTTTATGGCTGAAAGTCATAATGTTCAGTCATCCAGAAATTCTGCTCTTTAGATAGACTTATCGCCCAAGGATTCTAGATAACTGAATTGCTGTTTAATTATTAACCTACTCAGTGTGAGCTTAATAAACAGTATTTATTATTACCTGAATGACCAATGTAAAACAAACTTCCATTGTATCTACCTACTCTAACCTTTGGGGAAGAACGTGAAGTATGAGAAATTTTATTTTTAATTGTGACAGGGTCATAGGTCACACAGATAAAGGGGAACGAACCCAGTGACATACTTTAACCCAGTTTTGTAAAACTTCTCAATTTCTCTATTTGTATTCATAATGACAAGCTGTAAGTATGATACCTCTGAAGAGTGAATGAGAAACTTCAATCTGGTAGTTTACTAGATAACATCCAGTCAGACCATATGGTTGTGGGGGTGAAGCTATTAACTAAGAAAGCCCACAGAGATGGATCGATGATCACATGCAGGACTGTCAGACCGTTTCTGGGCAGTGGGGGAGCCTTTCCAGCTCAATCTGGCGGTTACTCTGCTGTCAGGGCCACTACTCACCATGACATTAAGCAGCAGACTGGAAGCAGACAGCAAGTAGGGCTCTATCATGGCACAGCCACCCGGAGAAGCCATTTCTCACCGCCAGCCATCATGGTTGAGGGGCACCCTTCTTCACTTAAAGGGGGTGAAGACTGGTCTTAAAACCTGGTCTAAGAATTACCATTAATTGCAACAGCCTCTGATACGGAGCAGTAACAGCCCCAGGACACTTTCACACAAGATAAGAATAGCATATGACAAACGGACAAAGGTCCGTGGGATCTGGGAAGCATAGCAAAAGCGAACAGACCCATTTCTTAAGTATCTCTCGGTTATGGGTCGAATTATGTCCTCACCATCATCCCCCTAAATTCACATGTTGACTTCCTGACATTCAGTACCTCAGAATGTACCCTTATTTGGACACAGAATCGTTGCATCTATGATGAGTTAAGGTGCAGTCACACTGGAGTGGAGTGGGACCCTAATTCAGTGACTGGTATCCTTATAAAAAGGGGAAATTTGGAGCCTGACACAGATGTATCAGGGAGAATGCCATATAACGAGGGAGGCAGAGATGGGAGTGAGGCGTCTGTAAGCCAAGGAATACCAAAGATTGCCAGCAAACCACCAGGATCCAGCAAAGAGCCATAGGACAGATGCTCCCTCACAACTTTCAGAGGAAACCAACACTGCTGACACCTTGAACTTGGACTTCTAGCCTCCACAACTGTGAGGCAATAAATGTTGGTTGTTTATGGCACTTTGTTATGACAGCCCTAGCAAACGAATACATTTATTTAACCAGTTCCTTAGGAAGTATTAAAACTAACTACCAGCATACTACTGTACAGAATTTGTAATTATATTCATATAACACATGTATGGATAAATAGGTGGAAGAAGGAAAAAGAAATAGGTGAATAGGTTTTAATTGTTTCTAATTATCTCTACATTTATATGTCTATCCATCTATTTAATCTCCCTCCATAACTAACTACATAGAAAACTGTCCACCAATCTTATCCCATATAGAGGCATCAGTCATTCTCAGCGTCCTCTCTCTGGTGCTGTAGTACATTCCAAAAAGTGTTAGAGGCATTTGCATTCCAGACTCTGTTGACCAATTAAATAGTGCCTCTCACGGACTGATGCTTCAGCCACACTCCTGCTGGGGGTATTACAAGTCACATCCAGGAAATTAAACAAGTATCTCCTGTGCAACCACTATGTATAAGGCTCGGGTAGGGGGGGAGGCACGTGGGGACAGCACATACATTAATAATTAACTATTAACCTGGATATTTATAAGAATACAGATATCATTTTTGCAGCCATTCATTAATGATGCCTTGGACAGGAAAAAGACTGGAGTGTAGAGCCATATCACAGGACTTCTTTCAATTTATGATAGGTTTTATGTTTCCAAGGTCTGGAAAAACCTAATTACAGCATTTAGCTCCTCCTTACAAAGGGGTCCAGTCTCTAAGGGTCCCTACTTCCTGGACATTCACCAAGTGAAGCCCTGTCACCTAGAAACACAACGATTAATAAAGTCATAGGTAGTTTATTATTGTATGATTATAATAAATCATACCTCTTCCATTTTAAAGATTTTTAAAAAAATGTTTATTTATTTATTTTGAGAGAGAAAAAGAGAGAGAGAGCAGGGAAGGGGCAGAGAGATAGGAGAGAGAATTCCAAGCAGATTCCACGCTGTCAGTGCAGAGCCCAATGCAGGGCTCGACCTCACAAACCACAAGATCATGCCTTGAGCTGATATCAAGAGTCAGACATTCACCTGACTGAGCCACCCAGGTGCCCCATACCTCTCCCATTTTAAAGGGCAATTTTCTCAAAACCCTTACAATGTGCACTGCTTATCTTCATGTACATTGCAAAAAAAATATTTATTTATGTAGTTAGGGATAATTTTATCTTGAAATATTCAATACATTTTTTTTCTACTTATTTCCTTCTTTTGTTCAGTGACTTTATGGAAAATGTTTTATGAAACACTTTAAATGTCATATCCCCTCTCCTGTGTTCAAGAAGCCCATAGGTAATAAAAGATTTTCACATGGGCTAACTGGACCTCACTGGATTAAAGGGACTTAATCTTTGCCCCAGGATGGCCCTCTGAAGATTGGCTTTTTAAACATCATCACTTAACTACAATCAATAAGTCGCTTCCTTACTTATACACCAATGAAGCTACTTTGTGAAATTGTTTGCTTTACTGATGGGATGGGAAGAGGTGCCAACTAGCAATCATAGGATCCGTGAGCAAATATTATTAAGATTCTGACTGAAAGATTATTAAATCTGAATCCTTTCATTAGAATCCAGTATTTTGTTATAAGTGAGTTACTATCAGAGAAAAGGGAATCAAAACCACAATGAGATACCACCTCATACTAGTCAGCATGGCTAGTATCAAAAGACAAGAAATAACAAGTGTTAGTGAGGATGTGGAGAAAAAAGAACCCTCACACATATTGGTGGGAATGTAAATTGGTGCAATCATTGTGGAAAACAGTATGGAGTTTCCTCCAAAAATTAAAAACAGAAATAGATCTACTGGGTATTTACCCAAAGAAAACAAAAACACTAGTTCCAAAAGATATATGCACCTCTATGTTTACGGCAGCATTATATACAATAACCAAGATATGGAAGCAACCTAAATGTCCATAAGTAGATGAATGGATAAAGCTGTGGTATACATACACAATGGAATAGTACTCAGCCATAAAATGAATAAACTCTTGCCATTTGTGACAACATGGGTGGACGTAGATGGTATTATGCTAAGTGAAATAAATCAGACAAAGACAAATACCGTATGATTTCACTTATCTGTGGAACCTAGAACACACAAAAAATGAACAAACAATAAGCAAAAAACTAAAAATACTCTTAAATAGTGCCTCTCATGACTGATGCTTCAGCCACACTCCTGCTGGGGGTATTACAAGTCACATCCAGGAAATTAAACAACTATCTCCTGTGCAACCACTATGTATAAGGCTCAGGTGGGGGGGGGGCACGTGGGGACAGCACATACATTAATAATTAACTATTAACCTGGATATTTATAAGAATACAAACTGGTGGATGCTGGATGGAAGGTAGGAGAAAGGTGAGATGGGTGAAGGGGATTAAAAGGTACAAACTTCCAGTTATAAAATGAGCCACGGAGATGCAAAGGACAGCATAGGGAATATAGTCAATAATACCGTAATACCCTTCTAGGGTGACAGATGGTGACTACATCTACCATGGTGAGCACTCAGTAATGCATAGAATTTGCATTTACAATTTGCAATATACACCCAAAACTAACGTGTTAAAAGCCATATATCTTTTCCCCTTTTGAAAAGCTTTCTCTTGCTATTCTTTATTCTAAACTATACTGTCTTAATTCAAAACTGTTGGGCAAATTAAGGAAATATGGCAAAAAAAAAAAATGTGGCAACTGACAGTGCTGGGAGCAATAGGTAGTAGAGGACTATAGGGAATGGAGCTTCTCTAAAGCCTTTAGCTTTGGGTTGCTCCATGCAGGAATGCGGGCCCAGGTGAGTGTCCTGCTTTTAATGTCAAATCTTTACACTGTGCCAGTTGAACAAAACATCTTTGTGTTTCTATAGAAAGATTATTTCTTGCCTTCAGGATGTTATAATCATCGAATAAAGTGTGATAATAGAGGTCGACAGGAATCTATGGAAAACGGACTCTATCCACCCTGAGTGGGGTTTGGAGGGGAGCAGGGGATGGGTGGAGGTGGTTGGTTCTGGCAGATGATCAACCTTACTTTGCATGATGCTTGGGGTGGCTGGACATGGAAGAAGGCACAGGGATGATATGAGTAGAGGGCAGAAGAGAAGCCATGCAGGTATGTGAACAAGACCACAGAAGAAGTGGCTGTGGCTCTCTATGCCTGGAGTCCAGGTGAGATGGCGGGAGATGGAAGCTGTAGGTAGAATTTATGGAATTTGCGCTGAGCTGAAAGATTTAAAATATTGCCATTCTCAGTTGTTTATCTTTTATTCAAGGTCAAAACAGGGATTCTTTGCTTTTGGAACTTTGCAAACCAGCCAGCCAGTGGGGACATGCACTTTTAAAAACTGATATAGAAGATAGCCTGTTGATTTATCACAGTTTTGGTGGAACATATCTATAGCTTAATTGACTTTTAATTGACATAAACTTCACATTTGATTAAAATTATAAACATTATTAACACATGTGTAAAACTGTCACCTCAGTAAAGATAATGAATATAAATCTTTCACAAAAATGTCCTCGTCACCCTTTGTAATTCCTTCTTCCCACTCCTCACTGCCCCACCCCGTAGGTAGGCAACCATTGATTGGTCTCCTGACACTAGGGAATAGTTTGCATTAAACAGAATTTTAAATAAATGGAATCATATCATACGTACCCTTTATCATCTGTTTTCTCTCACCCAGCATAATTAATCTGGCATTTGTCTATGACGTCACAAGCATTTAGTTCCCAAATCAAGTATCTGAAAGTTTCAGTCTTTTAAAATTTTATCCATTCTAGTGGGTATAGTGATGTACCATTGCGTACTTGCTTCTCATTTCAGTAATGACTGATGATGTTGAACGGCTTTTCATGTACTTATTTGCCATCCATTTACCTTCTTTGGTGGGATACAACCATTTAGGGTCATAGGCCCTTCCAAACCAAAACCACTTTGTAAGAAAAGATTCTTTGACCACAGACTGATTCTGAGCTGAAGCTTAAGATACCGTTAACTGATGAAACTTCACATTGGAGCACCATGAATTTCTGGCACTGATGTATGTTTAAACTCTGTGTTTTGATTGACTTACGTATGCTGCTTTAAAGAATTAGTGTTGGGTTGGAAGATGGTGGCGTAGGAGGACGCTGGGCTCACCGCGCGTCCTGCTGATCACTTAGATTCCACCTACACCTGCCTAAATAACCCAGAAAACTGCCAGAGGATTAGCAGAACGGAGTCTCCGGAGACAAGCACAGACGAGAGGCCCACGGAAGAGGGTAGGAAGGGCGGCGAGGCTGTGCGCGCTCCACGGACTGGCGGGAGGGAGCCGGGGTGGAGGGGTAGCCTGCCGGCCAAGCAGAGCCCCGGAGTCTGGCTGGCGAAAGCGGAGGGGCCGGACGGAGTGTGCTCCGACAGCAAGTGCAACTTAGCATCTGGGAGGTCATAAGTTAACAGCTCTGCTCAGAAACCAGGAAGGCTGGAGGACAAAGGGAGAAAGAGTTGCTGAGCCCCCGGACGGACAGACGACAGAGCTCAGCTTGGTGGGGAACAAAGGCACTCACCAGCGCCATCTCCCTCTCCCATCCCCCAGCCAAAATCCCAAAGGGAACCAGTTCCTGCCAGGGAACTTGCTCGCTCCGCGCAAACACCCAACTCTGTGCTTCTGTGGAGCCAAACCTCCAGCAGCAGATCTGACTCCCTCCCGCTGCCACAGGGCCCCTCCTGAAGTGGATCACCTAAGGAGCAGTGAGCTAAGCCTGCCCCTCCTGCCCCGTGCACCTTGCCTACCCACCCCAGCTAATACGCCAGATCCCCAGCATCACAAGCCTGGCAGTGTGCAAGTAGCCCAGACGGGCCACACCACCCCACAGTGAATCCCGCCCCTAGGAGAGGGGAAGAGAAGGCACACACCAGTGTGACTGTGGCCCCAGCGGTGGGCTGGGGGCAGACATCAGGTCTGACTGCGGCCCCGCCCACCAACTCCAGTTATACACCACAGCACAGGGGAAGTGCCCTGCAGGTCCTCACCACTCCAGGGACTATCCAAAATGACCAAACGGAAGAATTCCCCTGAGAAGAATCTCCAGGAAATAACAACAGCTAATGAACTGATCAAAAAGGATTTAAATAATATAACAGAAAGTGAATTTAGAATAATAGTCATAAAATTAATCGCTGGGCTTGAAAACAGTAGAGGACAGCAGAGAATCTCTTGCTACAGAGATCAAGGGACTAAGGAACAGTCACAAGGAGTTGAAAAACGCTTTAAACGAAATGCAAAACAAAATGGAAACGACGACGGCCCGGATTGAAGAGGCAGAGGAGAGAATAGGTGAACTAGAAGATAAAGTTATGGAAAAAGAGGAAGCTGAGAGAAAGAGAGATAAAAAAATCCAGGAGTATGAGGGGAAAATTAGAGAACTAAGTGATACACTAAAAAGAAATAATCTACGCATAATTGGTATCCCAGAGGAGGAAGACAGAGGGAAAGGTGCTGAAGGGGTACTTGAAGAAATAATGGCTGAGAACTTCCCTGAACTGGGGAAGGAAAAGGCATTGAAATCCAAGAGGCACAGAGAACTCCCTTCACACGTAACTTGAATCGATCTTCTGCACGACATATCATAGTGAAACTGGCAAAATACAAGGATAAAGAGAAAATTCTGAAATCAGCTAGGGATAAACGTGCCCTCACATATAAAGGGAGACCTATAAGACTCGTGACTGATCTCTCTTTTGAAACTTGGCAGGCCAGAAAGGATTGGCACGATATCTTCAGTGTGCTAAACAGAAAAAATATGCAGCTGAGAATCCTTTATCCAGCAAGTCTGTCATTTAGAATAGAAGGAGAGATAAAGGTCTTCCCAAACAAACAAAAACTGAAGGAATTTGTCACCACTAAACCAGCCCTACAAGAGGTCCTAAGGGGGACCCTGTGAGACAAAGTACCAGAGACATCACTACAAGCATAAAACCTACAGACATCACAATGACTCTAAACCCGTATCTTTCTATAATAACACTGAATATAAATGGATTAAATGCGCCAACCAAAAGACATAGGGTATCAGAATGGATAAAAAAACAAGACCCATCTATTTGCTGTCTACAAGAGACTCATTTTAGATCTGAGGACACCTTTAGATGGAGAGTGAGGGGATGGAGAAGTATTTATCATGCTACTGGAAGCCAAAAGAAAGCTGGAGTAGCCATACTTATATCAGACAAACTAGACTTTATTTTTTTTTTTTTTAATTTTTTTTTCCAGCGTTTTTATTTATTTTTGGGACAGAGAGAGACAGAGCATGAACGGGGGAGGGGCAGAGAGAGAGGGAGACACAGAATCGGAAACAGGCTCCAGGCTCCGAGCCGTCAGCCCAGAGCCTGACACGGGGCTCGAACTCACGGACCGCGAGATCGTGACCTGGCTGAAGTCGGACGTTTAACCGACTGCGCCACCCAGGCACCCCTAGACAAACTAGACTTTAAATTAAAGGCTGTAACAAGAGATGAAGAAGGGCATTATATAATAATTACAGGGTCTATCCATCAGGAAGAGCTAACAATTATAAATGTCTATGTGCCGAATACCGGAGCCCCCAAACATATAAAACAATTACTCATAAACATAAGCAACCTTATTGATAAGAATGTGGTAATTGCAGGGGACTTTAACACTCCACTAACAGAAATGGATAGATCATCTAGACACACGGTCAATAAAGAAACAAGGGCCCTGCATGATACATTGGATCAGATGGACTTGACAGATATATTTAGAACTCTGCATCCCAAAGCAACAGAATATACTTTCTTCTCGAGTGCACATAGAACCTTCTCCAAGATAGATCACATACTGGGTCACAAAACAGCCCTTCATAAGTTTACAAGAATTGAAATTATACCATGCATACTTTCAGACCACAATGCTATGAAGCTTGAAATCAACCACAGGAAAAAGTCTGGAAAACCTCCAAAAGCATGGAGGTTAAAGAACACCCTACTAAAGTATGAGTGGGTCAACCAGGCAATTAGAGAAGAAATTAAAAAATATATGGAAACAAATGAAAACGAAAATACAACAATCCAAACGCTTTGGGATGCAGTGAAGGCAGTCCTGAGAGGAAAATACATTGCAATCCAGGCCTATCTCAAGAAACAAGAAAAATCCCAAATACAAAACCTAACAGCACACCTAAAGGAAATAGAAGCAGAGCAGCAAAGGCAGCCTAAACCCAGCAGAAGAAGAGAAATAATAAAGATCAGAGTAGAAATAAACAATATAGAATCTAAAAAAACTGTAGAGCAGATCAACGAAACCAAGAGTTGGTTTTTTGAAAAAATAAACAAAATTGACAAACCTCTAGCCAGGCTTCTCAAAAAGAAAAGGGAGATGACCCAAATAGATAAAATCATGAATGAAAATGGAATGATTACAACCAATCCCTCAGAGATACAAACAATTATCAGGGAATACAATGAAAAATTATATGCCAACAAATTGGACAACCTGGAAGAAATGGACAAATTCCTAAACACCCACACTCTTCCAAAACTCAATCAGGAGGAAATAGAAAGCTTGAACAGACCCATAACGAGCGAAGAAATTGAATCAGTTATCAAAAATCTCCCAACAAATAAGAGTCCAGGACCAGATGGCTTCCCAGGGGAGTTCTACCAGATGCTTAAAGCAGAGATAATACCTATCCTTCTCAAGCTATTCCAAGAAATAGAAAGGGAAGGAAAACTTCCAGACTCATTCTATGAAGGCAGCATTACTTTGATTCCTAAACCAGACAGAGACCCAGTAAAAAAAGAGAACTACAGACCAATATCTCTGATGAATATGGATGCAAAAATTCTCAATAAGATACTAGCAAATCGAATTCAACAGCATATAAAAAGAATTATTCACCATGATCAGGTGGGATTCATTCCTGGGCTGCAAGGCTGGTTCAACATTCACAAATCAATCAACGTGATACATCACATTAATAAAAAAAAAAGAGAAGAACCATATGATCCTGTCAATTGATGCAGAAAAGGCCTTTGACAAAATCCAGCACCCTTTCTTAATAAAAACCCTTGAGAAAATCAGGATAGAAGGAACATACTTAAAGATCATAAAAGCCATTTATGAAAAGCCCACAGCTAACATCATCCTCAATGGGGAAAAACTGAGAGCTTTCTCCCTGAGATCAGGAACACGACAGGGATGCCCACTCTCACTGCTGTTGTTTAACATAGTGCTGGAAGTTCTAGCATCAGCAATCAGACAACAAAAGGAAATCAAAGGCATCAAAATTGGCAAAGATGAAGTCAAGCTTTCACTTTTTTCAGATGACATGATATTATACATGGAAAATCCGATAGACTCCACCAAAAGTCTGCTAGAATTGATACATGAACTCAGCAAAGTTGCAGGATACAAAATCAATGTACAGAAATCAGTTGCATTCTTATACACTAACAATGAAGCAACAGAAAGATAAATAAAGAAACTGATCCCATTCACAATTGCACCAAGAAGCATAAAATACCTAGGAATAAATCTAACCAAAGATGTAAAAGATCTGTATGCTGAAAACTATAGAAAGTTTATGAAGGTAATTGAAGAAGATATAAAGAAATGGAAAGACATTCCCTGCTCATGGATTGGAAGAATAAATATTGTCAAAATGTCAATACTACCCAAAGCTATCTACACATTCAATGCAATCCCAATCAAAATTGCACCAGCATTCTTCTCGAAACTAGAACAAGCAATCCTAAAATTCATATGGAACCACAAAAAGCCCCGAATAGCCAAAGTAATTTTGAAGAAGACCAAAGCAGGGGGCATCACAATCCCAGACTTTAGCCTCTACTACAAAGCTGTCATCATCAAGACAGCATGGTATTGGCACAAAAACAGACACATAGACCAATGGAATAGAATAGAAACCCCAGAACTAGACCCACAAACGTATGGCCAACTCATCTTTGACAAAGCAGGAAAGAACATCCAATGGAAAAAAGACAGTCTCTTTAACAAATGGTGCTGGGAGAACTGGACAGCAACATGCAAAAGGTTGAAACTAGACCACTTTCTCACACCATTCACAAAAATAAACTCAAAATGGATAAAGGACCTGAATGTGAGACAGGAAACCATCCAAACCCTAGAAGAGAAAGCAGGAAAAGACCTCTCTGACCTCAGCCGTAGCAGTCTCTTACTCGACACATCCCCAAAGGCAAGGGAATTAAAAGCAAAAGTGAATTACTGGGACCTTATGAAGATAAAAAGCTTCTGCACAGCAAAGGAAACAACCAACAAAACTAAAAGGCAACCAACGGAATGGGAAAAGATATTCGCAAATGACATATTGGACAAAGGGCTAGTATCCAAAATCTATAAAGAGCTCACCAAACTCCACACCCGAAAAACAAATAACCCAGTGAAGAAATGGGCAGAAAGCATGAATAGACACTTCTCTAAAGAAGACATCCGGATGGCCAACAGGCACATGAAAAGATGTTCAACGTCACTCCTTATCAGGGAAATACAAATCAAAACCACACTCAGATATCACCTCACGCCAGTCAGTGTGGCCAAAATGAACAAATCAGGAGACTATAGATGCTGGAGAGGATGTGGAGAAACGGGAACCCTCTTGCACTGTTGGTGGGAATGCAAATTGGTGCAGCCGCTCTGGAAAGCAGTGTGGAGGTTCCTCAGAAAATTAAAAATAGACCTACCCTATGACCCAGCAATAGCACTGCTAGGAATTTACCCAAGGGATACAGGAGTACTGATGCATAGGGGCACTTGTACCCCAATGTTTATAGCAGCACTCTCAACAATAGCCAAATTATGGAAAGAGCCTAAATGTCCATCAACTGATGAATGGATAAAGAAATTGTGGTTTATCTACACAATGGAATACTACGTGGCAATGAGAAAGAATGAAATATGGCCTTTTGTAGCAACGTGGATGGAACTGGAGAGTGTGATGCTAAGTGAAATAAGCCATACAGAGAAAGACAGATACCATATGGTTTCACTCTTATGTGGATCCTGAGAAACTTAATAGAAACCCATGGGGGAGGGGAAGGAAAAAAAAAAAAAGAGGTTAGAGTGGGAGAGAGCCAAAGCATAAGAGACTCTTAAAAACTGAGAACAAACTGAGGGTTGATGGGGGGTGGGAGGGAGGGGAGGGTGGGTGATGGGTATTGAGGAGGGCACCTTTTGGGATGAGCACTGGGTGTTGTATGGAAACCAATTTGACAATAAATTTCATATATTGAAAAAAAAATAAAAAAAATAAAAGCAAAAAAAAAAAAAAGAATTAGTGTTATTTTTGCATGGATTGCTCCAGATCTTAACTGTCTGGCCCCCTTCTATGTTGTTGCATAGCCCCTTCCTAAAACCAGGTTCTACCCTTGGAGGCCTGGCAACAAGTAGGTAGCCCAACGATAGCCTGGTGGGTTTCCAGAAAGGCCCAAGAGCCACTCATCATGATGGCAGGAGGCAGCAGGACACATGGTCAGCTCATACGGCTGCTGCCTTTACTGGGAACCTCCAGTAAAGTTCTGTCCTTCCCCTGGCCAGATAAAAATAGCCAGACTCTTTGAGAACCTATACTTGTTCAGGAAATCTGCTTCCCTATTCCACCACTCCCCTTTCTCCACAAGACGATAAAACAGGTCTAGGATTCAGTTCTTCCCCAATACCTAGAGACTCTGCCCCTTCTGGTAATTGGGTCCTGGGAAGCCAGGAGCCACATGAAGGCTTGCCTGTGGTTTTATACATACTCTAAGTTGTATGTCTGTGTAAATGACCTGCTATCTAGAGAAAATGAACATGTTTTATTTTAAAATTAGCCTTTCATCAAGTTACTACAGGTCAGTAACTAATTACTTTGGGTTTTAAAATTCTTCTGTGAGGGCTTTATACTAGGTAGTGTCTCACACTCCTCCCAGCTCTAAACTCCCCACATTTGTAAACCTCAGTTTATGGAGGTATAAAACTTGTCACTGTTCACAGCTCAAGGCCTGGCTGTTAGTTCTTTCTTTCCCCCTCTCCCTTCCTATGTAATGGAAACATCTGGCACAGAAATTAAACAGTATTAGGAGTGTTGACTGAATTTTTTAAATTTGTCAGGACATGATCTGTGACATATGTTTTTACGTGTTTAAATTTCTCAGGAAATTTCAGGTGGCACTGTTGTATTACCATTGTTACATACAGGTTATTATATTATTTCTATTTTGAATTACTCATGTTTGCTATTTCCTGTCTTCTCATATAAAGAAAATTTTCTCTGAGGAGAGACAGGATTTAGGAGTCAACAGGGTGGCAACCATCCAGTGGCTCCAAGAACTGGTGGGAAAATTTTTCTTCTAAAATGGAAAGTGAGAATTGCTTTAATTACTATAAGAGGGCTATCATTTTGGCAGAAATCAATAGTGCTATAAATATCCTGGTATTTAAAAAATTCTACGATTTTTACCAATTGTTTTCAATAATCAAATAGTTGTAAAAAACTTAACAAAAAAAAGTCTTCACATACCCCCACCATTTCAACCCCACAAAGGCACTAATTTTCAATTTTTTATCTAATTATTTTATCTCCATATCACAAAATGTTTCTTGATTGTACACTGCTCGATTTCTCAATTTTAGTCCTCTATTAACGGTTCAAAATGGAAAATGAGGCATAAGCTCGTTTTCAGTTTCTCACAATAACACATACACTTCCTAAAACTTTAGTTGATCATAATTTTACCTTAGCAGGACTATCAATGTTCTTGAAAGCTGAATTTTTTAAATATACAGTGATTAGTTTTCCTTTTCTATACATTCTATTCTCACTGGAATTAATACTTGTCCTATTTTTATTTGCTAACGTCTCTATGTATTTATTACTTCTTTAACCTCCAACTCTCCTTTAGTTGTATAAGTCTCTCAGTATGTCCGAACGCTTTAGATAATCTATCAATTTTGTCTTGAGCATGTTTCTCTCAGAGCTTTTGGACTTGCTTCAGTCTGGACTGTTTTTTTCTTAGTCCTCCCGCACAGGGTCATTGTGGGGTGGGTCTCCTCTCCACATTGTCCTGGGGGATTAGCCTCCCCTCTCCTCCTGTCCTCAATCTCCAGTTTCCTGGATTCCATGTCTTCTTCGCTCCATTCCCTGGGTATGGTGTGGCAATCCTCTTTCAGCTTCTTTAAACAGACAGCATGGGAGGGGTGCCTGGGTGGCTCAGTCGGTTGAGCTTCTGACTTCGGCTCAGGTCACAATCTCACAGTTCGTGGGTTTGAGCCTCGCTTTGGGCTCTGTGCTGACAGCTCAGGGCCTGGAGCCTGCTTTGGATTCTGTGTCTCCTTCTCTCTCTGCCCCTCCCCCGCTCACGCTTTGTCTCACTCTGTTTCTCAAAAATAAATAAAAAATGTAAAAAGAAAAACATTTTTTTTTTTAAATAGAAAGAATGGGAGATAACATCTTGAGCTTGCTATTTATCCTATCTGACCATTTAATTGATAGTTCTGGGCTTAAAATTTCAGTTTGGAGATGTACTTCTTTCAAAACGTTGAAGGCATGAATCCATTATCTCCAATGTTCCAGTGTTGCTGTCAAGAAGTCTCTTCTCACTTTTTATTTTATTTATTTATTTTGAGAGTGCAAGTGGGGGAGGGGCAGAGTAAGAGAGGGAGAGGGAGAGGGAGAGGGAGAGGGAGAGGGAGAGGGAGAGGGAGAGGGAGAGGGAGAGGGAGAGGGAGAGGGAGAGGGAGGGAGGGAGGGAGGGAGGGAGGGAGGGAGGGGGAGAGGGAGAGGGAGAGAGGGAGAGGGAGGGAGGGAGGGAGGGAGGGAGGGAGGGAGAGAGAGAGAGAGAGAGAGAGAGAGAGAGAGAGAGAGAGAGAGAGAGAATCCTAAGCAGGCTCCACACTGTCAGCAGAGAGCTGAACTCAGGGCTCAAACTCAAGAACCGTGAGATCATGACCTGAGTCGAAATCAAAAGTTAGATGTTTAATCAACTGAGCCACTCAGGCGCTCTATCTTTTCCTTTTTTAAAAATCATTTTTCTTCCTTTTTATAAAAAATATTTTTCCTTTCTCTTTGGAAGCTTGTTTTGTTTTTGTTTTTTTTTGTTTGTTTTTTGGGTTTTTTGTTGTTGTTGTTTTGCACTTTTGCTCCGCTTTTATATACTGTGCTGGGCACTTGGTGGGTCCTTCTGTCTGCAAACTCCTATCTTTCTGTCCTCTGAAACTTTCTTGAACTACTTTTAAAAGTATTCCCCCCTTCCATTTTCTCTTTTTCCTTTTTCTAGAAGCCCAAATATCTGGATGTGCTCTACTTACCTTATTTTCTTGCTATTTTTCATCTATTTCTCTGTCCTACTCAGTAAGATTTTAATATTATTTTCTAAACTTTTTATTGAACTTTAAAATTTTCTGAAATGATCTATTACATATTATTCCAGGAATTTTTTCTTTGAATAGTTTCATGGACATGGTATCTTTCTTTACTCTCTTCTATATTAGTGTTAGTTTTTCTTTTCATTTTAATCCTTTCTTCCCTCTTTTTATCTCTATGCCATACTTTTCTTGCGTCTATTTGTTCATTTTGGCTTCTTTTAAACTTGAACATTCCCTTACATGCTTGGTGGGTCTTGGCTGTCTACTCCTATTGAAAAGCAGAGCACTAAAAAGCTGACTGAAGCTGAATGAATGTTGGAGGGCCTGCTGGCCGTGAGCTTCACTAAATACTGACACGACTGGGTTTGTTGTTGTTGGCAAACACCAATATCAGTGTTTTTAATTTTCTTCTTTGAGCTGATGAGACTTCGTAGAGAAATATTTTACTGGATGCTGTGGTGCATTCTTTTATTCAGGGCCAATGCACCTATCCCTTGCTTGCTGCATATATCAGCTACTGAGAACTCAGAGCTTCATTATTCACTAGGGTTGCCCTGTGCCACAGGAAACTGCCTCATCTAAGGTTATGCTCCAACCCAGGTGTCAAACCTTGGTAAATGATCGGCTGTGGCACAAACACAAATTTCTGACTCCTTTCCTCAATTTGGGACACTTCTGAAGAGATATCCCAGAGACAGAATTGCCCATAAGATTGGCTAAGTCTTCAGCAGCAAATGTGCTGAGGCCTGGCTTTTACAAGATTTGTCCAATCCTGCCTTCACTTTCTTGCAGTTTTGTCTCACAATTGCCTTCCCCAATACACCTTCTGCATCCAAATGTCTCAGAGTCTGTTCCCAGGGAATTCAATGTAAAACCAGTATCTTCTAAAAAATAAATAAATAAATAAATAAATAAATAAATAAATATATATATATATGTATATATATATATATATATAATAAAATAAAATAAAATAAAATAAAATAAAATAAAATAAAAATAAAACAAGTATCTTCTAATCTCCTCTTGGGGACAATAACTTTGGCTGCCAGAGACCTGGCATTCCAATGGAGAGGAAAGCTGGGGTTTTGAAATTTGATAGATAAAAATTTACTTAATAAATCATTTATTTATTTTTACCTTCAACTGAGCTATCTTTCTCTGCCTGATCCACATGTATCTTTTTTATCATATCCAGAGAATAAATTTCTCTTGTTTTCTAGGACGGTAAACAGACAATTGCATAATGTGTGTGTGTGTGTGTGTGTGTGTGTGTGTGTGTGTGTGTGTGTGTGTGTAAATGTTCCACCTAGATGGTGGGCTTTACTTTTCAGACAGACTTTCAAATAATCCTTCAGTCTATCTTTAAAAGCATGTGTGTGGGGCGCCTGGGTGGCGCAGTCGGTTAAGCGTCCGACTTCAGCCAGGTCACGATCTCGCGGTCCGTGAGTTCGAGCCCCGCGTCAGGCTCTGGGCTGATGGCCCAGAGCCTGGAGCCTGCTTCCGATTCTGTGTCTCCCTCTCTCTCTGCCCCTCCCCCGTTCATGCTCTGTCTCTCTCTGTCCCAAAAATAAATAAACGTTGAAAAAAAAAATTAAAAAAAAAAAAAAAAAAAAGCATGTGTGTGAGGAGCGCCTGGGTGGCTCAGTCGGTTAGATGTCCTACTTCAGCCCAGGTCACAATCTCGTGGTCCATGGGTTCGAGCCCCGCGTCGGGCTCTGGGCTGATGGCTCAGAGCCTGGAGCCTGCTTCTGATTCTGTGTCTCCCTCTCTCTCTGCCCCTCCCCCGTTCATGCTCTGTCTCTCTCTCTGTCTCAAAAATAAACGTTAAAAAAAAAATTTAAAAAAAAAAGCATGTGTGTGTGTCACATCTAACAACACAAGAAACTGAATGTATGTCACATTTAGTTGGTGAAATTTTGTAAATAAATTTTACTATATTATATGCTTTGTTCAGATTAACTTTTATTGTATTATATGCCTTTCTTCATTGGTTTTCTAAAATCACAGAGGCTCTGGGACTTGAGTAGTTTCCCAGAAGCTATTTAATCTCTTTAGCATATTGCTTACATTATGGGTTAAATTGTGTCCCCTCCAAAATGCACATATTACAGTACTAACCTCCAGGACCTCAGAATGAGACCTTATTTGAAAATCGGGTGCTTGCAGATGTGATTAGGTAAGATGAGGTCATATTAGGATAAAGTGAACCCCTAATACAATATTGGTATCCTTATAAAAGGAGGAAATTTCGACACACACACACACACACACCACAACTTGAAGATGAAAGCTGGGATCAGGAATGCCAAAGATGGCCAACAAACAACAAGAAGCCCTCACAAGAAACCACCCCTGGCAGCACCTTGATTTCAGATCTCTGGCCTCCTGAGCTGTGAGGCAATACAATTTTGCTGTTGAAGTCACCCAGTTTGTGAAGCTTTGTTTTGGCAGCCCTAGCAAATGAATACATTTACCCACTAGAGTATCTTAAGGAGTAAACCCAGTGCCCCAGCCAAGAGGATATTTAATAATGCCCAGGAGTCCCAAAGAGTGCTGACAACCAAAGTGAACGACCTGGTTATAGAGTCCCCCTCGACACTTATGAGTAGAAGTTCTTCCTTGCTCAAGGTATTACATAGATCTCTAGCCCTTGAGGAGCTAAAAGACAAACAGAACACATTGTTTTCACACATAAAGTTTCCTGAATCCTAGAATTCTTTTTTCACTATTTAAAAATTGTGGTAAAACACACATACCATAAAATTTACTATTTTACCCATTTTTAAATTTATAGTTCAGTAGTCAGTTAGGTACATTCTCATTGTTATGTAGCCAATCTCCTGAATTCTCCCATCTTGCAAAACTGAAAGTCTGTACCCAATAAGCAACAACTCCCAGCTTGGCAACTAGCATTCTACTTTCTGTCTCTATGAATTTGATTACTCTAGGTACCTCATATATGTGGAATTATACAATTTTTGTCTTTTTGTGCCTGGAATATTTCATTTTGTATAACGTTTTCAAGGTTCATACATATTGTAGCATGTGTCAGGATTCCGTTGACTTTTAAAGTGGAATAATGTTTCACTGTATGTACATGTCACATTTTGTTTATACATTCATCGTTCACACACCTGGGCTGTTGTGAATAATGCTGCTGTGAACGTGAACACGGATGTACAATATAATCCTTTCTAATTAATGTTGCTTTTGCTCAGACCCTTCCTCAAAGGTCTCCAAATGTCTTTCTTCGCTTTGGTGTTTCATTGAAATTTTCTTTCTTCTTTGTTTTCTCCTCCCAATTTCTCTGTAGCTCCTTACTGCATTCACAGGCTCAAGAGGGATAGTAAAGCAATGAGGCCTCAGTAGTTAGCAGGGTTTAGCTAAACATCAAAGAGACTTGTGCTTAGAATAACCCAGGGCTTTGGAGATTAAGGGATCTGGTACATATAAATTAATAGGGTTTCAGCTATTTTATGGATAATGTTTTATATGGCTGATCTTAGAAACTTAACCACAATTTGTATTGAATTTTCTGTAGCAATATACCGAGTAAATATTTAGGATAAAATTTCTATTCATCTGTGTATTAGGGCTGCAACTTGTAATTAATTTACAACTTAGTGGTATTTGTAGAAACAAAATATTTTAGAAATAATTTTAGCTATATAGTAACAAAATAATATGGTTATGGAATTGAATGCTGCCTACAAGTCTATAGTAATTTTAAAATAAATACAATATTTTAGGCACTGAATGTAATAAGAACATTACCTCTTAATACATGCTTTAAATATTCTACCATGTTATACTCACAATGAAACTATGAGGTGAGCACAATCATTCCAAACCCCTTGGCAGGGAGATCTAGTCTTAGAGACAGTACATAGCCTACCAAATCACACAGATGGTCTGTATCAGAAGCAACCCGGTCTGATTCTGCTTTTGGTGCTCCTATCGCCATGGTAGAGAAAAAGGCACGAAAACTAGGTGAAAGAGGGAGGAGGTCTTGGCATTATAGGATGGAGAGGGAACCCCTTCATAGTTTTTCATTTTAACCTTTGACTTCATTCACTAATATGAAAAAAAAATACATCTTTCAAAAAGACTCTTAAAATTCTCTACATGTTCTAGAGTCACCACAGTGTAAATTAGTGTTGTTCATTTTCCAAGGACGATGAAACACCTTTCTCATCTGTTACTATATATCATCGCTCAGTTATTTAGCATGCCATATGGCCTCTCTACACAATCAGTAGCATAATACATGAGTATGAAAGACACCTGGAAATAACAAGGTATTTAATTCAAGTTTTATACAGATCTTTGATCTTTAAAACACAAACCTTTTTCCTTCATTATATTCTTAAACTCCATGTTTTTAACTTCTGCCAAAAAAGCCCTTTTAATCTCAATGCTTTCTAATAGAACCTAGTTTATGTGACCGCATGTCTAGATGAAGTGTCGTTCTAAACTAAAATTTGGTAGAATCATAACTGAGAAAAGCTTAAACTGAGATTTTTGTAGTGTAGGACCTGAGATCAACATGGTCTTAGAAAAGAATCTTTTTAATGGGCTTAATTGCAGGAACTCACTTGCCGATTCCCTTGTTACTAGTGTCACTCCCCGAAGAAAACAGTATGAAAATGATCTGAATCCAAGGAAGAAAGGGGGGATGCTCTTGGAAGGCTAATGGGTTTTAAAAGCCTCATCCTCATCATCTCTGAGTACCCTGACTGGCAGCATTAAGCATCTGGAAGATGAAAAGCACTCTCTGAGAGCACCATTTTAACATTATTAACCTTCTCACATTGAATCAAGGGTTCTTACACAAAAAAAGTGCTGAAGAAAACCTCAACCCTGATGGGTAGTGACAGTGTAGGAACTGGACAGCAACAATAACTGGAAGCAGATGCAGCAGTGAAACAATAAACAGTTCTCCTCACTGAGTTCAACAGCACTAATAAAGGGCGGAGAAGAAATTTCTCAAGGCCGGCTGAGAGCATATCGAACCCTCAGAATTTATTTGACTAATTCCAACTAAGAGCGGTAAATGTGCCGCTGTGAACCACTGCTGGTCCGTTCTGTCATTTGAGTATGTCCAGTCTGCTGAGACACTAGAAGCAAGTCTCTTCTCGATATATTAAGTCATATTCCAACCCTTTAGAAGAAAGAATGTTTACTTTCACAAAAACCACACCCGCTAAGGGTTCTTTAATGAATACTGATGATAAGGACATCCCTTATCCACATTCTTCATGAACATTGACTTTTGCAGTTTGAGCAGGCCAGAGCAGTGCAGAGAGTCTCTGGATGGAATGTGGCAGTCCCAGGTGCACACAAGTGCTTTTTTAGACCCACCTCAAGAAATTGTCTCAGGATTGCGAGCGCTTTCTAGGCCTGACTCTCCAGAATTCATTATCTCTCCTTTAAACTATTAGCCCCAGGGACGCCTGAGTGGCTTATTTGGTTAAACACCAACTTCAGCTCAGCTCACCATCTTACCGTTGGTGGGTTCCAGCCCCACATCAGACTCTGTGCTGACAGCTCAGAGCCTGGAGCCTGCTTCAGATTCTGTGTCTCCCTCTCTCTCTGCCCCTTCCTCTCTCCCTCCCTCTCTCTCTCAAAAATAAATAAATATTAAACAAAAATTTTTAAATAATAAAAAAAACTAGTAGCCGCAAATATCAAATCCTTCTTGTTTCCCAAAGCCTGGTTAAAGCAGTTTAACCTTTTTACAAAGAATTATACTTAAAAGAGGCTGAAAAAGGCATATGTAAATATATACGTCTTTATGTAAGATATGGCTACACAAGTCCAAGGCAGGCATAACTGGCATAGAATCTTCATTTGGCTTTCCGATTCCCTGACTATCTGCTATTTTTTGCCACTTTATAGGAATCTGTATGTCTTTCCATCTTGCTCTTTCCTAGAGAAAATGTTAAAAATGCCCATTCGGAACTTAAATCCAATAAAGCAACACAAAAAGACCCCAAATCTCTTGGTTCAAACCTCTAAGACCCCCACAGATCTCTGCCACTCAGCTTCAGATTCCAAGCAGGTTCTAGTTGCAGGAGGCCAAAGCTGACACCCCAGAGCTTCGGGGAATGGCCTGCCCATCACCAACTCAGTACTCATCCTGGGAAGTCTATGAGTGTTTGTGCCGGTTAATCCTCCCTCCCTGCACAGTGGTATTCCACAAATAGAACTGTGGAAGAGTTATGATTTCCAATGACCTCAAAACATGTAGTGGTAATAACATAAAATGTGCCCTCACACCATAAAAGGGTACTTTTCTCCAAGCAGTGAATAGCAAAGACTCTACTGTGACATTCTTATTAAATTTTTCAAAATACATAATTAGAACACAAATCTTTTTTAATCTCAAAACACCCAGATAAAACTCAAAAGACTAAATGAATTTAACAAAGTAAATGAAAATTAAGTGATTATCAAAGGACACTAAGAGATTTAGCCTTTTGTTTTGCCAAGGGTTTTTCACTTTTTTAAAGTGATAAATTGTAAAGACCAATAGGATAACTATTTTTCATTAGAAAAAATTTTACATATATTTTCATTAGATTCTATCTCTCTTTACATTTTTATTTCAATTCCAGTTAGTTACCGCAATATTCGTTTCAGGTGTACAATATAGTGATTCAACAGTTCCATACAACACCCGGTGCTCACTACGATAAGTGCACTCCTTAGTCCCCATCAATCTGTTTCACCCATCCCCCTGCCCACCTCCCCTCTGGTAACCATCAATTTGTTATCTATAGTTAAGGGTCTGTTTCTATAATTCTTTCTTGCCTAAAATGCTGATCACCAGAATTCTCCATGGGAAAGAAATCATGACAAAAAATCTCTATTATTAAATCTCAAAAGTTTTATTAACTTACCAGTCTAAGAAATAAAAAAATTGAGGGTAAAATTCCAAAACCGAAAAGAACTAGCCTGACTAAAATTCACTATAATATAGGCTTTGCTATGAAAGTTATTTCTGTGTTTAAACAGATGTGTGGCATAATAAGAAATACAGTTTGGGTTTCTGTTCCTGGTTCCTAACATAGCTCCTAAAATTCTATAATTTCCTGTGCTATAGGGATGATAAGAATACCTTTCTTTCTAATATTTGGTCTTTGCTCTTATCTGACCTAGACCTCCTAAATCCTTTGGAATTTCCTGGGTGATCAAGGTGTCTTTTATTTTAATGAAGTGACTCTTGGTAGGGTCCTAAGTAGCTATAGGATGGGAGCTGCATAAAATCACTTAGCTCACTAAAGGCATTACAAGAAATAAGAGCAAACTGAAGTCTGTTGTATGACACTCCTGGATTGGAAATGAAGCAGGAACTAGAAAGCCAGTGGGAACCTGAGTCTCTAGAGAAGTCAGAGATTCTGCAGCAATCCCTGAGGATGTCCAATAGATTCCCACACTCTGCATTGCTTCTCTATTAGCATCAACTGTTTCCTAATACTCTGTCAGCAAGGACTAGCATAATACTCTTCTCTAACTCAATAGGATTCATATATTTTTTGTAAAGTGGTTAAGTTTCCAGGGTGGCCCCATAGGGGTTGCCATAGTGAGTTAGAGGGAGTTGAAAGAGGGTTTGGGGCCCCCTACCCTTGATACAACCAGAGTAGTTTTATGTTTACCCATCACATACTGGGACTGTGAGAAAACTTTTGTTAGGACAATTGTTGCTGGGGGAAAAAGTCTGAAAACTTTTAAGCTACCTCTGCTTATTTATAGTTTCTGTTTTCTTACCCCTTTCTTTTTAATTGTCTCATATGGCTAAATCAAATCCTTCACCCATGGACATGGCCTCTCACATCTCACTTCAGGATTTTACTCTAAACATATTTTTGGTTTCTGTGTCCACTGCTCAGTATCTCATGCTTTTGGCATTTTTTTAATATATTTCAAAATATATTTTTTTAATATATTTCTAAGAAGAAATATGATGGACACAGTCGTTTTCCCCCCTTGCCTTTCACTTCCCTTAAATTCTTGTCTCTAGTCCCCTAAGCTGTAATTGTACAGTGTATGCACAGGGCAAATCTTGGCTATCTTCAAAATGACCCATGTGTCTGCATGTGTTTTCTAACATTGAATCATATCTTAGTGTGATTCAGTGTGTGGGACAACTATTTTCTCCTAATGCAGTGTATTATACTTAGGGGGGAAAGACAAAACAATGGTTTTGCCATTTGCTCAAAAAGTGTTCACATAGTTCAAATAATATTACAGAAACTTTGGAGTAGGGGAAAGATTTTTCATCAAAAACTGCCACTGATATATTCAAACAAGTGATTATACAACTGTAAACTGTGTTTCTAAACGTGTTACAAGGTTTCCCCTCTTATTTTTCTTGGAAAAATTGTTAATAGTTAAATAAAATCAAGTATTTTTAATAAAGGAAAATTTAGAATATTACTAAAGCTATTTTGAATACTAATATGAATGGGATTTATTCTTCTACATAGTAAAAACAGGATTGTTTTTAGAAACAAAAAGATAATTTGAAGTGCCTAGGAGACTTCAATTTACTACAACACATGTTGTCACAAAAATCAAAGGTTCTGAATAAATTATTCATTAAAGGTCCTGGTTACCTCCTTCCCATTATTATATAATTTGAGGAGTTATTGCCCCATGGATTCCTGGGGCCACAATGGATTTCAGGGAGTGCATGATCTACTGAAAGTAGTATGCTTTTATTCATGTATTAATGTGTATTTTTTTCCTAGAGGAATAGTGAATGGTTTTTGTCAGAGTCTCAAGGGAGTCTATAATTCAAGTACAATTCAAAATAACCTCTTTTACTCTTTCATCATTGCTTAATTGTGTGTGTGTGTATGTATATACATTATATGTGTATATACATTATATGTATACACACACACACACACACACACATATAATGTCTTTAAGACAATTTAGGTTGGAGTCTCTGTAATTTGCAACCAAAACCCTCAATTTATCAACCCTATATTCTTGTCTTTAATTACTTGGCTTTGTGAAGACCAAAGCTTGGCCAAGATAAGTTGTCTTTCATTTGCTGGAACAGATTATATAAGGGGAAAAACACTAACCTTGTGCTAGTATTGAACATCCATGAGTTGATTTTCTTCTCATCAGCATTTCACTTTTTTTTTTTTTTCTGCCATAATAACTGTAGCTGTTTCCTTTCCTCAGTGGTTGTGGTTGCTTACTTGACACTGCAGACTTAACATTACTCCTTCCTGAAAAGTAAAGAGGTCATTTTTTTTTTTTTACCTTCACCCTCTAGGGCATTCTTCTATATATCATCCTTTCTCTTTTCTGGCTTCTTGCCCTAGCAAGGGAGAATTCTTAAATAAGGGTTCTGAAATTCAACTCTGTTGATGAACCTTTGGTTCTTCACTAAGGCTTCTTGGGAGAGATAGAAAAGTCATTCCCAGGAATCATATGAATGAAACACTGGATACTACTCTTGATGACATTATATAAACCTTCTTTATGAGGACGCTAACTGGGATTGACTTAGCACCACTCCTCCCTCTGTAGACATTTTTTTTTCTTATTATACTTAATAATGGGAAATTGTATACATTCTGCAAAATAGATGGAATAGGCATGTGGTCATATGTTACTAACAGCAGACTAACCCTCCCGCTGAAACAACTAGAAAAAGCCAGATAAGTTATGCAAACTAGATTTTTAAAGGTATTGTTGAACTGTGGAAGCAACAGGATGAAATTAACTGAAATAGAGAAATAAATCCATTACAAAGTAAACTGATGATAGTCACATGTTTTTTCTCTGGAAGCGCTTGAAAATTCTTAGCATGGGCTGAAGACAAACTTTAAAACACACAGAGGGCCTTTTCAGGAGAAAAGGGGACAAGCAAAGCTTTTAGTGGTTACGTGGGGCTGGAGTAATACATTGGAGAGAGACATAAGGGACTCCACTGAATAGCAAATTTTCCCACGGGCCATTTTCTGATATCTAGGTCTGTATAGGAGACGGGCTGAGAAGGAATACAAAACACTTCTAAAAGGCAGAATGGGATCTTGCGTAGTTTTACTGCCTAAAAACAATAGCTAGTACCCCTTAAGCTCCTTGACAAAATGTAGAGCCATGTGGGGTAAGGATCTAAAGAGATCACCTGAGCACCTCTGAAAGCAGAAGTAAATCTACAGTGTTTCAAGATTAAGGAGGCAAGCACCTCATCTCAATTAAAATCCCCGAAGGACACTTCTTTAACATTGATATGCAGCAGACCTAGAATCAGTCTTATTAAAATGGCAATTCAGGCATGACTTAGCACAATCCTTGACTGAATTGCGATGTTCATCCTTTCTCCTTCTTTTCCTAAAAAAGGAAATATGGAAACCTCTCCGGTGGGAAATTACATCAACTAGAACCTTTATGGTTTTTTTAATACTAGATCCAATATGGTTCTTTATGGTTCTTTTTTTTTTTTTTTTTTTTGGTCTCACATAGAATCAGCAATTACTAGACAGAGAGCTGACCCACGAATGACCCAGATAATGGGGTTAACAGACAAGGGCATTAAAATTCCATCAACATCATTAAGACAGGGTTTCATTGGTGCAAAGTAGACAAACTGAACGGAAGGACTAAATAGATATGCCAGAAATAAGCCTACACAGATCTAGATACCTGCTTTATGACAAAATGACCTAGAAGTACACTAGACAAAACAGCTTTTTAATAATGGTTGTGGATAATTAGATGTTCATATGTTAGACAAGTGTATTCTGACTCCCCACCTCACACCACATACCAAAATCAATACTATATAAATTGTAGATGTCTATGTAACAGATAAAGTATCAACATTTTTAAAAAGAAATGTCAGGAGTTATCTCATGACTCAGAGTAGGCAGATTGTTTGAAACAATACACAAAAAGCACCAAAGATAAAAGCAAAAGTTGGCAGAGTGGATGTTAAAATTAAGAACATCTGTATATTAAAAGACACTACTGAAGAGTATAAAGATAGCTCACAGAGGTGGGGGAAGATAACCTCTTACATATAGCTAAAAAAAGGGGGTCTTATTCAGGACATATTAAGAACTCTTACCAATCAGTAAGAAAAACATATATATATATATATATATATATATATATATATATATATATATACACACACACACACGGGTATATACGTATATATATATGTATATATGTATGTACATATATACATGTATACATGTATATATATATATATATATACACTCAAAATATTGAAAAAATACTTCAATATATATGTCACAAAAGTGCATATCCAAATAGCTAGTAAATGTAAAATGCCCAACTTCAGTTATCAGGGAACGCACATTTAAACCATGTGATATCACAATATTCCTGCCAGAAATAAAAAATGAAAAAAATGGAAAATACTGAATGCTGGCAGAGATGTGGATAAATTGGAACACTTGTACACCACAGATGTGAATGTAAATTAGTATATTGTTTTGTAAGACAGTGGCATCTACTACAGCTTAACATATACATACTCTATGACCCAATAATTCTACATATATACTCCCACAAAAAAAACCCATGTATATTTTCCAAAAGACATGAAAGAAAATGTTCACAGTGGCACTATTGTTAACAGAAAAAACCTGAGAATTTAAAATGTTAAATAGAATGGATTAGTAAATGGTGGCATACTCACACATTGGAATAAATGCAACAATGAAAATGAATGATTTACAGCTACATAAAACAACTCCAAAATATCTCAACCTAATATTGAATGTAAAACCAAGCCATGAAGGACTGTTTCTTTTACATAAATCACATAATTAGGCAAAGATAATTATGTGAGAAGCCAGGATGGTGGTCAACTGTGGGAAAGTGGAGTTAATACTAAAAGGGACACAAGTGAGGTCTTCCTGAGGTTCTGGTAATATTTTGTTTCTTTATCTGAGTACCAACTACACAGGTTAAATTTGTGAAATATTCCCTGAACATTACACACACACACACACACACACACACACTTAAACTCTATGTGTAAAATGTCCCTGATTCCTATGGATCTCTATGCTTGAGTTTTCTAGTTTTCTTAAGTGTTTTTCCCACATTTTATTTTTTGTAATGATGCACATGAGCAATTATGTTTGATAAAATTGCTTTTTAAAAATCAGTATTTGAATTTAAAATTGTAAGAAGGTTCACATGAATTCAAGTAGCAGAAAATGGCAATTTACCTTCCTGTAGCAAATTATAGCTTTGTGGATTCAAGTGATACAATAATACATGGCCATGTTTATCACTGTGGTTTGGATATTTATATCAATGAATTACAGTGCTTCCTGAGCACAGGATGTTTAAACCAACGATACTCTCCTTTAAGATGACAAAAGGAACTTATATTATCATGACCTAATTTTACTCAACATGTCTTGATGTTAGGAGCCTGAGTCATCATTGACAACATTGGCCTAAGCCCCTGAAATACAATGGTATTCTCATTCTGCTGCTTCATTATTGGTGTATAGAAATGCAACCGATTTCTGTACATTGATTTTATAACCTGAAACTTTGCTGAATTCATGTATCAGTTCTAATAGTTTTTTGGTGGAGTCTTTTGGGTTTTCCACATAGAGTATCATGTCATCTGCGAAGAGTAAATGTTTGACTTCTTCCTTACCAATTTTTTTGCCTTTTATTTCTTTGTGTTGTCTGATTGCTGAGGCTAGGACTTCCAGTACTATGTGAACAACAGTGGTGAGAGTGGACATCCCTGTCATGTTCCTGACCTTAGGAAGCAAGCTCTCAGTTTTTCTCCCATTGGGGATGATATTAGCTGTAGGTCTTTCATAGATGGCCTTTATGATGTTGAGGTATGATCCTTCTATCCCTACTTTCTTGAGGGTTTTTATCAAGAAAGGATGCTGTATTTTGTCAAATGCCTTTTCTGCATCTGAGAGGATCATATTGCTCTTATCCTTTTTTGGTTAATGCGGTATATATTACGTTGACAGATTTGTGAATATTGAACCAGCCCTGCAGCCCAGGAATAAATCCCACTTGATCATGGTGGATAATTCCTTTAATGTACTGTTGACTTTGATTTGCTAAGATGTTGAGACACATGAAAATATGTTCAAGATCACTCACCATCAGGGAAATATAAATCAAAACCACAATGAGATAACACCTCACACCTGTCAGAATGGCTAAAATTAACAGTTCAGGAACCAACAGATGTTGGCGAGGATGACACTGCAAAGGGGAACACTTTTGCATTGCTGGTGGGAATGTAAACTGGTGCAGCCATTCTGGCAAACAGTATGGAGGTTCTTCCAAAAATTAAAAATAGAACTACCCTATGACCAAGCAATTGCACCACTAGGTATTTATCTGAAGGATGCACCCCAATGTTTACAGCAGCCCTATCAATAATAGCCAAATTATGGAGAGGGCCCAAATGTCCACTGAACAATGAATGGATAAAGAAGATGTGGTATATACACACAATGGAATATTACTCAGTGATCAAAAAGAATGAAATCTTGCCATTTGCAACAACATGGATGGGACTTAAGTGTATTATGCTAAGTGAAGTCAGTCAGAGAAAGATGAATATCATATGATTTCACTCATATATGGAATTTAAGAAACACAACAGATGAACATAGGGGAAGGGAAGGAAAAATAAGACAAAAACAGAGCAGCAAACCATAAGAGACTCTAAAATGCAAAGAACAAACTGAGGGTGGCTGCAGGGGAGGTGGGTGGGAGGAGGGACTAAATGGGTGATGGGCATGGAGGACGGCACTTGTTGGGATAAGCACTGGGTGTTAGATGTAAGTGATGAAACACGGGGTTCTATTCCTGAAGTCAATACTGTACTGTATGTTAACTAACTTGAATTTAAATCAATACATTTAAAAAAAGAAAAAAAAAAGAAATACAGTGGTGTTTTCCTGGGTAATTTTTTAATTAATAAGGTTCCATGGTGACAAAAGCAGAGGAGTACATTGCCAAAGCTGTCAGGACTGATTCTTCTCTCACTGTAATTGGCTTCAACAACAGAACATAAGGAGAATGTGGAGGAGCCTCCTGCTAGTTTATTTTGTTCTTGAAAATATGGGAAATGAGTTCTACTTCCCTCAATAAAAAATAAAGCCAAAATTGGTGTGTGGGGGGGCTAATCACTGCTTGATTTTGATTGGTTTCTTCTTCTAGCACTCAGGAGACATCTTACGAATTTCTGTCATTTTTAATAAAAAGACAAAGTAATGAGATTTTTGTTGTTGCTGTTTTGTTTTTATAATGAGTTACTAATATTTTTCCTGTGCCACCATTGGCATTTCGATGAGAAATTGGGAGAGGCTATGCATTTGAAGGAATGTTTTTAAATGCTAATAAAATAAAGCCTTTATTGTTTTATTGACAAAAAGTACAGAGAAAAGGGGCTCTGGGGTTGGTTGTGTAGCTCCACAACTGTGTCACGGACAGAACCTGTTTTCTGTGTCACCCTTAGCATGCCATCTTCCATCCAAGAAGTTTGCCTTATGCCACAAAATAGTTGCTGCAGATCAAGGCACTAAATCCTCACATGACAATAACCAAAGCTAAAAGAAGGTAAGAAGGAAGAAAAGGGCCTTTCATCAAGTGGTCCTCTCCTTTAATCAAGGAGAAAATTATTCTCAAAAACCCACTGCTCCCTAGCCAAGCTCTTTATGTCTCAGGTTCTAGGTGTTCATGCTCAGAGGAATTACCATGATCGGTTTAGCCTTATTATGGCCTCGTCCCTGGGGCTCACTGAGCAAAACTCAGTATTTTCTTTTTTCTTTTTTTTTAGTATTCTAAGTAACCTTTACACCCAACATGGGCCTCAAACTCATAACCCCTAGATCAAGGGTTGCATACTCTACCAACTGAGCCAGCTAGGTGCTCCAAAACTCAGGATTTTCAAAGAAAAAATTGCAATGTACATCAGGTAGGCAAGTAACAACATATATTCTGGGTTGCACTGTGGCTGTTGGCCATGCACCATTTTGAACAAAAGTCTTCAACCTGAGTTTTCCAACATCACAGTCTCTTATGAGATGCCACGTGTAGTCAACAAGAAAAAAAAATAAAAATAATTGTTTCTTAATATTTTAATGCACTGACATAATACCTGTGTATATATTTTAATGGTAGGCTCACAGATCAGGTCACATATTGGAATGTAAACTTGCTCTAGCTGAATGAGAAAACTGAAGTGAAGATAATATTTGAACAGACATTTTCAATTCCACAATAACACTACAAAGAATAGGTAGAAAGAGATGCCAGCAGATGAATGCAAATTCATCACCACCATGCAAAAATAACTACAAGCTTAGGAACCTCAGGTATTTCACCTTGGTACCCCAGATGATCATGTTATTTCTGTGAAATCAAAATAAAATAACACTGTCAAATGTATCAAAGAATCCCAAAAGATAGCACAAAAGTACACCAAAGGAAAAAACCAACATTTGAAAATGGAGATTCTATGTTGATTACTATTCCGGAACAAACACATCTGAGTTTATGTCCTCCCCAAATATTTATTTCACTTGCTAAGATAGCTTTCTTGATGTTTTAAATTTTTCATATGCCTAAACACCCTTGGGAATAGGCAACAACACCGTAAAACAGTGATGAGGCAACTCTACAGAAAATCAGGCAACATCTGGCAATATAAACACATGACCATAATGGAAGACTAACATCTGCTCAGAAAGAAAATTAGCTGCTGGAACAGTGTGTGCCAAAGTCTGAAATGTGCAGTGCACCCTTTGTACTTGTGGCTGGTCAAGTTGGCCAGCATCTTGTGGGAGCATGCTCTATAAGGGGAGTAGATTTTCAGATTTTCACTATTTGAACAGATGGAAGGAATTGGATTAGAGGATTTCCCTGAATGGGGCTGGAATCCTCATTTAAGGTAGCTCACCCAAGAGAAAAATATTAATCTGGAAATGCAGGCTGCAGGAGAAAAAGCAGAAGGAAGATAGCACTGGGGAACAACAGGAGACAAGATAAACAGAGGATGACAGTTCCTTCTTGTGGGGATTCTTGGATGATTTCAGGGGCTCCTTCTTAGCCCAAGCTACTACTTTGTACCACATTTTTTCCCTACCTCACCACTTAAAGAGGCATTGCACCACACCCACATGGTGGGGTGCAGGTGGCATTCCTTAGGACATCATTCTTGGCTCTCCTCTCTCATGATTCTAGATACAGCCCCAAAAGGTTTTAGTTTGGCTTACAGTCTTCTTCTTTCCCCACCTGTTCTTGTCCTTTTCAGTTGCCTTGGGAGGTGATTCTGGTGGGCTCCGTTAAAGCTTGCTGACGGACACAGACAGAAGACACCAGCAGAACACTGAAGGACGGCAGGAGAGAGAAGTCAAGCGGTTCTTTTCTGCTTCCTCCCTCCTTTGGTGCTGTCTCTCGGACACTGGCCTTGTTCCTAGCACTCTAGGCCCTGGTGGGCTCGGCAAACTCTCTTTCTTTCTTTCCTTCAGCTCTAGCAGGCTGTGATGCTTCCCGGTGCATTTTTGCTACCCAGTGGAAGGTTGACAGTCCATTGTTGGTTCTCTTAATACTAACCTGCCTCTACAAGGCCTTTTATTAAAGTTTCTACATTTGAATCATCTGTGGTAATTCTGCTTCCTTCTGGGACCTTGACCACACAGCTGCCATTTCTTAAAGTCGGGAAAGTCCCTCTTAGGAAATGACACTTAACACTACCAGGCCCATATTCTCACATCGAAACAATTACTTACAGCAGGAAAACAATCTGACCTTTTCAATCAGTGCTTCAAACTTCAGTGAACCTGAGTATCAGTTGGAAGTCTTATTAAAATGAATAGCTGGTTATAGGAGCTCTGAGGCTGGGCCTGAGATTTTGCATTTCTAACAAGCTTTCAGGAAATGTCAGTGTTGCCAATCCATGAACTATGCTTTGAGTAGCAGGGCTTTAGACGGATGTAGTCACCCACATTTGCCACTCTCAGTGATGTTACTTTCACAGTACTTTTTCTTCCTCCACCAATCCTCGCTCATTTATGATACTACTTTGGCTTATAATCTTTGCTCTACCTATTCACGTTGATTGATTTCCTTCACTCTGATGATGTCAATTGTTCCTCAAATTCAGAGCTCTCTCTTGATTTTTAGATGAATGATACCACCCACCACCTAGAAATGGAGTAATCCCAGAAAGGAGTTCCCTTTCATCTACCCACATTCAATTGCTTAGAATTTTTGCCGTTTCTGCCTATGAATCTTATCCATCCACCAGGCTCTCCATGTACATTTATCATACCCCCAACCAGACTCTTACCATCACTTGCCTGTTAAAACCTCCTAACCTATCCCATCTGTAGGTTGTCTTCAACCTATTCTTCAGATCATCACCAAACTAATTTTTCTAAGAAGAAAATTGAATGTTATACTTTTTTTTTTTTGGCGGCAGTGGCAGGGGCGGGGGTGGCGGTTACAATCTACAGGATAAGAAAGCCCTTAACAATCTCACTTCCACCTTATGATGCTGCCACTCACCTATCAATTTTATGCTCCAAGAACACTGAAAAACTTATCAGACTTCCAGTCCCTCAAGCCTTTGTCCATTCTGTTTCTTCTCCCTGATATGCCTACCCACCATCTTTTGACTCCTGTAAACATACCTATGTGCTTTTCTTCTTAGAAGAGGTCTTCAGACCAGAAACCATGCCTTTCTTTCTTTTATTCTCTTTTCCTTTTATCTCCAGTATCTAGTCCAGAAGGTCTTCAGCAAATGTTAATTGAATAAACATATCATTTAAAACAGGGGATTAATGTTTGACCATGTATTTATTCCAATTTGTCCACTAAGATTTATCTTAAATGTTGTTACATGGAAAACAAAACTGATATTTCTCTTGATTTCAATAGTACGGAAGTGATTTTTAAAGAAAGAGGGTAATAATCTTCACCCTGGCTCTCCATTTGGCCTTTATTAGAGATTAATTGGTTATCCCCCTTGGATCTGTGCTTGGAATCTCTCAATGAGGGTGACAGATGATTTGTCCAATATTAACCCTAATTTGGATTAATTTTGTACCTTATTGAACATGTAAGCAGTCATAATTTGTTTCTTTTTCTTCAACCACAACACAGGAAATTCATATCTAGAAGGATTTCCTCTTGGGCAGGCAATTTGCCTGGAAGTATTTATTGAGCACAGTCAGGATGAATCAGACTATCAAGTCTCAGTGTTTACAGATAAAAATAACAATTACATGAGCAGAGCAATAGAGGGAGTATTTGAGGCAACTTGTTGAGGCACAGAGACCATTAAATGTTAGAACTGCCAACCAAAGATGCTACAGAACCTCTATTCATAACAGTCCTTAAAAGGAGTATACACTGACTTGGGAAAATCACTCTACCATTCTATGCCTTAATTTTCTCATTTGTAAAATGGGCAAAATAAAGGACCTACTACATAAGTTGTCATGAGAATTCACTGAGATAATAAATGTGAAGCACTTAAATGAGATAATAAATATAAAACCTGGCTCACTGTGATCATTAATAAATGTTGCTATCAATTTAGTGAACAGTTTTCCAGTAATTACTGTTGCTTCATCACTCTGGAATAAAAAGGAAGCATAAAGTATTATTTCCCTTGTATTACAGTGACTCAGTTAAAAAACCACTCTAGTCATGTCCCCAAAGGCTGGTCCTATTCCCAAGAACCTCAATAAAGCAACTTTGACTTTAGAAGAGTCCAAGATTTAATGCTTCTCCACCTGAAAGGTTCATAAACATTTTGTTTTGCATTGTGATCCTAATGCTCTCTCCTATTACTGATCATCAGCATAATAAATAAGCATTTTGGAATCCTGCTGGTAAAACCCAGATGATTATGCTGCACAGCTCTTTACAGTTTAATTAGCATTTGCTCATACACAGTCCAATTTGTTTGTAACATAACCCAGTGAGGCTGGTTTTACTATTTCCATATTGTGCATAAGACAAATTCAGAAAAGTTACATGACCAGTTAAAGGTCACAAAATTGTCGGATGGGTAAGCTGCGACTCAAATCTTGATCTTACTTCAAATCCCATGTCACTGCCTGAGCCTTTGGTCTCTCGGCCTAGAAAAGATTGGTTTAGCAGAGCATTTGTGGGATCTTCGGTGAGTAGACGGTGCTTTGGGCATGGGTTTGCTGACTTCTTAATGAGGTGACAGACCAACATTTGCAGTGTCCTCTGTATTAGGGTAGAGTTGTTTACTTTCCAATGTGGAATTATTGCATTTACTTCATTCCTGGTGAATCCACAAAAACAAAACCCAAAATGAGCAAAAGCAAAAGGCAGGTTACTTGTTTGTTTTTGTAAGAACTCAGCATAATAGAAGTTTAAAATAAATGCAGGTCATTTACCACTTAAGTTTTTGAGCTTCTCATGGAATACATAGTGAAAAAGTGTTCCGTTTCAGTTTGTAAGGGTATCAGTGGTTGTATTACCAAATATATTTAATGGGCCAATCTCTGCATCACTTTCATTTCTTTGAGATTTTGCTATTCCAGAGAATGCAGCATTGCATTTTAAGTTTTGAGAAATTGTTTTCTTAGTAAAACCACGATTTTGCCCTCTGCCACATCCAGTTTTGCTAGTTCCTAAAAGCTATTTCTTATCCTTCAGAGATTTGGTATTGTATATTAAATGTCTGTTATTAAAATATTTAATATTGACAATAAATAACTAAAGCATGTTATTTGGTATAAGAATTGAAAAAAATATTTTTTTTTATTCGGCATACATTGAAATTTCGTTGTCATAGATTCCACAAGGTCATCATTCCTGCATATAGTATGATTTTCTATCATTTTGACATTGAACTTTAAAAACATTATTGGAGGGGCACCCGGGTGGCTCAGTCGATTGAGTGTCCGACTTCGGCTCAGGTCATGATCTCACAGTTTGTGAGTTCGAGCCCTGTGTAAGGCTCTGTGCTGGCTGCTCAGAGCCTGGAGCCTGCTTCAGATTCTGTGTCTCCCTGTCTCTCAGCCCCTCCCATGCTCATGCTCTGTCTCTCTTTCTCTCTCAATAATAAACATTTAAAATTTTTTAAAAAAATTATTGTAAATTATAACACTCAGCATGATATGTTAGTAATAATACTCACATGCATTATCATCATCAAATTTCCCAACAAATTTAGGCAGAAATGTCAGAGTTGAAACTCCAGTAATTTTGTATAGAAATAATTTTTAATTTTTTTAATGTTTATTTATTTTTGAAGGAGAAAGAGACAGAGTGTGAGTGGGGGAGGGGCAGAGAGAGAGACACACACAGAACCTGAAGCAGGCTCCAGGTTCTGAGCTGTCCGCACAGAGCCTGATGTGGGGCTTGAACTCACAAACCGCGAGATCATGACCTGAGCCAAAGTGGGATGCTCAAGCAACTGAGCACCCAGGCACCCCTAGAAATAATTTTTAATGTTCAGAGCATAATCATTAATTTTATGGGCTTAATATCATTGTGATAAATATTAAATCCCCTTCTGATCTATAACCAAATCGCTTAAACACTAAAGTAAGCTGTACTATTGGTTAAAAAAATTTTTTTAATGTTTAAGAGAGAGAGAGAGAGAGACAGAGAGACAGAGACACAGCATGAACAGCGGAGGGGCAGAGGGAGAGGGAGACACAGAATCTGAACTAGGCTCCAGGCTCTGAGCTGTCAGCACAGAGCTGGACGCGGGGCTCAAACTCCCAAACCATGAGATCGTGACCTGAGCAAAAGTCGGACGTTTAACTGAATGATCCTCCCAGGCACCCCTATTTATTATTTATCATAGCAAATGTGATATTATTTCCAATGTTATTACAGTGTTTAGCATTAACCAACACATTTAAATTCTTACACTGCTGTTTGCAAGATTACTAGTGAGATTCTAGTTTCCAACAGTGAAAAGTTATCTTTTGGTTCTCATTTTCCTTACCATTTTGCAGATTTTGCAAAATTATTTTTTCTACCATTTTGAAATCTCTCATCTCATGGCTTTCTGGATGGCAGGATCTTTTTTCTCCTTCCTCTCTGAACACATCTCACTTTTTCCTTCCTGTGCTCTCCATTGCAAGGAAACCAGAAACCTTGAAGTCATTCTATGATCTACTGTCACTCATTTCACCCTCCAATTGTCCTCCAATGTCTGTAGTGTTTATGTCCCAAACATCTAACATATGCTGCTCCCTCTTTATTTTCATTGCCACAGTTTAGGACATCTTCCTTGCCAATTTTATGGCCACTATGCCATCCTTACTGATTTTACTGACTCTACTCTTGTCATGTGTGTCTTATGCTCACAATATTGTTAGACACACAGAAAATGGAGTGTTTTTGTTTTTGTTTTTGAGAGAGAGAGCATGAGTAGAGGACAGGAGCAGAACGAGGGGGGGGGGAGTAGAATCTTAAGGAGGCTCTGCACTTGGCACAGAGCCTGACACAGGGCTTGATCCCACAAACCAGGGATCATGACCTGAGCTAAAATCAAGAGTTAGATGCTCAACCAATGGAATCACCCAGGTGCCCCCAAAAGTTTATTTTTAAATATTATAGCTTTCATAAGGTAACTTGATAATTACCCTCTTTACAAGTGTAATTTTCTTCAAATCATATCTATGGTAGACACAGATGTATGCTTACTGTATGAGGCATCTATAATAATTTATTTTAGATAATTCTTTCTTGGATAGGTCAGTATTTTTTCCTCAATTTACTGGTATGTAACATACTGTAACAGGTTAGTGACAATGCTGTAATCTTTTATTTACTTTTCTTAGCAATCTTTTACTCAGTAGGAAGATGGTAACTAGTTTTCTGAAAAAGCTAGATAATTCTCCTAAGAGAATTAACTACATTGTTAGTAGTTAACCACTGTTAATTAACTACCACTGTTAATTAACTACATTGATTTGTGGTACTGCGTTATAAAAGGGTTATAGCAGGTGAAAAATTAGGTGATTACTTTTCAGTAACCAATAATAAAATTTTAAAACTGAAATTATGAAATCTTTGTGTTTATCCATTATTTATGTAAGATAGTCTAATAAAAAGGCATAATATTGACTCTTAGAATGAACCACCCCTTGTATAATTATGTGGAACTATAAAAGTGGGTACAACCTATGAACTCTGTCAGAAAAGAACAGTTCTGTGCTTGGACATTTATACTTGTGTACCCTGAAAAACAGGATGTCAATTTCCATTAATGAAGGTAAGACTAATTTTTACTATCTTGTGACTTTCATAGTTTTAAAGGATAATGCATGTATTTCAGAAGTTAGATAAGTCAAGTTTTCTGATATGAAAAATTAGTGTAATTGTAATTCTAATTTTATACCTGAAATGCTAGTTTGGGTTTCATCTGAAAGAAAGGTAGGCTCACATTTTACATTTGATGTCATTTAATTTTAATATGATCTACTTCCTATCATAAATTGGATGAAATAACAACTTTATTTTACAACTAACTGTATTTGAATTGTTTAAGTTATTGTTGTCCAAAATTCACTAAGAAGCTTAAAACTTGGGACCCTAAAGTTTCTCTCTTCACAGACTGGGATAAGTTAATATAGCCTTGAAACAGTAACAAGAATCTCTCTACAACTAAAGACAAACTGAACTATAGACATTAGTGTTAGCTACTTGAGACAAATTCAATAAAATTTTTTCATACTTTAAATACTTTTAAATTTAAATAATTTAAAATATTTTAAATAAAATAAAATAATTTAAAACAATTAAAAAATAATTTAACTAGAAAAGCTCTATATGTAATAAAGTTGTCAAGGTAAAAAGCAGAGATGCTAAAGAGAAAAGAGCTTTCTTTTGTACTAATACTTCTCCAGTCTAAAATGATCCAGGTATAAATTAAGTGTGTTATCAGGAACACCTGGGTAGCTTAGTCGGTTAAGCATCTGGCTTCAGTTCAGGTCACGCTCTCAGGGTTCGTGGGTTTGAGCTCTACGTCAGGTTCTGTGCTGGCAGCTCAGAGCCTGGAGCCTGCTTTGGATTGTGTCTCCCTCCCTCTCTCTGTCCCTCTCCCGCTTATGTGAGCCCTCTCTCTCTCTCAAAAATAAATATTAAAAAATTTAAAAATTAAGTGCATATCAAGTAAAGTTGCACCATACAGGCATTTTATAACCAGCGGGCAGCTTGAACTGTACTTTCAAATCTCATAAAGTAATACTGCTACTATGAGAAATCTCCCGTTACCTCTCATTCACTGGCAGATATCATGGATATATCTTAAATTTTGTTGCCTTGGGTGAAATAGTTAGAAATAAAAATTCACAATGTAAAGATTAATTTCCTCATAAAATTTTGGCTATTGCTTCAGGTTAAACAGAAATAAAAATTCATGACATAAAGATAATTCCATAATCTGATTAAGTTATGAAATAAACATTTATACGAATATAATGAAAATAAAATAAATTTATATACCTTATTTTATCCCCAAATTTGAGATATTATTTGGCATGACACACTAACTTTTGGCAAGGGTTTCCTTATCTAGAAGGCCAATTTATTTTATTTTATTTTATTTTATTTTATTTTTTTATTTTATTTTATTTTATTCTATTTTTATTATTTTTTTAATTAGAAGGCCAATTTAGCTAGCTTTTTAAATATATCACATTTTAAATAATCGTATCAGATTTGCATTTTTATAAATTGTTCCAGTAATCTCTGTAGACCATGGTTGCTAAGGACCCTGGGAATGGTGGTTTGGATAATCTATGCACAGCAATTAGTCTTCTGGGAAGTAGAGCAGAATTTGCTTCAGGTTTCTCTGTAACAAAGTACACTTTCTCTGATTCCCTGGTAGAAAAGAGCATTTTATAAGTGTCCACAGCAATGCGCGTATGTGTGTCTGTGTGTATTTTATCTCACGATTTATCAGTATTAAGCAGAATTTTCTACCTGAGACTCAACTGTCACCAAACTAATGACACACCCTGGTGAGTAGTAGAATCTCATGCACATTAGTTTCCTCCTTTCCTTCCTGCTCCAATTCTCTTCTAATGTAAGTATTTCAAGACACGCTATGTAAAACATTTCTCTGTTGCATACAATTTGGCATAAACAGGGTAGAATTTTTTAAAAATTACATAAAAATAAGAGAAAGTGATTTGATTAAGACAGTTGTCTGAGTACTCATATATGCCTTTTTCCCATCTGAAAACCTATGAAATGCCAAAATATATATATATATATAAATATAAATATATATATATATATAAATATTTAACAAAGAGTAAATAGTGTCTCACATCCATGAGATACAACCAGACCAACACTAAACCATCTTGCACACCTAGAAAACTGATCTGAGGATTAGCGCAACAATCTGCACAACCTGAACCACAGAATTTAGCAGGTACACGGCGTGGAGGGGTGAGCTTGGGGAGAGAGAAGCCACAGAGGGCAGGGAGCCATTTTCGTGTGCGGAGAGAGGACGGGGGGGGGGGGTGCGGAGAATATGGGAAAAGCACCCCTCCCCAAAAGCAGCTGGAGAGAAAGTGGAAAATTGGAAACAGCCGCAGGGACTGAACTAAAAAGGGAGAAAGGAGAAAGGAGAGGGTTTAAATTCCATTAAGACTGTAAACAGGGGGAGCACAGAGTCTGAAACTCCACAGCTCGATACCTGGCAGTGCTCTGGTGGGAAGGGTGAATCCCCAGGAGCAGAGTGGGGTCTGGGAGGTTCTCGGGCCACACGGGAAGAAGCGGTCCCACTGCTGGAAGGACATTTGGTAGAAGCCGTGAGGCCACCTGGGCCCAGCAGACCCCAGAGAACCGCAACATTCACTGGTGCTGGAACAAGATCGTTGGGGGTGAAGCCTGGTGCCAGATGGGTGTTGTGGTTTTCCATAATCCCTGAAATGCTGCTGCTACAATATCTCGTGAACTTTTTCTGGGCCGGGCTGGCACCTGGCTGCAGTCTCTGGGCATCAGCAGCAGCACAGTCCCGCAAGTGTTCCTGGGTACGACCAGCACCCGGCCGTTGCTCAGTGAGACCCTCCGCAGAGGGGCGAAACAGGTCAAAGCTGCAGTCCCTCTGAAGTGGGGGGCCAGGGGAAACAGCCGCATCTGAGACAACTTGGGAGGGAGGTGCTGCCTGGGGCTTGGTCACAGACAGTGTGGAAGTGGGGAGCAGATGGAAGCCAAAGATGAAGGACAGGTGCACGACTGCTGATGGGGGAGAACAGAGTTCGGATACTAGAGACTGGGTAGCTGGGTGACACCATTTTCACCACTCCCATGCCTGTGTGTATGCACCTACAAGTGCCACAACAATCCACCCCAGTAAGCTTAGCAGCACCATCTAGTGGAGAACAGAGACGTTACACTAAGCCCCGCCCAACTGGGCCAACCTCGCTCTTCAACAACACAAGTCTCACCACCTGCTTGGTTTATGGACTATAAGGTGCTACATAGACTGACTTCTAGGGGAAAACAAAGTAATTTCAGTTGTATTTCAGTCTGTTCGCTGGTGCAACTATTCAATTTTCTTTTTTTTGTTTCTTTTCTTTTTCTTGAATACATAAAGAGGAAAAAATTAAGTTTTATTTTCAATTTTTATTAAAAATATTTTTCTTTAATTTTTTTCTATTTTTTTACTTTTGTGTAATTTTTTCAAATTCTATTTTACTTCCATCATTTCATTTTAGTCTACCTTTAGTGTATTCATTTTTTCAAATTTTCAAATGATTTCCTTTTTTTTCCTCCTGTTTTTCTCTCATCTATCAAGCCACTTTCAACACCCAGACCAAAACCCACCAAGCATATAGCATCATTTATTCGATTTTTTTTCCTGTGTGCTTGTTTTTAATTTTTTAATTTTAATATTTTTAATTTTTTTTATTTTAATTTTTATACCTCAATTCCTTTTCTCCCTTGAAAATGATGAAATGAAGGAATTCACCCCCAAAAGAAAGAGCAGGAAAAACAACAGCCAGGGACTTAATCAAACAGACAGAAGCAAGATGTCTGAACCAGAATTTAGAATCACGATAATAAGAATACTAGTTGGAGTCAAAAATAGATTAGAATGCCCTTCTGTGGAGATAAAAGAAGTAAAAGCTAGTCAGGATGAAATAAAAATGCTGTAACTGAGCTGCAATCTCAAATGGATGCTGCAGTGGCAAGGATGGATGAGGCAAACAGAGAATCAGCGATATAGAGGACAAATTTATGGAGAATAATAAAGCATAAAAAGAGAGGGAAGTTAAGGCAAAAGTGCATGATTTAAGAATTAGAGAAATCAGTGACTCATTAAAAAGGAACAACATCAGAATCATAGGGGTTCCAAAGAGAAAGAGACAGAAATAAGAGTGGGAAGCGTTATGTGAACAAATCATAGCGGAAAACCTTCCTAACTTGGGGAAAGACACAGACATCAAAATCCAGGAAGCACACAGGACTCCCATTAGATTCAACAAAACCCGACCATCAACAAAGCATATTATAGTCAAATTCACAAAATACTCAGGCAAGGAGAGAATCATGAAAGGAGCAAGGGAAAAAAAAGTCCTTAACCTACAAGGGAAGACAGATCAGGTTTGCAGCAGAACTATCCACAGAAACTTGGCAGGCCAGAAAGGAGTGGAAGGATATATTCAATGTGTTGAATCAGAAAAATATGCAGCCAAGAATTCTTTATCCAGCAAGGCTGTCACTCAAAAGAGAAGGAGAGATAAAAAGTTTCCAGACAAACGAAACTTAAAGGAGTTTGTGACCACTAAACCAGCCCTGCAAGAAATTTTAAGGGGGACTCTCTGAGGGGAGAAAAGATGAAAAAATAAAATAGAATAGAATAGAATAGAATAGAATAGAATAGAATAGAATAGAATAGAATAAAATAAAATAAAATAAAATAAAATAAAATAAAATAAAATAAAATAAAATAAAATAAAATAAAATAAAATAAAATAAAATAAAATAAAATAAAATAAAATAAAATAAAATATCAAAAGAAACAAAGATTAGAAAGGACCAGAGAACACCACCAGAAATTCCAAAGCTACAAGCAACATAATGGCAATAAATTCATATCTTTCAGTACTCACTCTAAACGTCAATGGACTAAAGGCTCCAATCAAAAGACATAGGGTAACAGAATGGATAATAAAACAAGATCCATCCATATGCTGTTTACAAGAGACACACTTTAGACCTAAAGACACCTTTAGATTGAAAGTAAGGGGATGGAGACTATCTATCATGCTCATGGTCAACAAAAGAAAGCTGGACTAGCCATACTTATATCAGACAATCTAGACTTTAACATAAAGACTGTATCAAGAAATGCAGAAGGGCATAATTAATGTATCATAATTAAGGGGTGTATCCACCAAGAAGACCTAACAATTATAACCATTTATGTGCCAAATGTGGGACACCCAAATATATAAGTCAATTAATCACAAACATAAAGAAACTCATTGATAGTAATACCATAATAGTAGGAGATTTCAACACCCCACTCACAGAAATGGACAGATCATCTAATCAAAAAATCAACAAGGAAGCAATGGCTTTGAATGACACACTGGACCAGATGGACTTAACAGATATATTCAGAACATTTCATCCTAAAGCAGTGGAATATATATTCTTCTCCAGTGCACATGGAACATTCTCCAGAATAGACCACATAGTGGGACACAAATCAGCCCTCAGCAAGTACAAAAAGATCGAGATCTTACCATGCATATTTTCAGACCACAATGCTATGCAATTTGAAATCAACCACAAGAAAAAAATTGGAAAGGTAACAAGTACTTGGAGACTAAAGAACATCCTACTAAAGAATGAACGGGCCAACCAAGAAGTCAAAGAGGAAATTATAAATGTATATGGAAGCCAATGAAAATAACACCACAACATAAAACCTCTTGGATTCAGCAAAGGCAGTCATAAGAGGAAAGTATATAGCAATCCAGGCCTTCCTAAAGAAGACCTCAGATACACAACCTAACCTTATGCCTTAAAGAGCTGGAAAAAGAAGAGCAAATAAAACCCAAAACCAGCAGAAGACAGGAAATAATAAAGATTAGAGCAGAAATTAATGCTATCGAAACTAACAAACAAACAAAAAAAGTAGAACAGATCAATGAAACCAGAGCTGGTTCTTTGAAAGAATTAACAAATTTGATAAACCACTAGCCAGTTTGATCAAAAAGAAAAAGGACCCAAGTAAATAAAATCAAGAATGAAAGAGGAGAGATCACAATCAACACAGCAGAAATAAAAATAATAAGAGAATATTATGATCAATTATATGCCAATAAAATGGGCAATCTGGAAGAAATGGACAAATACCTAGAAACATATACACTACCCAAAGTGAAACAGGAAGAAATAGAAAATTTGAACAGACCCATAACCAATAAATAAATTGAATTAGTAATCAAAAATCTCCCAAAAAACAAGAGTCCAGGGCCAGATGGCTTTCCAGGGGAATTCTACCAAACATTTAAGGAAGTGTTAACACCTATTCTCTTGAAGCTGTCCAAAAAAATAGAAATGGAAGGAAAACTCCTAAACCCTTTCTGTGAGGCCAGCATTATCTTTATTCCAAAACCAGACAGAGACCCCACTAAAAAGGAGAATTGTAGACCAATTTCCCTGATGAATATGGACGCAAAAATCCTCAACAAGATATTAGCCAACCAGCTCCAACAGTACATTAAAAAAATTATTCACCACGACCAAGTGGGATTAATACCTGGGATGCAGGGCTGGTTCAATATCCACAAAACAATGAACGTGATTCATCACATCAATAAAAGAAAGGACAAGAACCATATGATCCTCTCGATAGATGCAGAGAAAGCATTTGACAAAATACAGCATCCTTTCTTGATAAAAACCCTCAAGAAAGTAGGGATTGAAGGAGCATACCTCGAGATCATAAAACCCATATATGAATGATCCAACACCAATATCATCCTCAATGGGGAAAAACTGAGAGCTTTCCCCCTAAGGTCAGGAACAAGACAGGGATTTCCACTCTCACCACTGTTATTCAACATAGTATTGGAAGTCTTAGCCTCTGCAATCACATAACACCAAAAAATAAAAGGCATCCAAATCAGCCAGGAGGAGGTCAAACTTTCACTCTTCACAGATGATACAAAACTCTATATGGAAAACCCAAAAGATTCCACCAAAAAAATGCTAGAACTGATTCATGAATTCAGCAGAGTTGCAGGATATAAAATCAATGCACAGAAATCGGTTGCATTCCTATTCACCAACAATGAAGCAACAGAAAGAGAAATCAAGAAACTGATCCCTTTTACAATTGCACCAAAAACCATAAAATACCTAGGAATAAATCTAACCAATGAGGTGAAAAATCTATACACTGAAAACTATAGAAAGCTTATGAAAGAAATTGAAGACACAAAAAATGGAAAAAGATTCCAAGCTCCTGGATAGGAAGAACAAATATTGTTATGTTGATACTACCCAAAGCAATCTACATATTCAATGCAATCCCTATCAAAGTAACACCAGCATTCTTCACAGAGCTAGAACAAACAATCCTAAAATTTGTATGTAACCAGAAAAGACCCTGAGTAGCCAAAGCAATCTTGAAAAAGAAAACCAAAGCAAGAGTCATCACAATCCTGAACTACAAGCTATACTACAAAGCTGTAATCATCAAGACAGTATGGTATGGGCACAAGAACAGACACTGAGATCAATGGAACAGAGAACCCAGAAATGGACCCACAAACATATGGCCAACTAATCTTTGACAAAGCAGGAAAGAATATCCAATGGAATAAAGACAGTCTCTTCAGCAAGTGGTGCTGGGAAAAGTGGACAGCGACATGCAGAAGAATGAAGCTGGGCCACTTTCTTACACCATACACAAAAATAAAATAGATGAAAGACCTCAATGTAACACAGGAAGCCGTCAAAATCCTTGAGGAGAAAGCAGGAAAAAACCTCTTTGATCTTGGCCACGTCAACTTCTTACTCAACATGTCTCTGGAGGCAAGGGAAACAAAAGCAAAAATGGAACTACTGGAACCTCATCAAAATAAAAAGCTTCTGCACAATGAAGGAAACAATCAGCAAAACTAAAAGGCAACTGACAGAATGGGAGAAGATATTTGCAAATGACATATCAGATAAAGAGTTAGTATCCAAAATCTGTAAAGAACGTATCACCTCAACACCCAAGAAAGAAATAATCCAGTGAAGAAATGGGCAAAGACATGAATAGACACTTCTCCAAGGAAGACATCCAGATGGCCAACTGACACATGAAAAAATGCTCAACATCACTCACCATCAGGGAAATACAAATCAAAACCACAATGAGATACCACCTCACACCTGTCAAAACGGCTCACATTAACAACTCAGGCAACAGATGTTGGTGAGGATGTGGAGAAAGAGGATCTCTTTTGCATTGTTGGTGGGAATGCAAATTGGTGCAGCCACTCTGGAAAACAATATGGAGGTTCCTCAAAAAATTAAAAATAGAACTACTGTATGACCCAGCAATTGCACTACTAGGTATATATCCAAGGGATACAGGTGTGCTTTTCAAAGGGACATATATACCCCCATGTTTATAGCAGCACTATCAACAATAGCCAAAATATGGAAAGAGCTCAAATGCCCATCAATGGATGAATGGATAAAGAAGAAGTGGTATATATATATACAATGGAGTATTACTCAGCAACCAATAAGATTGAAATCTTGCCATTTGCAACTATGTGGATGGAACTGGAGAGTATTATGCTAAGCGAAATTAGAGAAAGACAAATATCATATAACTTCACTCATATGAGGACTTTAAGATACAAAACAGATGAACATAAGGGAAGGGAAGCAAAAATAATATAAAAACAGGGAGGGGGACAAAACATAAGAGACCCTTAAATATGGAGAACAAACAGAGGGTTACTGGAGGGGTTATGGGAGGGGGATGGGCTAAATGGGTAAGGAGAATTAAGGAATCTACTCCTGAAATCATATGCTAACTAAATTGGATGCAAATTTAAAAAAATAATAAAATTAAAATGGGTGTAAAAAAAGAAACTTAAATTAGCACAATTTGCTCATACCACTCAAAACTAAAGATAATAATACAATTATTTTGTTATCATCTACAGTTATACTCCTAGGACAATCAAAAGAATTACCTAATGTGATATTTAAAAACAAAGTTAGCTCCTCTCAAAGAAAGTATTCCAAGTTCAGTCTGATGTTAAGTTATTGAAGAGCTTCTCTGTATCTTTTGTGCTAATTATGACCTTTGCAAATATTTATCTTATTTCTCTGAGTTGATCTGTGAGAATATGAACTTTATGAGTACCTGTAACAGACCCTTTTGCAATAAAGGCTCAAAAAATAAAAATAAATAAAAATAAAAAGGAGTAAATACAACGGTAGGAAACAAAAAACAATGCCACCTATAGTCTTGAAATGTTAAAGAACTCTAGAAAGGTGGAAGGTGGGCAGGATCAGATCTATAGAGATATGAATAAAGGAAAACACAAGCATAAGCAAAAGTATGCTGTGATGAGAAGATTGAGGGTGGGGGAACCACAGGCCACAGCATAAAAAGAGGTAGTCTTCAAGCATGCCTCACAGTGGTTGTTAATGAGGGAGAAACCATCAGAGTGAGGCTAGTCAGCACCTCTCCCCTCTCTGATTTGTGGTAGGCAGTGGACACAATTGTGTTTGCCCATCAGTGAAAGTACAGTGTGGGCATGGGACCCTGGAGGCAGAGCAATGATCTAAAGGGGAGACAGCTGCTCCACCCAGAAGGGAAGTTGAGGGACACTGCATCCCTCCCAACAGGACATCTGGTCTCTACCACACAATCACCAGAGACTGACTGTGAATAGCAGAGGCAGAGGCATAGAGGTACCAAACACCAAAATGAGCAAATAGGGATTACTCAACATTTGAAGGAAATGAACACTATTGTAAAGAGAAAAGGAGATCAGGACTTAATAAAATAAAATAAAAATGTGACAATATATTACATTTACAGAGACTTAACCAGAGATTTTGAAATAAAAATTTCTTCATAAAATTAAAAAAAAATACTTGAATTATAGACATTACTAGAGAGCAAAATAGTGAAGTGGAAGATCAAGTCAAAGAATTTTCCCATGATAGAGTATAAAGGGAAAAAGAAATTATACACACACACACAAATGCATATATATATACATATATTATATATATATGTATATATATGTATATATATATGACAGCTTAAGGTACAAGGAAAATGGATCAGGAAATTTTAATATGTAACCAGAAATATCAAACAGAATGAAGGTATATAAACATCTATAAATTCAGCTGGAAATAGATACCACCAATTCCCCCTTCTTTTGCCAATTTTACTCCAGTTGATCTCAGGGTGATGGCAATTATCCTTTCCCCATTCTCAGTCCATGCAATTCATTGACTCCCAAGTATGACTTTGTTGAAGGGCATGTAACTCAGACCTGAATAATCAGATCATAGTTTTTTCTGGATATGGTGACTGATTAAGATATTGATTTGTAACCTAATTAGAGCCAGCAGTACATTAGGAAATTTTGTAGGGCTGGTAGAAAATTCAGTGATGATACCCATGGATGTATATGAAAGATTTCAGCCAGGAGATACTGTAGGTGAGCCTTCAAAGAAGTGAAGAAATTTCTTGCTCTTGATGAAAAAAGAGAACAGCTTTGATGACATTGAGTTCCTGATCCATCTGGGTCTGAAGCTAGTTCTACCACAGGCCTTTTTAGTTTGGGGAACAATTAATTCTAGTTTGGGTTAAGCCACTTCTTTTTTTTTTTTTAATTTTTTTTTCCAATGTTTATTTATTTTTGGGACAGAGAGAGACAGAGCATGAACGGGCGAGGGGCAGAGAGAGAGGGAGACACAGAATCAGAAACAGGCTCCAGGCTCCGAGCTGTCAGCCCAGAGCCTGACGCGGGGCTCGAACTCGCGGACCGCGAGATCGTGACCTGGCTGAAGTCGGACGCTTAACCGACTGCGCCACCCAGGCGCCCCAAGCCACTTCTGATTTCATTCTTCTATTACTTGGTATGAAAAGATGCTTAACCTATGTAAAAATAAATAATGATAATAAACAAAATAAAAGAAAATTTCCGAGTCCAAGAGAGATAATCACTAGATTAAAAGTGACCACAGAATACAGAACAGGCAAACAACAGAAGATCACCACTGGATTGCATGATGGTAAAATTTCAGAATAAAAATCTTAAAGTTTTCAGAGAAAGAAATGAAATAAAGTACCAAGAAAGAAATAAGAAATAGATTGACATAATACACTTTATCTGCAAAAATGGATGATGGAAAGGGAGCAATAAAGTCTTCAACTTTCTAAGGGAAAATGACTTCGAAAGTGTTTCGTATCCATTTAAACTGCTATCTAATAGGGAGCCAAAATAAGGAGAGTGTTGGACACGCAAGGACTAGAAATTCTACCACCAACATAGTTGGTCTAAAAGAATTACTTACATGTGGATTCCAAAATAAATTATACGAATTCAAGAAAAAAAATAAAGATTTTGAGAAATGGCAAAATAAAGTGTAATAACAATACAATTTATACTTGTCTAAATACCTTATAAATTTACCTTTAAGAAATTTACCTTTAAATTAAAATTTACCTTTTAATTTCTTAAAAATCAAACTAAAATACTGGTTGTATTAATACAGATAGAAGAGATAATCAGGAAGAAGAGAAATGCAAGCATGCTAGCTTACTTTATCATAAATGGGGGAAGTTACAATCATTAACTTTTGAGATTAACAAAAACCTTAAGTTTAAGTGAGTAACAACAATATCATATTATGATGACTTCTCATCAGAAACAGTGGAAGTCAGAAGGCAGTATAATAATATTCAAAGTCCTTAAAAACACACCTGTCAAACAAAAGTTCTCTCCATCCAGCAGTTTTCAAGCAGACCTGCCTTACCAAAAATATTAAAGAAAGTCCTTGAGATTGAAAAGAAATGACACCAGATAGTAACTCAAAATCTACAGGAAGAAATGAGTCCTGGGACTTTGGAGTGCGTAACATAAAAAAATAACTTATTTTAAAAACCTACTAACAGGTGCGCCTGGGTAACTGAATTGATTAAGCTCTTGATTTTGGCTCAGGTCATGATCTCACGGTTTCTGAGATTGAGCCTTGCAGCAGGCTCTGTGCTGACAGCATGAAGCCTCTTGAGATTCTCTCTCTCCCTCTCTCTCTGCCCCTCCCCTACTCTCCCTGTCCTGCCCCCCTCAAAATAAATAAACTTAAAAAAATGTTTAAAAAACAAGAACCTACCAATAAATGAGAATGGTTTGCTAAAAGAATTGTTGAACACAAAAGAAGGCAGTAAAGAAGGAACATGGCAGATAAAGACATGAGACATGAAAAACAAGTATCAAAATAGCAGTATCACAGCAACAATTACATTAAATGTCAATGACTAAACACTAATTAAAAGGCAGAGACATCAAGCCAGATCAAAGAGTAATATCTAACTCTATGCTATATATAGAAACACACTTTAAAGACAGTCTTTAACTGTTTAACACAAATAGGTTAAAAGTAAAAGAATGGAAAAAGATTTACCATGGAAGAAGCAAATATAAGATATCTGGAGTAATGATCTCAGACAAAATAGACTTGAAATAGACCTTAAACAAGAAATACTACTAAATACAAAGAAATCTCATTACAATAAAGGAAAAATATAGAAGTGACAACTATAAATACGCATGCATCTAAGAACACAGGCTCCCTCCCCCAAAATGAAGTACATCCTGAACAGAATAGACAATTTAAGTTATAATTGAAAATTCTAATACTCCCCTCTCAGTAACTAATAGAAGGATAGAAAACCACTAAGAATACAGAAGACTTGAACAACAGTATTAACTGGATCTAATAACATATTCAGAAACTTGACCAAATCAGAGCAAAATACTCATTCTTTTAAGTAACAATCTCCAGGACAGACCACATGGAAGCCATAAAACATGTTTGAACAAGTCTATATTTGAATTTAGACAGATCAAAATCATAAAAAGTGTGTTCCCTGACCACAACCAGATTGGACTAGAATTCAACAATTGAAAGAAATGTGGGGAAACCCCACATAGTTGGAAATTAAACATACTCCCAAAAATAACCTGTGAGTAAAAGAAGAAACTACAAATGAAAACACAACAAATCAAAGTTTATGAGATGCCATTAACGCAACGTTTAGAAAGCATCACGTAGCTTTAAATGCTTATGTTAGGAGGAAGAAAGATCTAAAATCAATAACCTAAGGTTACACACCAGGGATGTAGAGAAAGTAGAGCAAATAAAACCCAAAATAACTAGAAAGAAAAAGACTGGAAAGAAAAATGAAACCCAAAATAACTAGAAAGAAAAATGAGAGAGAAGAAACACTGAAAACAATGAAACCTAAAGTAGAAAAACAATGGAGAAAACCAATAAAATTAAAAATTGGTTCTTTGATATCAAGAAACCTGATAAACTATTAGCTCAGGAAGAGGGATGACACAAATTACCAAAATCAGGAACGAAAGAAAGGACACTGTTATAGACCCTACAAGAATTTAAAGGATTGTAAGGGAATCTTATGAATAACTCTATGTCAATAGACAACTCAGACGAACAAATTTCTTGAAAGGCACAAATTACCTAAATTTACTGAAGAAAAATATAAATTCAGAAAAGATCTATAAAAGTGAATTGGTAATTAAATATATTCCCAGAAAAAAGCCAAAAGCCCAGACAACCCAATTCACTAGGCTGTACTGGTGACTTCTATCAGGCATTTTAGAAAGAAATAATACCTATACTATATATACAACTTCAGAAAATAGAAGGGAACATTTCTCAACCCTATCAGTGAGGCCACTATTTACACTGCTACCAAAGCCATACAGAGACATTAGACAAAAGAAAAACTAAAGACCAATACTCTTCATGGATATAAACACCAAAATCTTTAACAAAAGATTAGCAAACTGAATTCAGCAACATGTAGAAGGTTGATTTGGGGTGCCTGGGTGGCGCAGGTGAAACATCCGACTTCAGCTCAGGTCACGATCTCACGGTCTAGTCCGTGAGTTCGAGCCCCACATCAGACTCTGTGTTGACAGCTCAGAGCCTGGAACCTGCTTCAGATTCTGGGCCTCGCTCTCTCTACTTCTCTCATGTTCTGTCTCTCTGTCTCTCAAGGGTGAATAAACATTAAAAAAAAAGTTGATTTAACATTAGAAAATCAATTAACGTAAAAGAATAAATGAGGAAAATCACATAATCTCCTCAATAGTTGTAGAGAAAGCATCAGCCAAAATTTAACACCCTCTCATGATTAAAAACTCTTAAAGTAATCATGGAAGATATGTTCCTCAATCTGCTAATAGGTAACCAAGAAAACTCTAATTTAACATCATATTCAGTGGTGAAGGGGAATACATTTCCCCTAAGACTGGGAAAAAGGCAAGATGTCCACTCTCTGGACTTCTATTCAACAATGCCCTAGAACTTCTAGCCAGTGCATGACAGTGGAGAAAAAAAAGTTAAAGACACACAGTTCGGAAAGAAAGAAGCCAACTGTCCTTACAGCAAAAAATACAATCTTATATGTATAAATTTCTAAGAAATCCAGAAAAAAGTTATTACAGTTAATTGGAAAAAGAACCAATTTGGAGGATTTATACTATCTGATTTCCAAATTACCAGGAAGCTACAAAATCAAGACTGTGTGGTACTGACTTACAGAGACCTACCTACTGATGAGTGGGATAGCATACCAAGTCCAGAAACAAACCCATATTTTATGGCCAATTGATTTTTGATGAAGGTTCCAAGGCAATTGTGAAGAAAGCATAGTTGTTTTTTTAACAAATGGTAACATTTGAATATCCATATGCAATAAAAATAAACTTAGACCTCTACCTCACACCATATGCAAAAAGTAACTCGAATCTACGTAAGAGACCAAAACCATAAGCCTTCTTTTTAACCTTAAAATAGGCAAAAATTGCTTTATATGAAACCCAAAGCACAATCTATACTAACAAATTAGACTTTGTATCAACATTAAAAGTTTTGCTTTTCAGAAGACACCAATAAGAAAATAAAAGCCACAGACTCTGAGAAAATATTTGTGGATCATTTATCTGATACAAAACTTGTATTCAGAATAAAGAACTATTACAACTCAATACTCAGAAGACAACTCAATTTAAAAAAAGCTAAGTAATAAGCACTCCGTTAAGACATATGAGCGGCTAATGAGGAATGAAAAACACAGACAACATCATTAGTCATTAGGGAAATGCCAATTAAAGCCACAAGGAGATACCACTCTATACACACTAGACTGATTAAAATCAAAAAGACTGCTGACACCAAGATTTGGTGAGGATATGGAGAAACTGGAAACCTCACACTGCGCTCGTGGGCACGTAAAATGGCACAGCCACTGTGGAAAAACAGTTTGGAAATTTCATACAAAGCTGAACTTATCATACGACCCAGCAATTCACTACTAGGTATTTAACCAAGAGAAATGAAAATTTACATGTCCACAAAAAGATGTGCATGAACAATTTCATAGCAGCATTATTTACAATAGACAAAAATTAGAAACAATCCAATGTCCATCAACTGGCAGATGGCAAACTGATACATGGTGAGAACTTCAATATTACCCTAAAGCATTCCACTTCACAGGTGAAATTGATAACAACTTGCAATATCTCTTGATAGACTGAGGGCGAGGGCTTCACAGTTCCAGAATATCACCATGCTAGGTTACCTGCCCTTAAGTTCAACCCAGTGTGGCCCCTATGCCAAGTGGTCCACAAATCTTTATTTAGTGTAGGATCTATGGCCAGGTCCTGGAGCCACGTGTGGCAGGTGCTGGAGATTCCCAGGTGAATATGACAATCAAGGGCCTTAAAGGAGCACACAGATTGTCCAGACAAGAGACCGCCAAAGCTAAGTGCTGGCCTGTGCAAAGCTAATCGGTTTTGGAAAGAAGTTTTTTTTGTTTTTCTTTCTAACCTTGTAGCCTAAACATCACTGCAACAGTTTCAGAGGCTCCACTGAATGAACATTAAGAGAAGTGGCCTCTGCAATTGAGAGGAGACCCTACCACCCCACAATTTACACCCATGCCCTTGATTAACAAATGCAGTGCAGGCCCCTGAGGATAAACCTTTCAAACAAAGCTGAGGGTAAACAGCTCACAGGAGTCCATAGGATTTACCTTTAACCTAACAAGTAACTTTTTCAGCCATTGTGAAACACCAAATCATGAGATAAGCATTGCCATCCACAGGAAAAGGAACCTGAGGTGCTAAGAGACCTGATCTAGCTGCTCAAACCAGTGCTAGGATTTAGTCCCTCATTTTTTTTTTTTTTTTTTTGGAAAGAGACGCTTTTCTAAAAACCTTATTTCCAAGTCAAAGAGCTAGACTTCTAAAATGAAATGAGAAACACAACTTCAGAAGCTTTGGGGGGGGCATCCTAAAAATAAAAAATCTTCCCAATGTACCCAGTTATTCTCTCATTCTCAACTATCACCCCCCCACCCCCACCCCCGCCTCCCTTCCTTCCCCCGCCCCTCTCCCCAGTTGTGCGGGTGGGCGGTTCTTACTGTTTTTATTATAAAAGATTCCAGATTCCTTGGATCCACACTCGCCTGACACCATGACTTAGGGGGTGCGTTGCCGCGGTCGCAGGTCGGACAGGCGAGTCGTGCGTGCTCTGGGCCCGAAGCGACGAGCGGGGGACAGTCTCGGCGCGGCCACCCCTTCGCCGCGCGCGGACAAGAGGTCTGTGTCCCTGCCTCTTCCCGGTGTGCCTCCTGCTTCCTGCGCTGCAAGCGGCCCCGGGGCCGAAGAACCCCTTCCAGAAGTTCTCTCGGCCTCCGGCCGCCTCCCCACAATCTCTCGCCGCAGGTGCTCGCGCACGTGGGGAGCAGCTGGCGCAGGTGGCGACGGGGTGCGGTCGATGAGGCGCAGCCTGAGGAAGATGTTGAGCCCTGGGGGTAAGCAGGAGCCCCAGGGCGCTGTCTACCAGGGCGTGGAGAACGGCACGGACGGCCGCAAGGACTCGCTGAAGGTACCCTAGGCGCTGGGCGGTGGGGACGGGTCCGGAGCACGGGCGGGGGCGGCTCTGCTGAACTCTGCGCTCCTGCGTTCAAGGTTTCCCAGCCGGCTGCCCCGGGACCCGAGGGCGCCGAGCGCCGCGAGACGGGCGGGCAGGTTTCAGGGCGTGTGTGGTGTACTGGGGGCCCCGAGGGGCGCGTTAGCGAGGCGCCCCTGCAGCCTGCCGGGTCCTTTGTGTTTGTCCGCTGGTTTGCGTGGCCCGCCTTTGCTCACGGGCGGGCACCTGCGGCTTCGGGGACTTAGCCCAAAGTACCGAACATGGCGGGACTGGCGAGTTCCTCCAGGGAGTGGGGGCTTCGGGAAGGACTGTGAAAGAGGAGGCCGTTGGACCCTGGGTAGGTGGTCTTCGCGAGACCCCGAGGGCTAGGACGGGTTTCTGTTGTTTGCACGGTTCCCGGGACACCCTGACGTCCGGAGAGGCAGGGCGCAGTCTGAGCGCCAAGGCTGTTGGGGGCTCTGCAAACCCGCCCCTAGCTGTCTTCACGTGGTCGGCGGGAAGAAGGGTCTCTTTTTAAGCGTTAAAACGTCCCAAGTGTGTCTCCCGTGCCCCACCTGGAATCCCTTTCCACGGTGGAATCCATGTTAACAGTTCCTTGTGTATTTTCCAGAGCGCACAGGGAGGGAGACGCGGGTTGCACAAATACACGCCCGTGACTTACTATGTTATATTTTAGAATACTTTAAAGTTCAGCACCTGGAGGTGTACTTCACTCTTATTCTGCAGCTTTATAGTAGTCTCTTGTATGAGTTTGTCATTCATTGGTCCAGCAAGAGTGGACAGGGTTTTTGTTTTGCATCACAGGTGAGATTGTGTCTAAGTGTAGATGCAGTTTCTTTTGTCAGTACATTTAGTGAATATGCATGTATATAAAAGTCCCAGCAGGATCAAGAGCTTTAATTAAAAAAAAAAAGTTTATTGATTTTTGAGAGAGAGAGACAGACAGACAGTGCGAGCGAGAGGGGCAGGGGCAGAGAGAGGCGGGGAGACCCAATTCGAAGCAGGCGCCAGGCTCTGAGCTGTCAGCACAAGGGGCTCAAAGGCATGACCTGAGCTGGAAGTCAGACGCTTAACCGACTGAGCCACACAGGTGCCCCAAAAGCTTTAATTTTGATTGAAATCACCAGATTGGCACTGCTGCCAGTCATGTAAGTCAGGCACGTGTAGTAAGTCACATAAACTGACAAACCAGACTTCCCAAGGTGACTCTGTTTACACCTCCAGATTAAACCCTGACTTTTTTCCTCCTCCTTAGTATTAGAGTATTAACCGGCATCTATAGGGTTAACACAAAGACCTGCGCTCTCGAGTTGATTTCAAGCACTAGGATAATGTCTTTGGAATTAATATTATGGAATGGAAGAAAATTTTACATTTCAAAAATCGCATCAGAGATCCTTCACTTACCAATGTGGTTTTGTCTTAGATATTTACGGGAGGTTTTCTGCAGCACAAAGTCTCAAACTTCATTTTCTTCATGGTTTTTATTTAACTGTCTTTAGTTTTATTGCCTAAGTCAAGTGGAGCCATTTAGGTTATTTAAGACTTTCAGAAGCCACAATAGAGCTTGTAGTTGGAGGGATTTATGTATTTTATTATGTACAATAATTCCAGATCATTCTGTAGAAATGTCAGTGGTGAGACTAATTACAAATAAGTACGTGTAATACTGTGGAGAGTTCTTACTCTAAGGATTTCCTTATTAAAAAGATATGGTGTATATTTTCTCCAGCATAGACCCACTACTTCAGGAGTACTAACAAAATCAAAGGATGGGAGAAACATTACAAGATGAGAAATGTGGAAAAAGAACCATCTGATGCTTTTAGCTTTTTTCATGACTTTCTTTCAAGAGAATTAATACATTAGCATTTGACCCTTCATTTGCTACAGTCTTTCACCTAGATTCCCTCTTTTTTACTCCATTACTGCTTGTATGTATTTCACTGAGGCAACCTAGAACAAATGTATTTGATATCTCTGTTTTAAAGGGCTTAGAATTAACTTCTTTAAAAGTGATCTAGTCCATCATGTTCCATAGCTAGTCATATAGTTCAGAAATCAAAAGAATCTGAAGTAACTCTGTGACCATAAAAAACTATATTGAATGTATAATAATTTTCTCTAAATGACCTCCTTGGCTTACTTTCAGAACTTTCTTTAAGCAGTCTCTTCAAAGCCTGCCTTAACATATCATGTACTGAATTCAGACTGTTGAGCACATCTGATGAGCTTATATAAAGTACTTAGATGCTCTTTTGTCATTGTGAATTCAGCAGTACTTTGTGAGTGTCTGAACTTAGTACTTGTTCTCAGAGTGTGTAATTGGGTTTGTGTTGACCGCACATCGCTGAGCAGACCTGTGAATTGTTCTTTCTGGCACCGTGGGGTGGGCAGTGTAATCCCTTTATTATCACTGGAAGAACATCAAATTCAGTGGCTAAAATACTTCCAAATGGAATTAGACAAACCCTGCCTTTGCTGGGTGAGACATTGAGAATTCGCTTATTTCTGTAAGAAATTCATTTTAAATTTATAACTGAATCTGTAAATTTGGAAATGGTTGGATGCTATTCTATCCTTCATCCACTAAAATTATGTGTAGCTTACATAGAATTTAGTAGTTGAAAAGTGATACAATGTATTTTAAGGACTGTCCTGGAAAAGTGATTTCTTTGGTACTATTCCATGATAACAGACCAAAACGCAAAGTTCAAAATTTTAAGGGATTTTGTTTTATTTATTTCAGCCTGACATTTGATGAGTGAATGCTAATATGCTCCATGTTTATTAACTATGTTTTAAAATGCATTAGGTACAGCACACCTGGGTGGCTCAGTTGATTGAGCACCTGACTCTTGATTTCAGCTCATGTCATGATCCCTGGGTTAGGGGATTGAGCCCCACGTTGGGCTCCACTGAGCATGGACCCTGCTTAAGATTCTTTCTCCCCCTCTCCACTGCTCTCTCTCTCAATAAAATAAAATAAGTACTTTAACACTTCATTTTATTTCATGTGTGTCAAATGTGACTAGTCATAGCTAAAGACAGAATTAAAGCAAGTACCTGGATCATCTGTTTGAAGAAGGTTTCAGCATTCTCAGGAAGTACTTATTCTACAGTGGTTTCTAGGACTATTATAAAACGTTTTGCTTTTGGTTCATGTGATGAAATATTAAGAAATATCTTCAGAAAAAAATCAGACAAATGTCTCATTTGGTCACATATTTGCAAAGCTGAAAGGGCCATTGAGAAATAATTTTAGTACATATATTACCATAGCAATGGAATGAGGTTCCATTAATTTTCCACATTGCTTTTTAAAAAGGTAGTCTGGGGGAAATTCTGCAGTGGATAATGGTCCATTTGGCCCCACCTGCTGCTCTATAAGAGCTCTGGGTCTTATTTCCTTCCTTCCTCCACTGTCTCTTTCTGGCATACTTATTTACATGTAGAAAGTATCCAAATGTGTGGTACACGTTCAGTACAGACAGTGTGAGGAAAGAACTAACGAGTGTTTTTCAAACTTTTTTTTTGTCTTAGAATCCCTTTAAACTTAAAATTGAAGATTCCAAAGAATGCTTGTTTTGGGGTTAGAGCCACCAATATTTGCTGTATCAGAAATTTTTTTAAAAATGGAGGAAAAAATGGGACTCCATGGCACACATTCCAGCAACTGTCAGTGCTGTAATGTCCCCATATGTCCTGTGGCCTGTTATTGGGCACTTTTGAGAGACAAAGCAAGGCCAGGCTAGAGAATAGCATCTTGTATTTCTCATGAAGGAAGGCCTCAAGGAGGAGGGAGAATTAAGGAGGGCATTGGATTGGAAACAAGAAGAGAGAGAGAAGGGCACGCTTCACTCTGGTAGACAGCCTGGTTTAACTCTCGCTAAGTCCCCCATGAACACAGCACAGCGTGGGGCTAGAAGAGGTTAGCCTCTGGTAGAACACTTGTATACCATTCAGGGACATGCCAGGGTTTGGCTACAGCCTTATTTGGGGGCCAAAATCTGCAATTTGGCTTTGGCAAGCAAATATCAAAATACCCAATCCAGTGCAATTTCCAGTGTCTCCAAATTGGTATGTAATCAATACCATCATATCTAAGCAATATAAAAATGTTAGCAATAGAATAAGGTATGTCATTCATATTTATGGATCATACCTAGTACTCACTTTCAAATATAAGGGAGAATTCTAGAAGCAACTTTGAATAAATCTCTTATCAGTCAATTGAAGTATAATTTGTAAATGAGTATAATTATTTTGAAAATTCTTAATTTTCTATATAAAACCAATACTAAGAATTCTCCAGTAGTTGAATAGGGAACTAGATTGTCAGCTAATACAGGTAGTAAGAAAGGATACGTTAATTAACTTTTAGAAAAATGGAATATACTTTTTGATCTGAAGTATTTATGAAAATTTAAATAATGCAAGGCAGGATAATAGAAACAAGTTTATCACATGAAGGCTTTTAAAAAATTTTGTTTGCTAGAGTAACACTAATAACATCAAATAAAATTATTTTTGAAGATTAGGTTTTAGTTACCTTAGTCTGTTTAGGCCATGAGATTTTCTAGAAAAGCTTCTGTTTGGGAATTTTTCATATCTTGTGAGAATCAAAAGCAGAATGTCAACACTGTCCCCACAAACTTTACAAGGAAGAATTATGATTATGATAAATCATCCTCAGTCCGATCATAATAAAGAATTTAAAAAACAGGAAGAAAAGAGTGTTAAAGAAAAACAGGTATTCATAAAAGCTCACACTCCTCCCTTGGCATCAGTGGAAGTGAGCGTGTGCTTGGAGTTACACTTTTATAGGCCAGTGACAACATCAACTGTGCCAGAAGCTTACTGAGCTTACTCTACCAAGTCTGTTCTTATGGTTTATGATTAAAGCATTTACTGTATCAGAGTTCATTCTGTGATGGTGGTTTTTACCTCGGCTTTACTTTCTACTGTATGTTGGTTTTTCCAACATTCGCCAGTCAGCCAAAATATATATTCCATGCATCTCCGGTCCAAGTTCTCACTTTGCCATTTAGCGTGCCTCTGGGCAAATTGTGTCACTTCTCAGTGTCCTGACATCTGGTCCTAAGTAAGTGCACAGAAATGCTGGCATTTCCAGTGTGCAGAGAACAATGAGGAGGTGAACCTGACCTGAATTGGCCTGGTGCAGGATTCCAGTAGTCAGAAGAGGAGGAATTACTTAATCCCAGGGTGGTGAGTGGGCAGCTGTTTTAGGGTACTGACCACATAAGTTACATGACTTGATCCTTGCATTCATGAAAATCTTTTTATCTAACCAAAATCCCCCATGCTTTAATTTAAGTACATTTTCACCTGACAAGGAAAACTTCTCTGTATTTTCACTATACTTAGTATTTCTTAGATCATATCCCTTACAATTACTTCAAAACTTTTCAAGCATTTACTTGTACCTTCTATATGTCTGTGTGCATTTTGTGTTCTTTAAAAAATATTTTATCATAAGCATGATAGTTTTGGATGATAGTAACCGTTTAACAGTTAATCTGTATTGAGTTTTATATATACTTGTTGGAGGTAACAATTTTTTGTATGCTTCCAGGTGGTTTTTGAAGGAAGTACATGTAGATTTAACTTGATGAAGAAACGAAAGAAGTTAAGCAAATATGATGATGTGAACGCATCCCCTTTGCACCATGCTGCAGAAGAAGGTCAAGTGCAGCTGATGGGGATGATCATCAATGACTCCTCTTTTGAAGGTGACGAAATGTTATAATAAGTGCTACATAAGTCCATCATCCGTTAGATTCATTGGAAAGAGTGGTATGAGGTAATTTTGAAGAGCATATTAGTTCCAGATTATAAGGGACCTGAATATCTTACTCAGGAGTGTGGTTTGCCCTTTGGCCCAGTGTTCCTCAAATGTTTCCACTGAGGTCCATGCTGAATGTGGAGCCTGCTTGAGATATTTTCCCTCCCGCCCTCCCCCCTCCCCCCCTCCCCCTCTCCCTCCCCTCTTTCCTGCTCACGTGCACTCTCTCAAAAAAAGAATATACATTTCCACTGAAATACTGCAAAGGATGGTACAGATACCTGGGATGCTGTATAACATGAACAGATTTCCTTCAGATGCATTTTATGTATTCTTCTCTATTATTTCCATTGAGGTCATTCTGTACTTAAATTTCATATCATTAAATAAAATTGAGACTCCAAGAAGATGGAACATCGTCCCCTAGTTCAGCCTTGTGCATACACCGTCTTGTTGGAGAAACTCAACTGTAACAAGGAAGGGGGATGCCACAGAGATTTAAGCAATGAGATGTTATGATAAGACCTTCATTATTTAAGATGATTCTATCAATATTGTAGAAGATAGATTGGAAGTGGAAGCCCAATGAGAAAGCTACCTTAGTAGCAAAGAAAAGGTGAAAGTCCACCAGGGTTTTGAGATTGGAATAGGGAAAAGAAAGAATCAAGAGCTCTTTTGCATGTAGAGCAGGCAGTGCTTGATAAGAGATTTGACGTGAAGAGAAAGTGGCAAGCGGTTGAACTGACTTTGAGATTGCTAATTTAGGAGATGAGGCTGATAGTATAGCTATCCAGAAAAGAAGGCATATGAAAAAAAACAGGGGCGCCTGGGTGGCTCAGTCTCTTGAGCATACAACTTTGGCTCAGGTCATCTCGCAGTTCACAGGTTCAAGCCCCGTGTTGGGTTCTGTGCTGATGGCTTGGAGCCTGGAGCCTGCTTCAGATTCTGTGTCTCCCTCTGTCTCTGCTCCTCCCCCATTCGCACTGTGTCTCTTTCTCTGTCTCTCTCCCTCTCAAAAATAAACATTAAAAAAAAATAACAGAAGAAAACTCAGAGTAAGATGTGAGGAATAGTGAATTTGGTTTGGTCATACTGAGTCTGAAAGGCCCAGAGGACAGCTACTTGAAAATGTCCAGTAGATTAGTAGATTAATAGCTAGTGTTCTAGTAGACTAGAACTCTAGAAGGAAGGGAGCTGCCCCCACAGGGCCAATGAGGCTGTGGAAGTGCATGGAGATCCTTTAGGAGGCCATGAAATTGCCCGCAAAGGTAGCTAAGGGTAGAGCACAAATACCGAGGATCAGATGGCAGAAGAAACACCAACAAGAGGATGGTGAGATGTGATGGAGAAGATATTAATCGTACACAAGCCAAGAGAAGAGTTTTTGGATAGATGAGTAATGAGAAATACTGTATCAAAGAGATCAAATAGAAGTAAGATCCCAATAACCCTTATATTAAAAGGCCTCAGTGACCTTTGTAAAAATGATTTCTGGAAAGTGATGGAGATAAAAGTCAAATTCAAGTTATTTAATGAATGGGAATTTATAATTTTAAGCCCCTATTTAAGTTGGGGCTGAATGAAATACTTGAGTGTCCTGATCGATCAAAATGATCAAAGAATGTGTATGAGTATGAGGGAGAGGGTGTGTCTGTGTGCGCGTGCACACTTGTGTTGCTGAGAACGAGGTACTTGGGTGAGTGAAAAGAATGGAAAGATACATTCTAAAAGGAGCAAAATGGGGGGTGGACACCTGGGTGGCTCAGTTGGTTGAGCATCTAATTCTTGATTTCAGCTCAGGTCATGATCCCGTGGTTGTGGGATCGAGCCCCACATTGGGCTCTGCACTGGGCATGAAGCCTGTTTGGGATTCTCTCTCTCTCTCTCTCTCTCTGCCCCATCCCCCGCATTCCTTCTCCCTCTCTCTCTCTTTCTCAATTAATACATAAATAAATAAACGAACATTTAAAAAGGAAAAGAAAAAATGCAAAATGTGGCTGCAGCATGGTTCCAGATGGTCCTCAAATAATATTTGTGACTGAATACTTTCCTCGCGCCTCAGACATAAGAATATTTTGCCACTAATTAAAAAGCAGACAGTCAAGTCTATTTTAGAACATATGTAAGACATTGTGGTATGAAAGGGCATATTCTTAGGCTGAGCCCACAGGGCAAATAGTACAATATGTTGTATCCTAGAAACAAGTGGGAACCACTTATGGCATCAGGAGCACAGGCCCTAATTCCAGTCTTCTAGTTTATTAGTGATATGTCTTTTTTTCTCATTAACATTTTTTGAACCATGGCTAGGGGCCAAATACTCTACTAAGATCTTCGAAGACATGATTTGATACTCTTTTCCCCCAAACGTTGTGAAATATATATATTTAAAATTTTTTCTTTCCCCTTTCTTTCCTCCCTTCCCCTCTCTCATCCTTTTCTTCTTCCTTCCCTCTTACCAAATTTGAATATACTAACACTGAGGTTCAAAGAGGTAAGGCAGTTTGTAGAACTCTGTACTAGCTATGTAATGTTAGCAAGGTTTTGAAACTCTCCAGGGCTCATTTTTCTTTATCTTTCTGAAAAATGTTCATGGTTCCTTGTGGGCCCTTAGAGGGTTGGGTGCAATAATGATTGTGTAGAACTTAGTAGAGTTCCTGGCATATAGTTTCTGCTTTTAGGTGAGCTCAATATTTTATAACTATCCCCAAATTCATACCACAGATAAAAGCTTGTGGCAGTAGGAGAATCTATTTCTTACAGATGCTGCAGACAGACATCTAACTCATTTGACAAAGTCCATGCCATACGTCAGCATATCTGCTGTATATTCAGGTGTCCATTAGATGTGTCTTAAGAACTGAAGCAATACTTTAATTAACAATTTTTTAATGTTTATTTTGAGAGAGAGCAAGTGAGCAGGGGAGGGGCAGAGAGAGAGGGAAACAGAATCCCAAGCAGGCCCTGTACTGTCAGCATGGTGCCCGATGCGGGGCTCAAACTCCTGAACTACAAGATAATGACCTGAGCCAAAATCAAGACTTGGATGCTTAACTGACTGAGCCCACCCCTTCATTTTATTATACAGAAGGTAAAGCCTATGTTAGTAGCACTTGGTGCTGAGCTTTGAAGTGAATAGGCATCAGTAGGTGTTGGATATAGTCCAAGCAAAATCTAATCCTTATTTTGGTGTCTTTTTCTAGTGCTGAATGTGATGGATGATTACGGAAATACCCCTCTGCACTGGGCCACAGAAAAAAACCAGGTTGAAAGTGTTAAGTTTCTTCTTAGCAAAGGAGCCAACCCAAACCTCCGAAACGGCAACATGATGGCTCCTCTTCACATCGCTGTGCAGGGCTTACACAATGAGGTGATGAAGGTAAGGCTTCTGCCATCTCCCCATCATAGTATGGGATAGGACCCACGTCCTGTGGTCTCTGCCTGAGCCAGAGTGGCCAACCTAACCTTACCAGAGCGAATGGAAATAGTGGTAATAATGTTGGTTTTACTTCTGACCAGCCAATGATGATTAATGATGATCGTCTTGCCTTTATGTGCCAGCATTTTCTAAAAAGATTCATATATTTTAATTTTTTTAATCATCATTAAAAGAAACAGAACATTGTAGTCAGACTGTTATTGTCCCCATTTCATCGCTGAGGAACTGAGGCACAGATAGAATGAAGTAATTTGCCTAATGTTGCATAACTGGTTGGAAGCAAGAATTAGTAATTTTGTTCTCATTTCCATGTTTGTGAGTTAATGCTTTACTTTTTTTACCTGCCTGATTTAATGATGAAAAGGAAGACGTGATGACTGCTTCAGTGAACACAAAAACATAATTGTGATTTACAACTTTTGTTAGGATGGACGACATGCCTTAGCGTCTGGCATGTCTTAGCAGAAGAAGAACCATACTTTCGGGGAATTTCTTACTTTTTCTAAACCTTCAGAGTGAGTTCTGTCAAATAGCGGAGATACTGGTGAATGTCTAAAGGGTAAGGTTTAGTCCAAGGCTTTTAAACTGCATCGCAGAGTTTCATAGACACATTAGAAGACACACATGCTTACTTAAAGGGCAATGAAATTTACAAATGGGATATGTTCCAGATACCCATTTCTATTTTTTTTAATATAGTTTATTGTCAAAATGGCTTACATGCAACACCCAGTGCTCATCCCAAGTGGCCTCCCCAATGCCTATTACCCACTTTCCCCTCTCCCCCGCCCCCCACCCCCATCCACCCTCAGTTCTCTGTATTTAAGAGTCTCTTACGGTTTGCCTCCCTCCCTCTCTATTCCCCTTCCCTTCCCCCATGGTCTTCTGTTAAGTTTTTCAAGATCCACATATGAGTAAAAACATATGATACCTGTCCTTCTCTGACTTATTTCACTCAGTAGAATACCTTCCAGTTCCACCCACATTGCTGCAAATGGCATGATTTCATTCTTTCTCATTGCCAAGTAGTATTCCATTGTATATACAAACCACATCTTCTTTAGCCATTCATCAGTCGATGGACATTTAGGCTCTTTCCATAATTTGGCTATTGTTGAAAGCACTGCTATAAACATTGGGGTATGTGTGCCCCTGTGCATCAGCACTTCTGTATCCCTTGGGTAAATTCCTAGTAGTGCTATTGCTGGGTCTTAGGGTAGATCTATTTTTAATTTTTTGAGGAACCCCCACTGTGTTTTCCAGAGTGGCTGCACTAGTTTGCATTCCCACCAACAGTGCAAGAGGGTTCCCGTTTCTCCACATCCTCACCAGCATCTGTAGTTTCCTGATTTGTTCATTTTAGCCGCTCTGACAGGTGTGAGGTGGTATCTCAGTGTGGCTTTGATTTGTATTTCTCTGACAATGAGTGACGCTGAGCATCTTTTCTTGTGTCTGTTAGCCACCAGATATCCATTTCTAAAGGAGGCGATTTGGAACTGAGAGTAAGTTTTCCTAAGGAAATTATACTGCACATAATGACTTGGATTTTGTGCTAAGCCACATATCTTACCCAGTTCAAGTTGCTGTAACAAAATACCATTGGCTGTGGGCCTTAAATAACAAACATTCATTTCTCACGGTTCTGGAGGCTGAGAAGTCCAAGGTCAGGGCACTAGCAGTTTCGGTGTCTGGTGAGGGATCACTTCCTGATTCACAGATGGCTGTTATCTTAGTGTCCTTGCAAAGTGAAAGGGGTTAAGAGAGTTTTCTGGGGTTTCTTTTATATGGGCACTAATGCCATTCTTTTTTTTTTTTTTTTACTTTTTTTTTTTTTTAACGTTTATTTATTTTTGGGACAGAGAGAAACAGAGCATGAACGGGGGAGGGGCAGAGAGATTGGGAGACACAGAATCGGAAACAGGCTCCAGGCTCTGAGCCATCAGCCCAGAGCCTGACGCGGGGCTCGAACTCAAGGACCGCAAGATCGTGACCTGGCTGAAGTCGGACGCTTAACCAACTGCGCCACCCAGGCGCCCCACTAATGCCATTCTTAACCACCTTCTGAAGGCCCCACCTCCCAGTACCATCACATTGAGGATTAGCATTTCAACTTTTGAGGGAAAAATTTCTGGTCCATCATACCACACGAAAACCTACCTTGTTGATAAATTACCAAAGAAATCCTAGGGGTGTTCTTGAGCTCCATGCTCCTTTTAACCCAAACACCTTCCTCTCAGCCTCTTGGGTCCTTGGATTCTTGAGGCCAAGCATAGAGGGTGTGAGGGGAGCCTGCGTTCTGCTTTCCCACAATAACTTGTATATAGCTCTACCGTAATACTTAACACATGATGTTGTAATCAAATGTTCATTTGGTTTTCTCCTGCTCTGGCTGGTTATCCTTGAAGGAGGGACTGTGTGCAACTAATATAAATCTCTCCAGTTCTCACCTGGTAAAGGATGGCTCTTGAATAAGTGGATGAATGAGTGAATGGGCATTTTGCCTGACAGAGAATGGAGGAACTTAGGTATCAGCACCTAAGAAGATGGGTCAGGACAGCCCCTTGAAGAGGTTATTGAAAAGGCCTTTGGCATTAAACTGTTTTTTAATTGTCTGCATTATTTGTGAGCCAAATGCTCCTTCTCAACCATTTGCATTGGAAACTAGTGACTGTGGGGATTCCCCTCCCCACCCAGAGAGGCCACATATTTCCTCAAGGAACTCTTGTGCTTCCTCTGAAGGCTCTTTTCAGAAGCAAGTGCCCAAGTATTTAATTAATCTTGACTCTGAAAGTTTGATTTGGGAATTCAAAGGCAGGTAACAGTTGAAAGGCTATTAATTAGATATCAGAAATCTTCAGATACAGAAAGGTATCACATAGAAATACAAAATAGAGGGGCACCTGGGTGGCGCAGTCGGTTAAGCGTCCGACTTCAGCCAGGTCACAATCTCGCGGTCCGTGAATTCGAGCCCCGCGTCAGGCTCTGGGCTGATGGCTCAGAGCCTGGAGCCTGTTTCCAATTCTGTGTCTCCCTCTCTCTCTGCCCCTCCCCCGTTCATGCTCTGTCTCTCTCTGTCCCAAAAATAAATAAATGTTGAAAAAAAAAATTAAAAAAAAAAAAAAAGAAATACAAAATAGAGTTTAGAAATAAGCCCATAACTGATTTATAAACTAGATGGTGTATATAACAGAATTTCCTGGTGACACAAGAACAAGAAAAAAAGCTGGGTTATAAGAGAATTGAAATCAGTGGTCTCTCCTTTGCTTGGTCTTACCAGTCATAACTTCATCAAAAAGTGTCTCCAAACCCCTTTACTGAACCGGAGATGAAGAGAATGGAAGGAGGAGGAATTTTGGTGTGTTTATGTGCTTACAAACAAGCCCCTGGGGTTACCCTTCCCAGTCCAGCTTGTACCCCACCAGCCGTAATGTAGAATGCTTCTCCATTGTCTCCTTGGCTAGCCTTCCCCCAGGCCTTCCATCTCTGCCTAGATGGTTGTAAAGTAAAAAGTTGTTATTCACATGTCACCTCGGGTTCTTGTGCAGACACCAGTGGTGTGTTTAGTGTTCCCTGGGACGCGTTAGCAGGTAGTCTGGCCTTTGTCCTTAGGGCTCAACCCTTAAGTATCCAGTGGTTTGAGCCTCCCATGAGGCTTCCTGGATTTTTATCCAAGGGACCTCTGGAGGCCTCACCTGCAAACCTCCAGACTTGGCTGGTCTTGAGTGAATCTGAAGCGGGCACAGTTTAGTTGCTCTCTCTGGGACCTCTGCCACATAGAATTTTACACAGCTTTATGAAAAACTGTGCTTATGGTAATAAGCAATAACACCCTAATAAGTGCCATAAATCTATGGTCTCTGATTCTAAGAGGGCAAAGAGAAAAATCTTATAGACTTGGTAGGTTACTTTGCATGAGAATCTAGTGTTTGTTGAGAACAGAATGTGAAAGTGCCTGAGGTTCAGACTGAACTTGTGCTCTCATTTTCTTTCATCTGTTAATAATTTTCTACGTGTTCTTATGTACTAAAATCTCAATTTAATTTTGGTTTATGAGCAGAGTTAATTAGGAAGCCTAATTCATTTGCTGATCTGTCAGGACATGTTCTATTAACAAGGAGTTCTGTGTGATTTTTTTTGTTTTTAAGGCAAGGTTTCTAGCAAACAGGTTATTTAATAAATTCTTCTTAAGCAATTTAATTGTAAGCACATATTATAGTTTTATTATAGTCTTACCATGAGAGAAAAGACCTCTAGGAGGCCAACATAAAGATTTCTGTCTTGGGAGAGACGTTTATATGAGATAATTATTGTTAAATTTAATATAAAATGAAGACTGGTTAAAGATCTATAGATTCTTGGCCAATAATCAGCTAGAAGTCAGCCAGGTGAGGGGGCAACAGGTCATTAAATTCCATCAGAAAAATTGCTTAACCATTTTATCAGGAATGCTAATTTATTACATCCTACAATAAATTTCTGTTCCAGACTAAGTTTGAATGAATTGAGTTAACCATACCAGCATTATGTGAACTCTCTTTTCTATGCTGAAGAGAATGGAGTTTTAATTGACATTTACCACAATACTTGGAACAGAGGTACAAGAAAAATGGCTAGAGAGGAGAAAGCAGCCTTTCCTCTCCCTCCCTGCCTCGCTTTCACTCTCCCTCTTCTTCTTCCCTTCCCTTTCCGCTCCACACTCACATATTCCAGATGGTTCCACAGATTTATTTTCTTGAAGATATTAGTCAACATAGTTCATTTAATACAAGTGAAAAGTATTAAGTGAGCTATGTTTACTAGCATCCATAATTCGTATTCTATTTCCAGTTTCACAACTCCATATTGCCTAAATCGATGTGATATAGAAATCACCATTATTTCATCTTTTTGAGAAACTTACGTAGTACCAACTATGTTGTGCCAGATTCTGTGGGAGAAAGATGAAAAAAAGATGAATAAGGACATGGTCCCTAGCATGCAGGTGCTTATAATCTAATGGAAGACAAGTACCGTGTTTGGAAACTTGAAAACTAACTTTCTGACCGTTATTCCCCTCTTTTGTGTAGGTCTTGACTGAGCACAACAACACTAATATTAATTTGGAAGGAGAAAATGGAAACACAGCTGTGATAATCGCATGCGCCAAAGATAATAGTGAAGCCCTGCAAATCTTGGTTTGTGTTTTAACCCCTGTCCCCATCTTCTTTCTTTCCATTAGGATAGCATGAGTCATTGGCATTTGTAACAGCTCTCAGCTTCTCTTCTTAGCAAAACATAAAATGCAGAAAATGTCAGAAAAAAAGTTCTCCATGTTTTTGTGGTTATACACACCCCTTAAATCTTAAGTCCATCTGAAATCGCTTACAGAAGGCTAACAGGAAAACAATAAGGAAAATACAAGCGAAAAGAAAGTATGGACAGCAGAAATGAATATGAAGCTGGTGGTCAGGCGAGACTACAAAATACAAAGTATAGTGGGTTGTGTGCTAGTAAAAGTGGATCTGAGCTTCTGAATGGTCTAGGGAGAGAGAAACATAGTCAACTACAAACTTACTGTTGGGCTCATGAAATCTAAACCAAGAGAAGAAGCTATTCATGTTCGCAGGACTAGAAGATTCTCAGAAAGGGAGCCCTGCATAGCATAATGACCAAGGTCCTTAACCACAGCCCTAAAACAGGAGCCAGCCCTTTCTTCCTGGTGAGATTTTCTGATGTGATCCACAGAAACTCTGGAGATGCCCATCTAAATGACTGACTACGCCATGTCCCTTCTGAGTGTGGTGTTAGAATTCCAGAAAATAGCTTTCTTTCAACTATCCCTTAATCACTTGTATGTTATTCAGGCCAGGTTATATATTTTTACCACTTGATTTTTTTCCTTCACTATCCCAGAGAGTAGGAAAACAGAATAAAAATAATTTTAGAATAGCTTTCTGAATATTTAAATTTACAAATATGTTCTAATGTGTTTGTTAGATGTTTTGGAGAAAAAAAATACATATTCCTATAAGATGTCATGATTGGACCAAAAAGAGAATAAAAATAAGTTAACACTCAAGCCAAGAATTTAGAAAAAGAGCCCCAAATAAAACAAAACTGTAATAAAGGAATAAAGTTGAAAACAAAAGTTAATGGCTTTTGGGAAAAAGCCATTATCTTTATATCATTATCATTATATGATAAGTCAAGAGTTGTTTCGTTGAAAATGATGATAAAATAGAGCTGTTTTTGGCAAGTCTGAATAAAACAGAAAAAGATAAAATGCAAATAACAGAGGACTTTATTTGGATATGATGGAGAATTTTAAGATGATAAAAGATCACTGTGCATAATCCTATTCTAAAAATGGATGAGTAGCTGAAAGGAATTGAAATTTAGAAATTAATTTAAAAATTAAAGACCTGTAGAGAACTATAAAAAAGTTTTAAAAATGCATTATTAAGCTCTGGAGCCAACTAATTTATAAGCTTTTGTAGATTTTACAAGTTCTTTCAAACTTTCAGGGAAAAGTTTCCATTTCAAGTAACTGTTTTATATCACTGGAGAAGAGCGAAAACCTCCAGATTAATTTTAAGAAGCAAAAGTAATAATAATTCCAAAATTTGACAGTTTTCCTCAAAAGAAAAATAGAGACCAGTTTTATCTGTAAATAAACATAGATGCAAAATCTTAAAAATACTAGCAAATTGATTGAAATAGTTAAGAGTAACACATAGTACCATGTTGGCCTTATCCAGGGAACGTACAGATAGTTCAGTATCGGATGATAGCACATCAGTTGAGCTGAACCAGACCAAGTGTGTAATTACATCCATTTGTTTATTTTTAAATGGATAAAAATTTGTCTATAAGGTATTCTTGCAAATTTGTGAGGAAAAGAGAGTGCTCTACAGAAGATTGGCAAGGGACACATGAAGTTTAATTAATTTCTCTAATATTGAAAAAGAAACCCATTAAAACAATGAGATCATTTTTTCGTCTCCTAAATTGGAAGGACGAAACAACCTTGTTGACGTTCAGGGTTAGAGAAATTTTGATGAATCAGAGAATTTCATTCACTGTGAATATGAATATTTTTGATTTACCAATTCCAATTCTTGGAATACATTCCAAGGATATAATTAAAGCTATTACTGATTTTAATGCTAGTGTTACATACATATATACATATCGATATAGAAACATATCTATGTATATCTATCGATCTACTGAGAAAAAAAGTTTAGTAATAGAGATTTTATTGTATAAACTTCTGTGTATCCAAAAATGGAATATGTACTTAATAAAATCATAGTTTTAAAGAATGTCATTAAGTAAAATCTTTTTAAGCAGTGTGATTACACAGTATACACGTAATTACTTTTGCAAAGAAATAAGACAAATGTCTCCTAAAACGTAAACCAACACTGTCCCTCAAAGGTGAGTTTCCAGGTAATATTAGCCTCTTCACACTATTCTGCTTTTTCAAATTCTTTACTTTTGTGAAAAGGCACTTAAAACTGAAGTTCATTGATGTATTAAAAAATGATAGTTGAAAATGATGGACTCAGATCAAGATAACATTAGATTTGGTTCTTCTATTGTCCTTTTAGCAGAGTATTTCCATTAATGAAAATACTTGATTTTCATAGTTTAACAAGAGTGCTGGTCTTACCACTTATAAATTTTACATAAGTGAGAGGAAATAATCTGGGAAATATTATCACTTTATTAACATAAATAATTGAGCATGGATATAGAAGTCATGGTAATGTTTTAAACATTTCATTAATTCCACTGAAAAATGTGTTGACTTTAGTTTGGATTATAAGGATTGATTATGTTTATGTCCACATTGTTACTTCATCTTTGGAAATATAAAATGTCTCTAGTTCATTATCCTAGCCTACTTCCAAAATTACTTTCGTGCCTAAATTTCATAGTCTATGAAGCTTTTCTATGTAGTGTTGCCGAGAATAATGAAATGGTCTGGGAGAGGCATTTAATTCTTGTCTGTCCTTGTGATTTGAGGTTTAACTTGTGTCGTTTGACTTTTTTCTTTGACTCCAGTTAAATAAAGGAGCTAAGCCATGTAAGGCAAATAAATGGGGATGTTTCCCTATTCATCAGGCTGCATTCTCAGGTGCCAAAAAATGCATGGAAATAATATTAAAGTTTGGTGAGTAGAGGATTTCGTACATTATATATTGTAAAGAATCCTATTCTGGTGGATGCTATTAATTTGAAAAATATTTAATAGAGTTTGTACACCTGCTTCTATATAAATCTAAATGTCCTTTTTTCCCTAAAATTCCTCTTATTTATTTATAATAATTGTTGTCTTGAATTGTTTTCTTCTAAAGGTGAGGAACATGGATATAGCAGAGAGTCTCATATTAACTTTGTGAATAATGCAAAAGCTAGTCCCCTCCACATGGCGGTTCAAAGTGGTGACTTGGAAATGATTAAAATGTGCTTGGACAATGGCGCACAGTTGGATCTGATGGAAGTAATTGTTCATATTCTACATGCTACTTTTATTTAGAATTGTCATAAATTAGATTCCAAAATGCTTTATAACTCCTTTACATTTAATTTAGATTGAAGTAGGTATTATTTTTTGCTGCTCATGTAGAAGCAGAACAAGAAAACATCCCAAATTTCAGCCTAGCCAAAGAATTTTAAGAGCTACCCAGAACAATTGCAAATGCAAATACAGTACAGGTAATGATACTGATAATGACGGTAGAGATACTGAGATGTTAAGAGCTATCAGATTGCATGGAAACAAAATTGCTAGCCATGATTCTTATATTGATGCTTGATTTTGTTGACTTGGGAAGAAAAAACCCAGAGCTGAATTTAGGTTATATCCTTAAATTTGGACTTAAATATTGGTCCTGGTATTAAACCTCTTTGCAGAATGGGAAGTGCACACCCCTTCACTTTGCTGCCACCCAGGGAGCCACTGAGATTGTTAAATTGATGATATCTTCCTATTCTGGTAGCAGTGATATCGTCAATGCAGTGGATGGAAATCAGGAGACACTCCTTCACAGGCAAGTTTCCTACCTATCAGTGTGTGTACACATTTTCAATCTTCATGTATTAAATTGTACGCTGCCAGAAAAAGTTAGTGCTTATAGTAACAGATTCTATAGTTCAGAAGAAAATAACATAAAGATTCTGTGTTTCAGCTGGAATCTCTGTGTTCCTCTAAAATTAGAGCGTTAAATAGATTTTCATAAAATAAAATTTCCAGTGGCATGTTCTGGATCATTTCTCAGGCCAGCGGAATAGGCTCAAGATGAATTCTCTGTATGCGCAGGAGGTCAACAGACATGTCCTTTCCAAGCCTTTTTCTAATCTGTTTCACTTCGTCATATGTGTCTTCTCATGTTTATTAGAGATAATGGAGCAGATACATAGGGGTGTTCCACTTTTCGCACCCCATTACCCTTTCCACTCAACCTCACAATTACAAATGTTTTCAAAGCATCCAGTTTTAGGAAATGGTCACCAAGCACCAAACAAGATAAATGTGTGTGGTGTTTTTGTTTGTTTGTTTGTTTGTTTGTTTGTTTTTTTTGAGGCTTAACAGAAATACACATCAGAAAAAAAAAAAGCATCTGAAACTGTAGGCTTACTAGATGGTAGGACGGGAAACAGGCAGTGTGGACTGAGTTCAATTCCTTTTGGAAGACAAGGATTAAATGCTTCCTGTGTGAGTGAAAGAGGTAGGCAAGATGAGTCTTCCCTTTCTCTCTTTCTGTCTTTGTCTCTTTCTTTCTCTGTCTCTCTCTCATGCACACACTGTGAGTATGCAGAAGCCCTGAATGGCAGGAAAGAGCTGAGTATTCCCAATAGGTAACTGGACCAGGAAATCTACACTATCCCTCAGGGACAAAGAAACTCTGGCTACCAATAGAAGATCTAGTTCTCAACTAGGGAGGTGGATATGAATGTCCACATTAGTAAAAGCACCAGCCACAATGAGCTATGTGCGAATGGAAAGAACCTCCCACTTAGGATGTGTTTGCAAAGTAAAATTTCATAGCAATGAGGAAAATTTATAGAGGACAGCAAGATCGACGAAAGGGTAATTTGCTTCCAAGGAAATAGAAATAATAGAGCAAGCTGAAAATAATTTGAAAATAAGGCTATTTAAGATGTTCAGAAATTTAAAGGAAGGAATAATCAACTATGTGAAAACAAGTAGATTAAGATGACAGATTATTAAAAACAAATTGGCATTTGGAATAAAAGACTGGTGATATGAAATGGCTGATCAGAACAAAAACAAAACATAGATTGACGTCCACACTGGAGCGTCTCAAATTGCTGCCCCTTAGAATCATGGGGGTAGTTTATAAAGTCCTCATGCCAGTTCATATCCCAGATTACATCAGATTCTTCACGATGGTTTTAGGAACTTTTTAAAACTCTAACTATTTCCAGGTTATATCCAATTTAGAACCCCAATGATCTGGATATAGTGAAAATGTGTGCATTTAGATCACAACTTTAATGTACAAATATGCATAAGAAGGAATTATTTAAGGAAAAAATCCATTCACCTTACCCATAAGTGTCTTTAGCCTGGTGACTACTCTAGTTGGACATACTCACCTTGGATTGGCTGTAGATTTCTTGGACCAATTCAGTCCAATTCTAATTAACCTAATACTGATTTAGAATCCTGGAATATCCTTCTAATAGCCAGTGACATTTGGAGTTTACCTTGAACTTCAAAGGAAGGTTTGTTCTTTGGGCTAGAATTCTTTTTTCTACCACAGTGCAAAGACCTCGGTACATTATTCTGGCTGAAACAATAAGCTTTGGAGTAAGGGGAATGGGGTGCCAGCCCTACCTGGCTACGTAACATTTGGCAAATCATTTACCTCTCCAAGCCTCAATGCTAACATCTACTGAGAATGTGCATTTTTAATGAACTCCCAGGTGGTGCCAGTGCTGCTGGTCTGCAGCCCACACTTCGAGTAGCAAAGCTCTAGACTGGGGGGAGGGGGGGGTACAAGAACAAATCATATGGGGCTCATAATGTTATTATTCATTTCCCTTCAATTACTAAACAGGTTTAATGTAATTTAAATATAAAACAACCTCTTGTGAATTTGGGGTGAAAACTGACAAACTGATTCTGAAATTTATATATGAGGCTAAGAACAGATGAGATAATCTTAAATAGGGACAAAGAAATTATATTTTCATGCGAAACATAAGCTTTCAATTATTAGCATTAACATTTGCTATGGAGGTACTTTAGATTGAAAACTTTGGTTTGCTTTATTAATGTCATTTTGTGACTGGCTATGACATAATGCCACAATGACTTCAATTCTTCCCATAATTTGTTTTTGGCTTCATAAAACCTTAGGAAAGCTAATGCTTTGTTAACTTTGGTGAAGAGAGGGCATTTTGAATATTGCAGGTGAATTGTAGGTGCACCTTGCATGCAACTGTTTTTTCCCCCATGATCACAGTGATAACAGCCTGTTCTTTTGTCGTTTACTTTAAGCTCTTAGGACAGATGTTACTACTCACTTCACATGTTCAAGATGATTTAATGAGGACATAACCACTTGACTAAAAGATGAGGAAGAAAATATTGTGATGTGTTTGAACTTTCTCGATTACTATTACTTTGAAAATATTACCCTAAATCACAATCAATTATAAATTTTGAAAGGCTATTGATTTTCTAGCATTTTATTATGTTGTTAAGTGATAATGTAAATAAACTTTTTGAGTATAGTATAGCTTTATTTTGTATATTTATATCAGTAGTACTTTAATATGCTTATCATTCTCTTTTTGCAGAGCCTCATTATTTGATCACCATGAACTGGCAGACTACTTAATTTCAGTGGTAACTATTCTATAGACACTTTTTTGTTTTATTACTATTTACAGTTAGAAAATCCTATAATTACATAATGGATTTTCAAAACTAAGCCAAATTTTGTTGCTTATCAGGAAAAAAAGTTTACAAAAAGATGACTGACACATTTACAAATAGAGTATGTTGTATACGAATCCATAATGGCCGGACTTCATTACCACCAAGTTGGGCAGAAACTGTTCCCGTGTTTTTAATGTTGGGAGTTGGTGGGTACATAGCAAGGACAGTTCTGTGAAGCAGTCCTCGAGGAGTGTTAGGCTTCACAGCTCTGCTGACTCTTCACGCACAAGCAGCTTGGAGAGGGACACAGGACAGGCAGTACACGTCACCTTCCACATTCTCCGTAAGCTTCCACCCTGGCTGCCTCAGCGCCGTCTTTCCAAGGATGGAAACTGAGAAAAATACTGTCCAGAGTTTGTTACAACTGAAAGCACACAATCTTTTTCATTCTAAGAGGTGTACTCAGTTGGCTTTCGAGTTAAATTTTAACAAGTCATTTACACAGATGACTATATGATGTATGTATTTAAGCCCCACCATATCAACAATGAATGTAGTTCCATTTGTCGTGTTCCTCAGGCGTTTGTTGTCAATAGCAACTATTGAAATTGTGATATTTACATAGAGGAATCCTGGAAAGATTCATTATATGCCATAGGTTTGTCATGCGTGGTTTTCTGCAAACACAGCTGTGTCTTTGCCTGGCAAGAGAACTGTGGCAGGAGCTCACTAACCAATATCAGGCTTTCAAAGGGGGTGCTGGTGCTGTCATCATCTGTATTTATTGGTCCCCAAAGAACAGGGAAATATCCAGAGTCGGAGTTTAAGCTATTTTATCCCTGTCCAAGAGACAGAATTCTTCCCATGAATTTTTTTTAAGCTTTTGTTTCTGGTCCTGCAAAATATTACAACCATAACACATAATGTTAAATATTGACTTATTAATTTAAAATGTATCTGTACGATATGATTTTTAAGTATACATTTTATCAGATATTTGACTAAAATTTTACTTTAGGATCTGAATTACTTCAGTTATTTAAGTTCATCTATTTTAGATGAAGTAGATTTTTTTAGGTGAACTATTTCTTGTGAATGTTTTAAAAATCCTATATGCAATAAATATGGATGATTTTTTTATCATGGATATTCAAAAAAAAATTTTTAATGTTTCTTTTTGAGAGAGTGTGAGTGAGGGAGGGCCAGAGAGAGAAGGAGACACAGAATCCTAAGCAGGCTCTAGGCTCCCAGCTGTCAGTACAGAGTTGGATGTGGGGCTTGGAGCCCACCAACCGTGAGATGGTTACCTGAGCCAAAGTCGGACACTTAACTGACTGACCCACCCAGGCGCCCCTATCATGGATATTTAAAAATGTTTTCTTACATTGAGAACTAAACTATTGGTATAGGTCAGAGGATTTTAGTTTTATGATTTCGGTAATAACATTGATCTGTCACCAGATGTCAAAAAGTTAACACGTGGGGATAATTTGTTGTTGAAATTATAAAAGAATGCCTTGATTTCTGATGCTACAAGATATGAATTCTAGGGAGATTTCAAGTAGTTATATAGTTATACATTTGAATACTAGCCATATATGGACACGTTATTTCAATGAATTAACATTATTTACAGATTGCAGTTTGTAAGCTAATTTGTTCATAAACTCTTTATTTTAGGGAGCAGATATCAATAGCACTGATTCGGAAGGACGTTCTCCACTTATATTAGCAACTGCTTCTGCATCTTGGAATATTGTAAATTTGCTACTGTCTAAAGGTACCATGAGGGACCAGGCCAAGCTTTACAACTACTACTTAATTTGATATTAAACATTTATTAACCACTTATCATGTGCCAGGCATTGGACCAGGTGCTGTGAATACAGAGATAAATAGAACACTTGCCCTGTCTAGGAAAATTGTAAGTTCAGTAAGGGAGTGACCCTTAAAAAGATAATTTCGAACAATAATAGATGACATTTATAAAGCAAGTTTTATGTTGTGTGCATGCTGCTGAACATTTTATCTACATTCTCTCAATGATTAATCCTGTGATGTAGGTACTGCAACTGTCTCCACTGTAGGTACTACCTGATGTAAAGATAACAAAGAAGATAACTACTGTCCCTTTTTTTCTTGATATCTAATCTCTCCATCTTTATATTTTATGCTTTAAAAAGGTGAGATCTCCTACATTAATTAATGCAACAAATCATAGATTCTCTACCCCCCCCACACACATACATACATACACAGTAAGGTAAATCCATTTTAAATACAGTTTTCTTTTATAAATAAAGTTTCCTGTAAGCTAATGGTTGACAAAGTTTTAAGTAAAAAATCTTTGATTTTCTTAAACTGAAAATCAACCATAGGTCATGCTTTAAATAAATGAGTAGAAGTTATATTTATATTATGTTTTTATAGGTGCCCATGTAGATATAAAAGATCACCTTGGACGTAATTTTTTGCATTTGACTGTACAGCAACCTCATGGATTAAAAAATCTGCAACCTGAGTTTATGCAGGTAATGGATATATATGTGGATTTACATAAAGCAAGTTGGGTTTAGGTAAAAGATATATATGTGGATGTCCATAAACTGAGTTAGGTAAAATGATTTTGCTTATGGCTTTTATTATTATGAAGTCTCATTTTGGAATTTAAAAATTATTTTAAAGTAAAAATTCCATATTTTAATATTTACAACATGATGGTGATAATTATAATAAATTTCATTGGGGTTGAATTTTTCAAGTTAGAGAGGTTTCCTATATGCCCCATCTATTTTTTCGTAAGTTTATTATTTGTTTTGAGAGAGAGAGCATGCATGGAAGGGGCAAGAGAGAGGAAGAGAGAGAGAATCCCAAGCAGGCTCTTCATTGTCAGCATGGAGCCCAGATGTGGGGCTCTAACCCACAAACCGTGAGATCACGCCCTGGGCCAAAGTCAAGATTTGAACGCTTAACTGACTGAGCCACCCAGGTGCCCTCTCTATATCCCCATCTATAATTTAGCTTTCCATCAGTATTTTAACTATTACAAATTACATATCAGTGGAAAAGCCAAGTATGGGAGTGAATTCAATCATCAATTAAGAAAAACTATTTGGGGTGCTTCGGTGGCTCAGTCAGTTAAGCGTCTGACTCTTGATTTTGGTTCAGATGATGATCTCACGGTTTTTGGAATCCAGCCCTGCCTGGGGCTCTGCACTGACAATGCGAAGCCTGCTTAGGATTCTTCTCTCCCTCTCTCCCTCCCTCTCCCCCCCACCCGCCTGCCTGCCTCTCTCTCTCTCTCTCTCTCTCTCTCTCTCTCTCTCTCTCTCTCTCTCTCTCTCCTTTCCCCACTCATGCTTGCATGCACTCTCTCTCTCTGTCTCCAAATAAATGAATAAGCATTAAAAAAAAAAAACTATTCAACATTTCACTTGACAGGTTGAAACATTATCTCTGTATTTATATTCACCAGCTAATACTTATCAAGTGACTATTAGGTATATCTGAAGTTTGCCATATTTTTATAATAAATAGATTTTTAACATTGTCAAAGTCTTTAATTGAGAATAAAAATCCTTGTAGTTCCATGTTTAAAAGTAAAAGTGTTTATTGATTGGACTAAGTGCTCATTTTCCATTCATTTTTTAATTTAATATTCATATAAAAAAGTAAAATTAATTTTTAACATCTCCTTCCTTTTGTCTAATGGAACACATTAGCATTAAGTTCTTAAGTGTTATTGGGGACAAAAAAGTGAAAGGAGGGCTGAAGAGGGTGGCCTGTAGCAATGCTGGATTGAATAAGTTAAGTACACATCTTATTCTTAGGACTTTGCATAACCTTTAATATGGAAGTCTACATTTCAGGGAGACAGAGCATGCACCATCATCCAAATTAATTTTACTCTAGTACCTTTGAGTTACTTATATTTTTGCCCTCAAGGTGTACATATTGACCATTGGAAAATTCTGTCCTACAGGATCGTTTGAAAAACACTACATGAGCTTGAGAACAGTTCTATTTAGAATATTAATTTTTTCCATAGATGCAACATATTAAAAAGCTGGTAATGGATGAAGATGATGATGGGTGTACTCCTCTACATTATGCATGTAGACACGGGATTCCTGTCTCTGTAGATAACCTCCTTGACTTTAATGTGTCCATTCATTCCAAAAGCAAAGATAAGAAATCACCCTTACATTTTGCAGCCAGGTAAGGGTCCATTTACCTTGACCCTGTGAGCGTGCCTTCTTTCTGTTTAATATTTGCTTTGAAAATATGAAACCTAATTTTTTCAAGTTACGGGCGTATCAACACCTGTCAGAGGCTTCTGCAAGATATGAATGACACGAGGCTTTTGAATGAAGGTGACCTCCATGGAATGACGCCTTTGCACCTGGCTGCAAAAAATGGGCATGATAAGGTAGTTCAACTTCTTCTGAAAAAAGGTGCATTATTTCTCAGGTAAGGATATGTGACCAGAATATTTATGTATTTTTAATTAGCCATTTTTTGGCTGTTTTTCTATTTTATTCTGAGTCATGATATCTAACTTTCTCACTAAGTGCTTTTGTCCATCTTATTTAATTGTCAGAACCTACATGATTTTTCATATGTTGAACAGGACATCAGTTTTATTTCTAATTGACAATGACATCAAGGTTTATAGATTTGAAGACTTCATTTGAGTTCACAGAATAAGTGGCTTGGTGCAAAGTAGTTTGAGACACAATTCTTCATATTTTGCTTTGTCATGCTACTATCCTTTTATGCAGATACATGTACACACACACCCCATACAAATTCAAAGACTTTTTCATTCTGTCTGATGAATGATGGACATGAATATCTTTTTATGCTACAACACAAAACATGAAGAATTCCTGAATTTCATTATACTTAAGTCTAACACAAGGAGCAAAAACAAATTAAAAATAATTAAACATAATTAGAAGATAGCATAATTAAATGACATCTTTGTAAAAAGCCAAGTTTTATAGAAGTGTGGTGAGCTATCTTTTAATTTTACCAATGTGGAAGCAAAGAGCTCATTAGGCTAATGTTCAGAAACACACTTCTGTATCAGAGCACCAGTCCTGCAAGGTAGGGCTGCAGCTGAGAAGTTAATGCTCTGCTCAGTTCTTTCTGCCTTCAGCGGACATGCGTGGGGGACCCCAGATGGATCCAGGCCAGATACTTGTTGCTTAAGTGCCTCACAACTGAAATGGCGAGGTGGCCCTTGCAACCTAAAATAGGTGCTCACTAGCACTGAAATTAAGTTGTGTCAGGATCTCATACTTTTTTTTTTTCCATCTGTAATTTGGAGGGATGACAAGGCTTCATTGTATTTACATCTTGAATTTCTGTGAGAGAAAGGATGTTTTCTAAAGGGATTAATAAGCATCTTTGAGAGCACTGGAGGAATGATCTTTTTAGTCCTGAAGTCTTAGAAACAGAAGTAGCATTAAGCTAAGCATCTTAAGGTCGTGTATTGTAAAATATTATTAGCAGCAGCAGCAATTAGTGGCCATGAAGACTAATAACCACCATCATGGAAAAGTTTTGATACAATATTCAACGAAAGAATAAAACAAGATTTAAAGTGTGTATAAGTACATTATAGTCTTGAAAAATGTATTTTTTCAAGTTTTACCCACCCACAGATGTTTGATGTGTATATATACTTTTATATGTTAATCTACTAAATTAAAAAATATGTGTGAATCACATTGGAAGATTACTTAAGAACATTAGTCTTGAAATTAGCTCATTTTTAGAAATATGTAATACATATTTAGTTGCTAGAACTCAGATATGCATTTATTTTTTGTACTCATCAGACTCACCTTTCAGATGGGTGGCATTCCTTCCCAGGATTCATCTGAGAAGTGAATGAACAGTCCTTTCTTAACTCTTAACAGTGACCACAGTGGCTGGACTGCTTTGCATCATGCTTCCTTGGGCGGGTACACTCAGACCATGAAGGTCATTCTTGACACTAACATGAAGTGCACAGATCAGCTAGATGAAGAAGGGGTATGTACTGTGTTCTCCATTCCTACCCAAAGTCTTGGCATTGAAGAAACTTCCAAAATAGCGTGAAAGCGTCCTTTCCAGCCATTTTATTTCTTTCCTTGCTGCGTTCATAGTCTTTTGTTGGGTTCTTACTCTGCAGACGCTAAGTGAGGAATGAGTAAGAGGGGAACAGAATAAGGAGAATGCCAACAGGTGGGTGCATGTTGAGGACACCTCTTTAGTCTCGCAGAGAGTCCACAGGCCCATGTAGATTGATGAAAGAATTTTTAGTACTCCCTGGTGAACTGGGAAAAATGAAGAGGTCCGGGGTATATTTTCATATAGCTAAGTGTATTTGATTTGAAAGACTATCCTTTATTCTGCTGTAATATACTTCCTCTTTTTATGGAGAGTATTAAAATTCACATTCTTTCATGAAATGATAGAGGTAGAAGGTTGTTATTGCTTTTTAAGATGTCTTTATGTGTCAAATTAAAGATTGGCAACCTTAGAGCAATTCCTGATTTTTAAAAAATTTCACCAGACTACAAAAAGCCAACATCTGGAAATCATTGCTCTACTAAGACAAGAAACCTCTTAGAAGTATTCTGTGTTCACTCCAACATCTTTACTCTGAAAGTCTGTCATTTGTCCTTGTGGAATCATCCCAATATAAAAACAAAGTAAAACAAACCACTTGGAATTGCTTGTGCGCGCGCGCGCACACACACACACACACACACACACACACACACACACACACCGTGTGTGAACTAGAAACTCCTTATTTGATGCTTGACTCTGAGCATTGGTTTTAAATTTTACATATTTTGGTATTAAATAGTTGGGTTTGTCAATAATTTATTTTAAGCAGTTCAAAGATGAAAGCAGTACGATAGCCAAAGGATGACTAGCCATTTTCACTGGATTTTCTGTGTCCTGTTCTCTCTGAAAGAACACTGCACTGCACTTTGCTGCAAGGGAAGGCCATGCCAAAGCCGTCGCACTTCTTTTGAGTTATGATGCTGACATCGTCCTGAACAAGCAGCAGGCCTCCTTTTTGCATGTTGCAATTCACAATAAGAGGAAGGACGTGGTTCTTACAACCATCAAGAACAAAAGGTATGCTTTCTTCCTATCCTACTGTCATTTCGTGTCCTCTGGCATGAGGGATGATTTATAACCTGAAAGGAAACAGAAAAAGAATAAGTTTCAGCTGTTAATCAACACTTCTTAAACATCAGTTGTTGACATAAAGTTTTTAATGTACTCTTTGGGTAATAACGGACATGTTACTGAACTCTCTGGTTTTTGGTTTCCATTTCTAAATCGTGGGAGCATAGATCACCTTCATAACACTCATGTGACACTCATGGGGTTCGGGCATGGGTAGTATCTGGCACCATGGTCATTGTCTAGCACACTCTCAACCTGAATCTGCCAACACTCTCTTGCCAATACGAATGTGAAAACCGGATGTTGGTGAAAATCCTCTCTGGGGTATATCCAGGTTGTTACTAGGGCCATCGATTGGAATTTCCCTTAACACATAACCTTTTGTGGTTGTGGGTTTTTATGCCATATTTTAAGGAGTTCTAATGATAAAGTTGGAGGGTAGTTTGTCCTAGTTTTTGTACATAAACTTTTCTGTATAATCACAGATATGCTCAAGGGCCCCGTATCACCCAGTTGTGGACACAGAGGTGAGCCATTTCATATTCGAGACAGATAAGCCTGTGTTTTTAAGCATGGGCAATCTCAAGACCCACCCGTCACCAATGATTATTCCTTTGAAACGCTAGCCAATGCAAGTGTGCAACCAGAAGTTTGCCACTGATTATGCAGATGTTCTAGATGCATTTTACTGATACTGTTAACAGAAAATTTGGTACTTTTTGGAAGTAGTCTCCTATGACATAGATAGGATCTTGGAGATAAATGGTCTCTTCTTTACTTCCTGTTGGAGATTTATTTCCTCCTTGGTATCAAAAGCACCTTCTTATCGTGTCCAAACAAATGGCAGGGAAGAAAAGAGCAGACTCTGTAATCTCCTGGCAGAATCCATGCTTATTAACATACTTGACACATGTTATTTTGTAGTTTAATTCAACACGATATATATACATGGATTACCCATTAAATATCATGTGTTCAGGCGCGCCGGAGGGGGGGGCGGGGGGGGCTCAGTTGGGTGTCTGACTTCGGCTCAGATCATGATCTCACAGCTCATGGGTTTGAGCCTGCTTCGGATTCTGTGTCTCCCTCTTTCTCTGCCCCTTCCCTGCTTACACTCTGTGTGTGTGTGTCTCTCTCTCAAAAATAAATAAACATTAGAAAAAATTAAAAAAATATATCATGTTCAGTACTATGTTGCTATTGTATATATGTGAATGTGAGCATCTCTACCCAGCATGACCAGCTCATACTATTTCATGATTTCAGGAGAAAAGAAGGTAAAAGCTTACCTTTTTAAGAAGGAATTTAGAGAAAAAGAACAGTGATTATATCCATCCTAGAATTTTCCCACATTTCTAATTTCCACTAATGGACAAGGACCCTATTAATGGTTTGATCTTGATTCGTGAACTATTGGTTCCATTGGAACAATTTCAGGTTTCTCCTAAAGGTATAATCTTGAATTTCAACTGGCATCTTTGTGGTATAGAACAGAAGGATTATGACTTGTGATTGTTTTATTACTATCACCATTGTTTTTTGTTTTGTTTTGCTTTTTAATAGATGGGAAGAATGCCTTAAGGTTTTTAGTCATTATTCTCCAAGCAATAAATGTCCAGTTATGGAAATGGTAGAATACCTCCCTGAATGCATGAAGGTAAGCTCTCCAGACAAAACTGATTCTGGGTATATGCTTGGCATATAATATGAGGATTTATTGCTGTAATCACAATGTAAATGTAATTTTCATTTTTAAAGTAAAGTTTCTAACAATAGGCTATTGATCAGAGAAATTAGCCAACAAGTGTTTACTTGAATTAAAGAATGATATTAGTTTTTATATGGAATATAGGAAAATATGGTCAACATTTTTTTATTAGAATAATCCAAATCGAGAACAGAGACTACTAATGGTGGTTGCTGGTGGAATACAGCCTCCAGGTAGTTTTTTGGGGGCACGTATGTTATTGTTTCAAATCTGCATTAGTTGTTAATATTTAAAACCAGTATGCCTCTCTTAAGGATCCAGATATCTGGCTTCCTGTAAAAATCAGATCTGGTGAGGCAGAAGCTTCCGGGCAAGTAGCAGCTGCTTCCTTGAGATAGGGCAAGCACTCTCCCATTTGATACATCCCACCTCTTCCTTTTTTTTTTTTTTTTTAATGTGATTTATTATCAAATTGGCTAACATACAGTGAGTACAATATGTTCTTGAGTTGGGGGTAGATTCCCATGGTTCATCGCTTACATACGACACCCAGTGCTCATCCCAACAAGTGCCGTCCTCCATGCCCATCACCCATTTTCCCCTCTCCCCCACCCCCCAATCAGTCCTCACTTTGTTCTCTGTATTTAAGAGTCTCTTATGTTTTGCCTCCCTCCCTCCCTATTTGTAACTATTTTTCCCCCTTCCCTTCCCCCTTAAGTTTCTCAAGTTCCACATATGAGTGAAAACATATATGTCTTTCTCTGACTGACTTAGCATAATACCTTCCAGTTTCATCCACATTGCTGCAAATGGCATGATGTCATTCTTTCTCATTGACAAGTAGTATTCCATTGTATGTATAAACTACATCTTCTTTATCCATTCATTAGTTGATGAACATTTAGGCTCTTTCCATAATTTGGCTACTGTTGAAAGTGTGGCTATAAACATTGGGGTACATGTGCCCCTATGAATCAGCACTCCTGTATCCTTTGGATAAATTCCTAGCAATGCTATTGCTGGGTCATAGGGTAGATCTATTTTTAATTTTTTGAGGAACCTCCACACTGTTTTCCAGAGCAGCTTCACCAGTTTGCATTCCCACCAACAGTGCAAGAGGGTTCCCGTTTCTGCACATCCTTGCCAGCATCTGTTGTTTCCTGAGTTGTTAATTTTAGCCACTCTGGTGTGAGGTGATATCTCAGTGTGATTTTGATTTGTATTTCCCTGGTGATGAGTGACATTGAGCATCTTTTCATGTGTCTGTTGGCCATCTGGATTTCTTCTTTGGAAAAGTGTCTATTCATGTTTTCTGCCCATTTCTTCACTGGATTATTTGTTTTTCGGGTGTGGAATTTGATAAGTTCTTTATAGATTTTGGATACTAACCCTTTATCTGATATGTCATTTGCAAATATCTTTTCCCATTCTGTCAGTTGCCTTTTAGTTTTGTTCATTATTTCCTTTGCAGTGAAGCAGCTTTTTATCTTGATGAGGTCCCAGTAATTCATTTTTGCTTCTAATTCCCTTACCTTTGGAAATATGTCAAGCAAGAAATTGCTGTGGCTGAGGTCAAAGAGATTAGAGATTGGATCTTTCTCCATCCTGTTCCATGGTTTTCCTCTCGTCCAGATACAATCCTATGCTTCCCCAGCTTCTCTTTCTCTTCCCTTTGTCTCTCCGCAGAAGGGGATCCCTCCCCTCCTTGCCTACGCAGCCTGTTTTCTCTCTCCCACAGTCATACACCTATGGCCCACCAGCTTGTCCTGGTGGGTCCTTAGGGACATCTCTGTCCCTCTGCAGCCCAGACTCTTGGAATTCAAAGTCCTTTGGCCTCAACACTTCTGTGTTTGAGGGACGAGGGAACTTCGGGTCCCCCTACTTCTCTACCATTGGCCCGCGAGTCCCACCTCTTCCTTTTGTATACTCCGTCTAATGCCTACCATTCATTGCCGTGCATTGTCATTTTGGTGCAGCTGCTCTTCTTGTAGCCAAGAGATATTTCTCTATGTATGAATTTACCCAAATTGTAAAGACAGAAACCAGCCCAAGGAGAGACAACATTTCAAAAACAGTGGAAAAGAGCTCTTAATGCTGGCACAGTTCATTCATTTACACTACCCCCTGGCTTCTGTGGGCCTCCAAGTGTGTGATTCTCTGTGCTGGATTGAACATATACCCAGCATGTAACTGGACTTTCACTACAAGAGAAACACCCATGAACTGTTGAGCATGTGCATGTTGAAGTATGCAGGTAAAAACCTCCTGAGAAGGTTGATATTTGAAGATTGGGACAAAGAATAATCAAAAAAAAAAAAAAAAGATGCCTTTGGCTGTCTTCAGAGGGAAAATATATTCAAATATGGAGGAGGCAGTGAGACATAGTAAGACAGGGGCACAGGGACAAAATTAGAGCCTGATGGTCCTGGGTTTTGGTCCTGGCTCTTGCTACTGCTTTAGGTGAGTCATTTCCTCCCTGAACTTCATTTTCTGCTTCATCTCCAAACAAGTGACACTGATACTGATCTTACAAAGTGATTACAAAAAGTAGAGGCAAGATATATGAAGTATTCAGGAGGGTGCTTGTCATACCTTGTACAACCTACTGTTACACTGCTTGTATGGTTGGTTATTAGTACTACAGCTACTCACACTTAACTGTTTTTATTTGTCAGTAAGCACTTAGTATGTGCTAAGTACTTCACATGCTTTTTTTTGGAGCCCGTCCAGTTCATAGGTTAGCATTTCAAGTACTTAAATTCATCAAAGGGAACATAAATATTCAGGATGGAAAATGATCTCAGAATTTCTTACTCAATAATTCTAGTTGTTGGAATCTGTCCTAATGAACAGAGATACAGATTTACATATAGTAATGTTTTATGTAGCATTAATAACAGTAAAAAAAATATGTTAGAAATACATATGGAAAACATGGAAAGGAACTTAAAAGAGTACACCAAAATGTTAATAAGAATTACCACAATTGTGGGATTATGCTTAGTTTTTCTTTTCTTTACACGATTATATATTTTCTAGTTCATTTTTGATAATTTGCTTGCATTTTAGTATTGTGAATTTGTCCTTAAATAACTTTTAGTTTAGCCTCACATCATACACTTGAGTAATTTACATAGTCCCTCCCCATGTTTCCACCTTCCTTTCTGTAGCTTATGCTGATTATTAATTACAAAGGTCTCAAACAGTCTCAGACCTGCTTCTCTGGTTCTGCCTTGCACAGCACTACTGACTAGTTTTGTCCTCATTTCTTAGGGTGCTTTTTATGATCCTTAGTATCACTGCCTGGTCACCAACAGAGACTGAAAAAAAAATTTTTTTTAACGTTTATTTATTTTTGAGACAGAGACAGAGCATGAACGGGGGAGGGTCAGAGAGAGGGAGACACAGAATCTGAAACAGGCTCCAGGCTCTGAGCTGTGAGCACAGAGCCCGACGCGGGGCTTGAACTCACGGACTGCGAGATCATGACCTGAGCCAAAGTCGGCCGCTTAACCGACTGAGCCACCCAGGCGCCCCGAGACTGAAAATTTTTTAAGTCCCTCCGGGTGTTTGAGACTACCAGCAGGACAGGGGTGCCCTCCCAATGGGGCCTGGGTCCCCGTTTCTCTCCTTCATGAAGGGGTGCTATCCAGTCCTCTACCCTTGCTTCTTGCAGGTGGGGTTGACCAGATGCCCAGGAGTTTTGGGGGACACACTGGTGGAATCATCTGGAGCTTTTTGTGTCCAGATTCTTCTCCAGGAGAACAATTTGACTGGGCAGTATTCCTTTCTTGGGATGATGAATTTGGGCACCAGAAAGGTGCCAGCACACAGATTGGGGGTGACTGAAATAGTTTATGATAACAGGGGCCCCACAAAAATATTTATCCCTACATGTCCTAGAGGTAGCTGTAATGATCCCTTAAGTGTTCTCCCCTTTTCTCAAGCACCTGAAGGGCGTTCAATATTTCTTCATTTAACCTCTGTCCTTCAGTATGCTGTTCCTGCTGCTCTGGGCAAATACTTTGTCAGTGTGGTTCAGCAAGTGAGGACAGAAGCCAACACAGCACTCCATGCTGGAGCAGTATAGAAGATGAGATATAGATGGAGCAAAGGAACCCTTTATAAGCTATATATTCTGTAGAAGGCCAGAAGGACATCACCTCTTGGGTAAAACTCACAAAATATTTTTGACTCAAATTCTAGTAAATGTGATTTCATTCTTAGGCATATTTTTCAGAATCACTAGGTATTTCTGAGGCATGTGGTAGTAGTTGAAAACTTTATATTTTAAACTTTGTTCCTGAATGGCATGGATTATAGTTTATCTTTGAAGTACCAGAAATAAAGGAAAGGGAGAGGGGAGTGTCTTGGGTATAATTTTTGAAATGGGATCAAATCCCATCTCTCATTTCGTTTTCTGACCAATATCGTAGCCATGTTTTCTCTCTTAAAGGTCCTTTTAGATAGTTGCATGATGCCCTCCAAAAGAGACAAGTCCTGCCAAGACTATTATGTAAGTTTGTTTTATCATGGTCATTGAAAGTTTATTATAATTCTTTAATGAATACTAAAAACAATGTTACTAGAGTTCCACAGTCTCGGAAGATGGTAATTACTGTCTTCATTTGTCATATGATTATATCCTCTGCTTGTGAGAGAATTTTTCCTTGGTTTCCCCCCAATATTTTAATTGTTTCTAATAGCATTATTTAGGGTTGTTTCTAGCCTTTGTATTTTTTTGGGTAGTACTAACCTGAAGAATGAAATTCCAAAGATCTGAGTGATCTTTTTAAATTTTTGTTTTTCAACGTTTTTATTTATTTTTGGGACAGAGAGAGACAGAGCATGAACGGGGGAGGGGCAGAGAGGGAGGGAGACACAGAATCAGAAACAGGCTCCAGGCTCTGAGCCATCAGCCCAGAGCCCGACGCGGGGCTCGAACTCACAGACCGCGAGATCGTGACCTGGCTGAAGTCGGACGCTTAACCGACTGCGCCACCCAGGCGCCCCAGATCTGAGTGATCTTTTGAGAATTCATCTTCTTCCATGACTGTGGGTTATAGAAGGTTACGTAACAGCCTTTCAGGATATTTTTTTTTAATTAAGATGAAATAACAATCTACATTTCTTCAGACAAAATGACTCAATTTTATTTGAAATATTTAATTTTCAGAAGAATGGTAGACTTACGTATTTGATTTGTCAAGACCTGCTTTGGGGTGTATACTAGATTGTTAATGTTTTAAAAATTGTGTCTTCTACAGATTGAGTATAATTTCAGGTATCTTCAGTGTCCATTAGAATTTACCAAGAAAGTAACACCTGCACAGGATGTTACATATGAGCCTCTTACAACCCTCAACGTAAGTCCAGTGTTTTCACTATCTAGGTAGTTTCTACATGGGTTCTGTGTTTTGGTATGTTTCCAGGGAGGGGCCTGAAGAGAATTCCACGTTTAAAGTTTGATGTCTCTCTCTGCCATGTGTCCTAATCCTTTACTTTTCAGTGAAGAAAGCAGTCATTTTCCACGGATCCTTTACTTTAGTCCCCTTAAAGTTCTACACTCTTAATCACTTTAGTTCTAATGGTCATGTCAAACCTGCCTCATTCAAAATCCAATAAACCATGGACAACATAGGCTGACAGTGCTTACTCCCTGACTCCATCCATCTAAATATAGACCTATATATTTAAGAGTTTTCTCCATGCAAGCCACAGGAAAATGTAGGGGCGACATTTTACAATCACAGATTCTAAGTTCAGTCTAAGGGGCTCCACGGTAAACTCTGACCTTTCAGAAGCTCTTTGATCCTTCTGGAGGAGTGATCCCAATCTGAAAGCAGGCCTAACATGCACAGTATGGACCCAAATTGCCCGAGAGACTTAAGACCAAACCAGCTCTTACTCCAAAGTGGATTTTACATTTCTAGCAGATGGGACAATAAAAGCCATGCAAGATGATCCACTGCAGTCTAAATCAGGGGTCTCCAACTCAAATACATAACTGCAGAGGAAAGACATAACTGATGAGTGGGCTCCTCGTCTAAAGGGAGAGCAGCTAGCAGCATCAACAGATTGGTGCCATGTGGGAATGGCAGCCCAGCCCTGTACACACTGGCAACAAATTAACCCTGTTGCAAGCAAAAGAAAACCTATTTGAAAGTGATTTCCAAATTGTGGTCTAGGGTCTAGATCTGTGTTGTCTAATACAGTAAACGCTAGCCATGTGTGACTACTTAAAATTCAAAGTTTATTTCTTCATTTGCAGTACCCACATTGCAAGCGCTCAGTAGACTATGTGACTTGTGGCTGTCATATTGAACAGCACAAATATAGGACAGTTCCATCATTGCAGAAAGTTCTATTGGACAGCACTGGTCTAGACCAATTGGGAATTTTTATTCACTTTAAATGAATTCATTTCTCTACATGGGAGCCTTTGATAGAGACCATGGTACCAACCATCACCTTAAGTGATATCTAGAAGGCTTACTGAGTACTTGGAGTGGGAGGGATGCAGAATCCTATGGATTTTATGCCTCCAAGGTTGACAGTGGAAACTAACCTCACACTGGCTCTATGCAAAACATTTTAGCTCTGCTGGAGTATGTCATGTTTTGTAGTTGTTATTTTAGTTCAGACTGAATAACAAAGTCACCTAAAAGTAACTATACTATAGCTCTACTTAGAATTTTTGTGTGTGTATGTGGATGTTTTTAAATTATAATTTGAAGAACAGGCAATACTTCTACCAGAGTTTGTTTCCACCAGCAGAATAAGGAGGAAATAAAACTTTGTAGCTTCTAAGAGGAAATAGGCTTTGTATACTATAGACTCAGAATAATTTATATGACACAGGTTTGCTTGAATAAATACACCTCACTTAGTGGTTGACTTTTGGCATAATTGAATAATGCCTTAATAACATAACAAATCTCTCATTATATCTGAGCTGAGTGGGGTTCTTCTGGAAGGAGAGCTGGTCTGCGATAGGAAATTATTGTGCACAGAAGTCTGAGAGACTGGATGGACCTGTCAGTGCTTAGATACAGGCAAGACAGAAACCAGTCCCTTGGGCCACTCCCTGAACAATTAGAACATTCCACATATCGCTTTCCTCTTCAGGTGGAAGCCAGGAGTTGGGGATTTTCTCTTGATCTCATTGTTCTGTGCTGGGAGAGGGGCTATGGCAAGTAAATGCCATGAATATTCCTACTGTTTTTGATGTGGTTCTTCTTGGCTACAGGTTCACTTGGGGTACAGGAACCTCTTAACTGGTTTCTGTATTTCTCACAAAGGCAATTGGTCCAGGTATTGTTAAGTTGTGATATGTCTTGTCTCCATGGGCATAGATGGTCCAGGACTTCCTATTCCACCATCTTGCTGATGTCACTTCCTCTGTGAATTTCTTGAATAATTAAAAATTGTTTTTAAAATATATACTAGTAGTTCCCAATGATTCATGAAAACTTAATCCACAAGCTAATTTAATGACTATGTGTACTCTACTATTTAAAATCCTTCTAGAGAGATAAGCCTGAGTTTCTTCAAGGAAAGAATGAGTGTAGCTCTTGCTCATTTATTTTTAATATCCTTTCCGGTTGTAACTTTGTGTAAGATTAAAGTGCTTATTCTATCTCAACTGGTAAGAAATTGAAAGAGACAAAATGAATCAAGTAAGTGCATTTATATAAAATGGTTCTAGCTTGTGGTTTTTTAAAAATACATTCCTGATATAATTTTTGATTTTTCAAATTTTCATAAAGTGTTATTTTTATAATATTAAAGTTATAAAACCAGCAAACAAAAAACTTAGTTTGTACTTAATAGTTTAATATGATTTATTTTTATTATTCTCAGGCAATGGTACAACATAACCGCATAGAGCTTCTCAATCATCCTGTATGTAAAGAATACTTACTTATGAAATGGTGGGTATTAAGCAGTATGTATGTATGTATGTATGTATTTTTTTAAGTTTATTTTTGAAAGAGAGAGCGAGCGAGTAAGTAGGGGAGAAGCAGAAAGAAAATCCCAAGCAGGCTCTGCACTGTCAGCATGGAGCCTGATGTGGGGCTTGAACCCAGGAACCATGCAATCATGACCTGATCTAAAATCAACAGTGAGATACTTAATCACCTGAGCCATCCAGGTGCTCCAAGTAGTATTTCTTTTTAATAATTTAAAGTCTCTTAAATAATATGTTTTCGATTTTTTTAAGTTTATTGATTTATTTTGAGAGAGAGTGGTGTGGGGCAGGGGGAATCCCCTGTCTACACTGTCAGAGCAGAGTCCTACATGGGGCTCAAACCTGTGAACTGTGATGTGATGTGAGATCATGATGTGAGCCAAAACCAAGGGTTGGACACCTAACCAACTGAGCTACCCAGATGCCCCTGGACTTTATTATATTAATGTGTTACACTTTGAAAAAGAAATGTGTCAAAGGTAAATGTTTTGGTATTAAGAACGCTGATGTTGTTTCTTTTTGACATTAAATGAAATATTTAGGAGGTAGAAACCCTTGTGTGAGATATGAAGAAGGATTCCTGGGCCTTGCAGTTTAGTGGACAGTAAAGTGAGAGGGGTACCTGGGAAGAACAATCAATGTGGAAGTCAGAAAATATGAGCTAAAGTCTCTGTTCTTCCGTTAATTGGTGAGATATTTTAAGTAAGTCATGATTTCCTGGGAAGTTGAGATTCTTTTCTGAAAATGAAAAAAGGTGAATTTGAAGATCTTGGTTCTAAAGTTCAATGAATTTACCAAATAGATTTCTGAGAAAGATTATAACTACCTTTTCCACAGGCTATCTTAAGTAAGTATTTTTTGTTGAGATTGTAATTTATTTTTGTAGGTTGGCTTATGGGTTTAGAGCCCATATTATGAACCTAGGATCTTACTGTCTTGGTCTCCTGCCTATGACCTTTCTTGTTGTCAGTATAAAGCCAGGTATGGCTTTCAACTCAACTGGAATCATCAATGAAACTAGTGATCATTCAGAAATATTAGACACCAAGGTATTTTTGATTGGTCATCATATTTCAAATTTTTAAAAGATTATTACAAGTGTGTTTTTTTCCTCAGAAATGCTAACCCCATAGTAAATCTGAAATATTAAGGCTTTTATTATTATGGACTGTATGATTCATATGTGAACCATTTTTCCTAAGATCTTTTGTGAAATGCAAGGGAATATAAATAATTTGGTCAATAAATGAGTTTGTAAATGAATTTAAAGGAATTGACATATGAGATAGTAGCTTTAATACTGAAGTATATACTACTTTAAAATATGTCTACGATAAAGCAGATTTATGGCTGTCTGGGATTTTAGGAAGAGGGGGTCATTCTTAGTGGATGCATGGCTTCTGTTTGGGAGTGATAGAAAAAAAGTTATAGAGCTAGATGATGATAGATGGTGGCGATGGTTGCATAATATAGTAAATGTACTTCATGCCACAGAATTATACACTTTGAAATGTAAATGTACGTGTAAAATGTAAAACTTTTAAAATGGTAAATTTTATTGTATTTTACCATAGTAAAACAAATTTTACATAGGTCTACAGATTCATACTCTTTTAGAGTTCATTTGGTGATTTTTGAACCTCTTAGGACATTATGAAATGAGTATGTGTCTTTATATTGGTATCACAGTAATTTTCTGTTTAAAGCAAATATAATGGTACATAGAAATGAAGTAGAAGAAAATTAAATATTTAATAGTGGAAATTATGCAAAAGCAAAAGTGTTTTATTTGCTATCTTTCATAACTGTTTTACACATTTTTGTTTCAGAATTCCTATTCTATAAAAGTTTGTATGATTTTAGTTTTTTTATCAAGTATATTTGGATATTGCAAAGAAGTGGTCCAAATTTTCCAACAGGTACATGATACATTTTATATCTCTAAAGTTGCAAATATTTTAATATGCAGAACATAAGTTGCTAAACTATTATTGAACAATATATGTCAGAATAAAATCACATAACTTGACCAATGTATAGATTGGAAGTACCAAACATAAACTTTTCAAACTGTAGAAATCACATGATTTTAGACAAGATTCTTGCATCGGATGGTGCCTATTTGATAAATCTGAAGTAGAGATGTTCTAGTTCTACTAGTCTGTATGAGTCTGTCTACAAATGAACTTATGAATGACTTTTCTGTATTTTCTCCATCAGTTTGATATTTTGCTAACATGATAGCTGGATTTTGAATTAGGTACTTTTGAATATAACTATTTATAAAGAACTTACTTGGCCCATGGTTCCATTTCAAATGGGTCTTTTAATTCCTTTCTTAATAAGAATGCTTTTCTTTACTGGATAAAATTCTCAAGCTATAATAAAAATTTGGGAACTTTTTATAGCATAATTTTTACTTCATACTTTTAAATGGATGAACCAAATTCAGATCAGACTCAAGAATTATGTGAATTATCTACAGGTCCTTGCTTTGGTTAATAAATGGCATCAATCTTTTATTTAAAGTCTTTCATTATTCATTTTTGTATTTTTGTGAATGTTATTTTTATAAGATATGTAACTTTTATAAGTACCTCATTTTATGTGAAAATTTACTTTTATATAAGCACATTGATACCTGCCTTAAAGAATGTCAATGACCATTACAATGCTTTGCATTTGTTTGGTACTATATATTTGCAAGTGTGTGTGTCTGTATATAGTTTCAGTAGATTGTCACAATTCTGAGAGTTAGACTGTTGTTCCATTGTAGTTTGAATGATTTAGGGCATACTATTTAATCTCATCATAATTCTCATTTTTTATAGATTATACTCTAAATTGAACTATAAAGTTATATGATTTCTCTAACAGACTTGGTCTCCACATTTTTTAATTGATACTGAAATTGTCACCTCAATAGAAAATTTGATGTCCAAAACTTGAAATTTTTAAAAAAAATTTTTTTTCAACGTTTATTTATTTTTTTTTTTGGGACAGAGAGAGACAGAGCATGAACGGGGGAGGGGCAGAGAGAGAGGGAGACACAGAATCAGAAACAGGCTCCAGGCTCTGAGCCATCAGCCCAGAGCCTGACACGGGGCTCGAACTCACGGACCGCGAGATCGTGACCTGGCTGAAGTCGGACGCTTAACCAACTGCGCCACCCAGGCGCCCCCAAAACTTGAAATTTTTAAAGATAGGAAATGACATCAAATTGTTACGGCAATTAAGTCTTAGCATAGGTCTCAAACCTCCTTAGAAGAAGCTTTAGTTCATTTGTATCCTGAGAAATCTATATGCATGTCCTTACACAGGCATAAAGGAATCACTAAACCAACCTGCAGCTCCCCAGGACTTTCCTTAAGAAGGAATGGACTCAGAGAAAGCCCACAAAGTTGTAGAATTTACTTAGGCATCAGATTCCCAAAGTGCCAATTCAACAGAAGAGATTGGGCCACCTTCGACACTGGTCCGTACCCAGGGCTGAGTGTAGTCCAGGATGGCAGAAGCTGGCTCCTTGGTCCTAAACCTGTCCAACTGCAAAGCCAGACAGTTGTTGCTACTGGTCAACATTATATATATATATATATATATATATATATATATATATATACACACATATACATATACGTATATATACACATATATGTATATATACATATATGTATATGTATATATGTATATATATGTATATATATGCATGTATATATATGTATATATACATATATGTATATATATATATATATATATACACACACACACACGTGTATATATATACATATATATAAAATCATCCATAAGATGCTAGGTCCTGGTCTCTACATGTGGTAATTCTGAATTCTTTTTAACCCCAGAAAAGGAATTACATCTTGGATAATGCCAATGGAGCTGAATGGATTATCTACACAACAAGTATCATTTTTGTGTCACCCTTATTCATTGGTATACCAGCTTATGTGCAGTGGCAATGTGGAGCGATTGCTATATACTTGTACTGGATGAACTTCTTACTGTATCTCCAAAGGTAAAGCCAGCTTGAATGATTTCTGTATCCCTTAGACATTTTTAATATTAAAAGAATAACTGTTGTAAGTACCATATTTATAATTGGCTTATTCCTTTTCCAATTGTTTTAGACTGTGGAGGTACCTTAATATGTATTAAGGAAAAGGGGAGGGAGGTTTGGAGTTCAGAGTATAGACCAGGATTTTTCAACCTTGGCATTCCTGAAATTTGGGGCCAGATAATTTTTTGTTGTGGGGGGCTGTCCTGTGCATTGTAAAATGTTTAACAGCATCCCTGGCCTCTATCCACTAGATGCTATCAGTAGCAACCCCCCTCCCCACCATGTGACAACAAAAAGTGTATTCAGATATTGCCAAATATCTTCTGAGTGACAACATTACCCCAGGTCAAGACAAATCTAGATTAAGTGGGGGGAGTAAATGGGAATAAAAGTATTGGCTATTCTTGGTTTTACTTGGTATTATTTACTAAGCATTTACTTTAGATTAAAACAATCAAAATAAAGTATAGGTATGGGGAATAATAGCGATTTAGGAGAAGAAAATAAGCTCAAAGAATATAATTCTAGAGGGGGAACAAAGGGCAAAGCTCTCCTACCTCCCATACTTGTTATTTCACGTATCTTAACATTTACCTCTAGTTATTGTAAAGATAACTTGCAATCACTTGTGGTATATCAAAGAAGATGAAGAGCTAAGTAACTTTCCCAGGATCTCAGCTAGTAAGTCAAGATGTAAGCACTTTTACCCGTCTTTCCAACCCCAGGGACAATGCTTTCCCTACCATATTTTCTGTATGTCATGCACACAATGCTGGAGGGTTGAAGCCAGCCCCTTTAAAAGGACATGGTATAGTGGGAAGAGCAGTGGTTTGGACATCAAGAGGCTTCAGGGAAAGTCTAGGTACTGTCATTCCTTTGGCTTTGTCATCAGTGACCTTACCAAGTTACTAGTCAACTCTTGGGAGCTAAGTTTCTGAGACCTCTGAAGTCCTTTGGAGCTTTAAACTCTTGTGATTCCCCTTTTAACAAGTTGTCTTTGCCAAAGGAAATGTCCACATTGGTGGCTGGATGGCACACCCATTATCTACCCAAACATTTCACAATGTTGGTTGCTGGGAAAGAAAAAAGAAACCTCAGGAGGTCATGAGGATGGTGAATAAACCATACGCAGGTGCCCTTCAGGTACATGAGCTCATGTAGAGTCTCCACTGGCTGCATCACCCATCTCACCTCTCAGATCCATTTATCAAGCTTTGGTAGCACTTTCTTTGATACTGGGAAGATTTTTCTCTCCTCCTTTGTGTGAAGTAATGCCTAGTGGTCAAGTTGTAGGACAAAGATCAACGTTAACAAGAAGGAAGAAGCAGCAAAGCTGTTTAGTGAACAGCTTGAAAGTAAGATGACTATTCATGAATTCTGTCTCCTTTTTGAAAGCGTGACTCACCTGTGAAACCTAGTACCTAATGCATGATATAGACATTGAATGAAATACGGTTTGACCAGAAAAGTGAATATATGATTTTCAAATTTGCCTAGATTTGAAAATTGTGGAATTTTCATCGTTATGTTGGAGGTAATTATGAAAACTCTGTTGAGGTCTACAGTCGTGTTTGTCTTCCTACTTTTGGCTTTTGGCCTCAGTTTCTACGTCCTCCTGAGTATACAGGTGAGGCACTTGCATCAGTACTTGATTCTGTTGCTGTGAATATTGGGAATACATGTTTATACTTAAATCTGAATGGCTTAGAAAATTTATAGTAATAGGACTTTATCTTTTTGTCCGATAAAACAGCCTTCAAATGATTTTTATTGCAGCCCTACCTCATGACTTTTTCCCATTGTCAAAAAGTTTAAATATAATGCATGATTATTTGTATATGTGTAGAAAAGATATTCTTGATGACTTTATCACCAATTTATTAGTAGTTCTTATCATTAGCCATAGTCCTGTGATTTAAAAGAGTATTTTAAATATGATTTTTATCATTTTACTCTCCAGAAAACATTTTTTCATTGTACACGTTTTGCATGGCATTTTTACCTTACCATCTTTTCTCAGGATGCTTTCAGCTCTCCATTGCTTTCTATAATCCAGACCTTCAGCATGATGCTAGGAGATATTAATTACCGCGATGCCTTCCTAGAACCATTTTTGAGAAATGAATTGGTATATCCAGTTCTGTCTTTTGCACAGCTTATTGCCTTCACAATGTTTGTCCCAATTGTGCTCATGAATTTACTTGTAAGTAATTTATCCTTGTGTTTTCTGTTTGTTGATCATTTGGGGCATTTGACAATGATCATTATTTTTAGCCTCCTTAATCTTCCTCCATGAAAGGAATTAGGGACTATTGTAAAATCCACTCATTCAACATTTATTTAGTACCAGACACAGCACTAAAGCCCAGGGGATGCCAAGATGCATTCACTTGGCAGATACTTATGAATAATCTAGACACTGGTCCAGGTGCTGAGAAACAGTGGTGAATAGACCAATACCCCGTCCTTACATTATAAACTAGTCATGAGGTAGTAAATAAATAACTATGTAGTATAATGTTATGGGAGTGATAAATGCTAACTATAAAGCAGAATAAGGAAATAAAGATAAATGGTGTGTACTGCTCTGGTGTTAGGGTGGGGGTCAGAGGTTAGGCAGAGACCTTGGGGGTCAGAGGTTAGGCAGAGACCTTGGGGGAATAAAGGATTAAACCTCATCTCTGCTCTTAAGTTTCTCATCGACCAGATATTCAAGTGGCAAAGAGCCTCTCAGGCATGAGGGCATCTGTGGCATTCAGATGCCATCTCTAAACCAGTTACAGGTTGAAAATCCTCAGCAGATGTGAACATGCCCTTCACAGAGAACCTGCTCTAGCCATGACCACGTTAGCCAATGCAGACAGAAGTACATCTCAGGTCCATGGAGAGCCCGAGCTGACCTGACAGTGCATGTTTTTTCCTTTTTTATGCATACATGCACACATTCAGTACATTTTCTGAGTGAGACTATGCACCAGAGATTGTCCTGTACAATGTTTCTGGAAAGAAAAAAAATACTACTTAATGTTTTGATTCACTTACTTGATACAAATCCAGAGTTTTATTTTGATGACCTAGAAACATAAAGGATAGCACTAAGAATAATTAAGAATGACATAAAGCCCACATTCTTCTCTTAGAATTGCTGACGTTTCAGAAGATAATTATCTAGAAGATTTGGCTTAGCATTAGTACATGTTAGTGCCATCTCTACCTGCATGTCCCAGAGGAAAATCAGTCCCAAAAGAGCCGACCAAGACTCCATGTTTTCTTTCCTTCAAACTTTGCTGCCGCCTCTCAGTACCACCTCCTGGTCCTCTAACTCAGATCATTGGAAGATACTCTAGATTCAGCCCTGCCCTTTGCTCAGTTCTTCCGGTAAATATTTTCCTCTTACACCCATTTCCATTTGCCTTACACCCTCATGGTTCCTCATCCATATTGCTGCAGTAGCCCGAACAGTCTGTCTCCTCTCACTTCTGTCTAATCTTTCCTAAATTGTCACCACAGTGATATTCTGATAAGAAAAAGCTGGGCCTGTCAGGCCTTTTTTTTTTTTTCTTCTATGCCTCTTCAACTCAGTCTAAACCCATCAGCATGGCGTGCAAGGATCCTCATGATCTGGGTCTTACCCAGATCTCATCCACCCCTCCCACTGTTGGCAAGATTTGCCTAGACATGTACCGTCAACTTTCACTGAGCATGCCCTATATTCCTTTGTGCCTAAGCTCCACACAAGCTGTTCCTTTTCCTCAAAGACCTTCCCACTTTGGGTTAATTCTTCCTAAGCTGTTAACACTCAGCTCTCAAGCATCAGATCTCCTGGGTAGACCTTCCTAACCAACACCCTCCACCCCATCATCCTATCTAAATTGGATGCCCCTTCCTCGTATTCTCAAAATTTTTAGGACACAAATCAGAAAAAGGTAATAAAACCTACTTCCTAAGTTATTAGGATAAAAGGAGTTAATACAAAGCATTTGAGGGACATCTGGGTGGCTCAGTTGGTTAATCGTTCAAGTCTCAATTTCAGCTCAGCGTTATGGGATTGAGCCCCATATCAGGCTCCCTATTGAGTATGGAGCCTGCTTAAAATCTTCTCTTTCTCTCTCTTCCCCTCTCCCCCAGTTATATTCTCTTTCTCAAGTAAAAGTAAAGCATTCAAAACCATGGTTGGCACATGATAAGCACTCAGTAAACGTTAGCTACTATTAAATATTAGTAACTACTCTATGACTCACAAAATCAGATGTCTTCAGATATCAGGCAAGTATCTTAAATGTGTGAAGCAGTCAGTATGAGACTGTTTTTTTTAATTTTATTTATTTAGTGTGAGAAAGAGAGAGAGAGAGAGAGAGAGAGAGAGAGAGAGAGAGAGAGAAAGGGAGGGAGACAGAGAACCTAAAGCAGGCTCCATGCTGACAGCACAGAGCCCAATGCAGGGCTCAAACTCATAAACTAGGAGATCATGACCTGAGCCAAAGTTGGACATTCAACCGACTGAGCCACTCAGGTGCCCCAAGACCATTAGTTTTGATGGTGGCTGATATAAACTAGAGATAATGCCTATCTAAAGGCTTCCACGTTAAAAATAAACATTATCCTGCCAAATAAAGTGTCTGACTGTAGACAGTTCTCAATGCTAGTCTGCACCCCCTAGCATATACTCTTCGCTGCTTATTCACTCAGTGACTATTCTGTGTATCTACTACATGCTCTGCATGGTTCTAAGCACTGGGCATCCAGTGGTGCCCCAAACAGAGCCCCTCTCATGGAATTTACTTGACTTTGAGCTTCTTGAGAGCATCAGCATCCAGGAGGCTGGTCGAGCATAGACAGGTACTGGTTATCTAACAAATATGAGTCAGCTAATTTAAGTAAGCGATTTCATTTGGATTGAGTAGAGGTGAGCGTCCCCTCACCTAATTCTATCTGGCCACAGATTTCTAGATACAGTTACTGCTTTATTTTTTTAATCAAAGCCACACCCACCCTTGAAGCGTACCTTTTCCTGCCAAACATACGTAAGGTATAAATTCCCGCATTGCCTCAGTTTACTATTTTAACTGTTCTGTGTTGTCCGCTCACTCGTTTACCTAGATGCTAAACTCCTGGAATCTGCAACTATTTGCATGGCCACCCCAATGGCATTTGATACCATATGACCCCTGTCCTCTTCAAAAAGAACATTTTTATTTTAAATAATTTCAGATTCACGTGTCTTAATTTTTTATGATAACACTTAAGGTTACTGAACCCACCAGTGTGGCCACCAGTGTTACAAAGGTGTACAGATTTTGCAGTTTTCTGTAAGATGTGTTGGCAAAAGTATGTTGAGGCCACTAGTAGGCAATTATATGCCCACTCCCCCACTGCAGCTAGAGAGACCTTTAGTGCATTTATAGGTGCGCCATTAAATTGGCAATGACTCAATGCTGTGTTGTACTTCAGATTGGGTTGGCAGTTGGTGACATTGCAGAAGTCCAGAAGCACGCATTGTTGAAGAGGATTGCTATGCAGGTAAGTCTTACGTTTATTTAAAACGTATTGAAATTAGTACCACCCTAATTTTCCATGTATAAGAATAGCTGATTTCTGAGCACAGGTATTTAAGACAGGTACTTTGTCAGTCCTAAAGCACCGCACCATACGGTACCTTGTTGTGCACGTTCTCTGGCGTGCCTGTTTTCGTTAGTTTTTACTCTCTGACCACAGCATTTTCTCAGAACAATCTGAGCAGAGAAATTGAGACATTACCTGAGCTTTTTAAAATGTCAACATGCAGGGGCGCCTGGGTGGCGCAGTCAGTTAAGCGTCCGACTTCAGCTCAGGTCACGATCTCACGGTCCTTGAGTTCGAGCCCCGCGTCAGGCTCTGGGCTGATGGCTCAGAGCCTGGAGCCTGTTTCCGATTCTGTGTCTCCCTCTCTCTCTCTGCCCCTCCCCCGTTCATGCTCTGTCTCTCTCTGTCCCAAAAATAAAATAAACGTTTAAAAAAAAAATTAAAAAAAAATAAAATAAAATAAAAATAAATAAATAAATAAAATGTCAACATGCAGCCAACCAGGTAGCTATCTGCTAAATAAGAATTATCGCAGGTGTGAGGTATTCTGTCCTGTCACAGCCCAGCTCTTCCTAGGACCCCTTGATACTCTGGCCATCGCACTGCAAGCTTCCCACATAACATGTTATATTGAAGTGTTCACTGCATCCATGAGGTTTTGTTCTTTTGTGACCTCCCTTACGTTTTTCCTTGGCTACTGAATCTTGTGAGGTGGTTCCTGTTACACAATGGAAAACTATTTCTATGCTCTTATTTGCATTGTGTTTATCAAATTTGAACGGGAATATCTGATGCTTCAAAAATACCTGATGACCAGTTGAACGTACACATTAAAAAACTTAGGCAAGTTCAAGAGAAAGACAAATTCATGTTAAGAGGTAACTCTCCCCTCACTCTTCACTGTTCGTCACACTTCATTCTTCTCTGTTACTCATTCTGCTATACGTCAGCACATATTTATTTCTAAAAAATGCCCCAGTACGTGGTATGTGCAGAGTACAACTGACCATGAGAACCCAGAGGCGTTAAAGGCCTGTGTGACCTTTGACTTCACTAAGTAACATAAGTCTAACTGGAGAGCACACCAATTAAACAGAGTTTAAAATCTCAAAATCAACTTAGAACCATGCTTAAACTCTATGCTCTGTGACTAAGCTGCGTATTATGCAGAGGACTTGGCACATTTAAAGAAAAAAAAGTACATAAATTAAATGGTTAAAATATTAGGTACAGAAAATAAACAGTTATGGAAATGCTACATGGAAGAGTTGGCACGTGAACCAGATGTTGAAAGATGGGATTTAGAGGAACAGCAAGACTGGTCCAGAAAGGCAGGACCCAGCAGGAGCAATGGGCTAAAGGCGGAACAAGGAGAAATGGCTAAGGAAGGGTGAAGGGCCCCTGGCCTGGAGGGATGGCTCCTTAGAGAGTATTAAGGTGGCCCAAGATGATAGAGTGCTTTATTAAAAAAAAGAGCTAACAAACGAGGAAAACCTTAGCTTTGAAAGATAGGGCAGTAAAGGGTGAAGTGCTCCGAGTTATTTTGTTAGTGGGAAGTCATTACCAGCTCTTCCAAAGAATGGGAACAAAATGGGAGTGGTACGTAAGATGATCTATTATCACCTTAGCGGGGGAAAGCTTGGAGGAAGGAAGAGCTAACCAGTTATTACCACAACAAAGATGGAGTGTAGGACTCCAGGTAGGTGGATGAAGAGAGGAAAAGAGATGCAAAAAGGCCTCTTCACAGACATGTCATTACTTCATAACTAGTAATTCCTGAAAAGATCAAGGAAGAACAATATAAGCAACAGCACTAGATGTCTAGGGGAGAGCCATTAAACTGCAGTGATTAAAGTGCAGGTGATTTGAAAAGCACAATTCTATATCAGAGTTGATCCCTTCCCTGAAACACAATGGCACAAAGGCCTATAAAGTAAACGGCAAAGCAAGTACTCCCGTGTTAGAGGTTCTTGTTTTGGATCACAAAGAGCATTGACTGGAAAACCAGGAAGCCATTCTCTTAGTTCTCTGAGTTTTTTTAAAGCAAATCTCTACATCCATGTACAACTCTCTATGTCAGACTTATAACCTAAGTCTGAGGCCGCATCAGAACCAGGGCATAAGGGGACAGGCAGCAGCACGTGTCACAGAGAGAGACATTCGTCTTCTCACAGAGTCGTCTCAGACCTAAGTGGGGACAGCACATGCTGGGAGGCCTAACAGTTACACAGGGACAGGAGTTGTGAGTATTGTGAGGGGCTTAGAGCTGTTTAGTTTTTAACATTTGGTGACCACACGTCCAGCACAGTGTCAGTCACAGTCCCTGAACAGTGAACAGCTGCTCACTTGAGTTGAACTTCTTCTTTAAACAATTTGCCCCAACTGCATATTGCTGCCCCTGTCTTGTCGGTGATTGAGAGGACAGATGGGAAACCTGGCCAGCCCAGCTGCGTGGCATAAAGCAGGACACAGGAGTCATTTTTCAGTTTACTGTACTCATCACTGTCTCTGTGTAGTGTAAGGATTCTAGATACTTCTTAATCATTTCTCTCAATAAATCCAAAATGCGCTTTAGGTGGAACTTCATACCAGCTTAGAGAAGAAGCTGCCACTGTGGTTCCTACGCAAAGTAGATCAGAAATCCATCATCGTGTATCCCAACAGACCCAGATGTACAGGGTTATTAGTAAGTACATGTGAAAAATACCAGCGTGGAGAATGTGCTGCTGCTTGACATTCACTCATTGTGTTATCCTTAAGGGTACTCTTCTATAGACTTTGAGTCACTGTGCCTGTGGAAAAGAAGGAATTGTGACTTAAAAAAAAAAACAACAAAGTGCATGATTACCCAACAGTGTGAAAAGCGATGGGCAGTGGGAGGGAGACCTGTGCTCCTTCTTCCTAGTGGCTCATTCACAGCATCAGTGTTAAACATGTACCACATCCCTGTGAGAGCACATGGGTGGGTGGGTGGACTGACTGTACCTTGTAAGTATCTTTTTTAAAGTGCAGGTGTACCTTTCTTGTTTTTCCCAGTCACCTATCATTTATATGCATGTGCAAATATATGTGTGTGTCTATGTGAAAATATAGAGCACATATGTACATTCAGGTACATATATGCACACACATGCGCATGGAGAGTGTGCGTTATAGAAAATACACTAGATATCAAAGACTAAACAAGGCCACTGCATTATAATGATAAAGGGACTGTATTGAGAGTCAGAAGTACTGGATGCTAATCCTGATCATGCCTGGGCTTCCTCCTAGTTCTATGAACATTCTGAGTTCTTTGCATGTTAATTTTCCATGCTGTGGTCATAAAATGATAAAATTGATTTGGGTATTGGCCTAGGCCTTATTCTAACTACACTAGCTCCCTGTATAATGTTGTTCATACCCGTGTTTGCAACTACTCACTCCTGAAACACAGAAGGCTTGGCAATTCATTCTTCCGGGAGCTCTCTTTGAGTTCCAGGCTTTTCTGTCCAACTGTCTACCTGACATCTTCACTGGTATGGCTCAAAGGTACCTCAAATTCAGCATACTCAGAATAAACTCTTCAAAAGGAACTCACAGTTTTCACTCCTCCCAGGTTTCAGTCTCCCTGCAGGGAAAGAATGACAGAGCCTCCTCTCTCCAAAGTTTCTTGCTTCAGTTAACATCACCACCATTCATTTGCTGGTGCAAGAGGTCATCCTTGACCTCCTTTCCCTCTCCTCACCCCTCACACCCAGTCACTCCCTTTTTTTGGTTGATCAGTCTTCCTGGTTGGCCTGTGCAAGTTGCCATCTTCTCTTCCGTGGACTCCTAGGATTGACTCATTGATTCCTGGTCATTTCACGTCCGCCCTTAATGCTTTCCAGTCTACCAATGGTTTAAAAAACACTGAATTTTGAAAACACACATTAAAATGGCATTTCTGAAATTTCCTCATGGGAAATTCAGTTGTGCAGAGCAGTTTTAGAGAAAGAACTAATCCTGTGTGGAATACCACTGACGATGGACATTTTTCATGAGAAAATATAAAATGATTCAGTTTTACCTTTTCATAAATAATCCCCCACTCCAATTTTCTCCTTCTTCTAGATTATCTGTACATCTCAGACTTTCCTTTATTATAATTATGTATGGGTTTGTCGTATAGCTCTTTATATGTCTATTTCTCTCAAAAGACTGTGAGCGCCTTGAGGGTCATAGTCGTGTCTTAGAATATCTGTGGTGTGATCGTACCTGGCTCAGTAGCTGAATCATGGTGCATGTGCAAGAAATAGTTTCTGAATTGAGTTCAACCTGAGTAATAATTAATCTTTTATCCCGCAGGCTATATTTCATTTTATTTTTTATACCCAAGAAGAAAGGCAGGAAATTCCAAATGTTGACACATCTCTGGAAACAGAAATATTGAAGCAGAAATATCGGTATGTATTTTTCCTTATCTGTATTTGATAAAACTTTTAAATAATGATGTAAGGTTATGTTGTATAGTTGTGTTTATTTCACATGTTAAGTCGTACTTTTAATTGACTGATGTCATAGCATATTGAGAATCATGTGAAAATCATTTTTAGACCCAACAACTTATGTGCTGCAATTCATCAGTTTGCCAATTAGTGTTTTAAACCACATTCCCATGATCCATCCGGGTTCATACATCAAAGCTTTGAAAGCTTTGGAGAATTCCAAGAGAAGCTGTATAGAGTGTGCAGTGGTTGAGCACGAGGGCTTTAGAATCAACTGATCTGAGTTTAAGGCCCTCTTCAACTACTTCCTAATGCACTGACCTGGGCAAAGCAGTTTCATCTTTCTCTGCAACTGTGTTTTAATCTTTAAAATGGGAGCAAAAATAAACTAGGAAAAACACTTAAACTTAAAAAATATGTATTGCTGGGGCCCCTGGGTGGCTCAGTCAGTTGAGCATCCGACTTTGGCTCAGGTCATGATCTCCGGTTCATGAGTTCAAGCCCCATGTCCAGCTCTGTGAGGACAGCTCAGAGCCTGGAGCCTGCTTTGCATTCTGTGTCTCCCTCTCTCTCTGCCTCTTCCCTGCTCGTGTGCGCTCTCTCAAAAAATAAACATTAAAATAATTTTTAAAAATATGTATTGCTTAGAAAGATTATAAGTACCAGGATGCTGTGACCTGAGCACAGCTCATCTGATCTAGGACACTTCCAGTAAACTGGGCCTTCCTGCACTCAGAGACTGAGAAGATAACTGAAGACAAGTTCATGAGCCCTGTATATCCTTTTAGGCTGAAGGATCTCACTTCTCTTGTGGAGAAACAGCATGAGCTTATTAAACTCATCATTCAGAAGATGGAAATCATCTCTGAGACAGAGGATGAAGACAACCATCATTCTTTTCAAGACAGGTTTAAAAAAGAGCAGTTAGAACAAAGGAATAGCAAATGGAATTCTGTATTGAAAGCAGTAAAGGCAAAAACACACTGCCCTTAGCCTGCAATGGGGCTTCCTATCGTGGGGGCGGTGGTTTGCAGGACCCTATTGGGTCTCATTTCCAGTTTGGAAAGAGTGAGGAAAAAGTAGAAATAGGATTATGATTTCATGATTTGCAAAATGGTGGTTCCTGCATTCTTTGTAAAGAAACTACATCTTTCTCTCTTTTCATATTTTGTGCCAGTTACCATGTATAGAGAATGTCTTGGCTAATAAGTTCAAGTTGCATTTCACTCCTCATTATTTGAATGGGTAGAAAACTAATTTGGTAGAACACAAATGTTAATAAGTAAATGCAACTGTTAAATGTAACACAAATGTTAATACTGGATTCCTGCTTGATAATTGTATAATATTCATATTACCTGATTACATATTATATGATGTACAAGTACATCATATAATAAAATATTAGGTTATACCATTCAGGTACGTGTTTTTGGTGTTGGAAGAACCTGTGTGTGGAACCCTGTGTCCTCTGTTCCAACTATAAGAAATTGCCACACCCTTCTTGTTGCTCCTAACAAACCTGATGTCACTCTGAGTTGGAATTCAAATTAATAGACCTTATGATATGCATGGGTTTTACTATGGATATAGATAGTATATGTTATTTCTGTATTTTTGGTTTGCTAATAATCAATCATAATAAATGTAAAGCCTATATAGTCACCTCACTGATAATTGTGTGAGCTTTTTATTGCAATTAGTTTGAGATTTATAAAAATGCTTCCATCACGTATGGAAATAGAGAAACACACTACAAAAAAAAAAAAAACTATAGTCCAATATATCTGATGAACATAGATGCAAAAATCCTCAGCAAAATGTTAGCAACCCGAATCCAACAATACATTTTTTAAAAAATCATATACTACTATCAAGTGGGATTTATTGCCAGGATGCAAGAGTTGTTCAATATTTGCAGAACAGCCAACAGGATACGTCACATCAATAAGAGAAAGGATAAAAATCATATATCAATAGGTGCCAAAAAAGCATTAGACAAAGTACAATATCCATTCATAATAAAAAAAAAAAAATCCTCTGCAGAGTAGGTCTACAGGGAACCTATCTCAATGTTGTAAAGGCCTTATATGGAAAACCCACAGTCAACATCATCCTCAATGGTGGAAAACTGAGTGCTTTTCCCTAAGGTCAGGAATAAGGCAAAGATGTCCACCCTCACCACTTTTCTCAACATAGTACTGGAAGTCCTAGCCGCAGCAATTAGACTATATACAGAAATGGAAGGCATCCAAATTGGTAAAGAAAAAATATAACTCTCATTATATGCAGGTTATATGACACTATATATACAAAACTCTAAAGACTCCACCAAAAAATTACTAGAACTGATAAATCAGTAAAGTCACAGCATACAAAATCAATATACAGAAATCTGTTGCATTCCTATACACTAAGAGTTCAGCAGAAAGTGAAATTGAGAAAATCCCATTTATAATTCCACCAAAACAATAAAATATCTAGGAATGAACTTAACCAAAGAGGCAAAAGACTTGTACTCTGAGAACTGTAAAACACTGATAAATTCAAGACAATGCAAAAGAACAGACCTTCCATGTTCGTGGGGTGGAAGAATATCGTTAAAGTGTCCATACTACCCAAAGCAGTCTACATGTTTAATGCAGTCCCCGTCAAAATACCAATAGCATTTTTCACAGACTAGAACATACAATCCCAAAATTTACATGGAGCCACAAAAGACCTTGAACAGCCAAAGCAGTCTTGAAAAAGAAAAAAACGAGAGAGATCACAACTCCAGATTTCAAGTTATATTACAAAGCAGTAGTATAAAGAGTATGGTACTGGCACAAAAAATAGACAAATGGATCAGTGAAATAGGACAGAAAACCCAGAAATAAAGTACACAAGTTAAATAGTCAATCTTCAATAAAGGAGAAATGAATATACAATGGAAAAAAGTCTCTTCAACAAATGATGTTGGGAAAACTGGACAGTCACATGCGAAAGAATGAAACTGGACCATTTTTTCACCATACACAAAAATAAACTCAAACTCACTAAATGTGAGACCTGAAACCATACAAATCCTAGAGGAGAGCACAGGCAGTAATCACTCTGGCATTGACCATAGCAACATTTTTCTAGGCACATCTGAAGCAAGCAAAGTAAAGCAAAAATAAACTTTTGAGACTTTATCAAAATAAAAAGTTTCTGTACAGTGAAGGACACAATCAAGAAAACAGGCAACCCACTGAAGGGGAAAAGATATTATAAATGACATATCCAATAAAGGGTTCTAAAATCTATAAAGAGCTGATACAACTCACCACCCAAAAAGCAAGTAATCCAGTTTAAAAATGGGTAGAAGACATGGACAGACATGGCCGACAGACACTTACTCAACATCACAAATCATCAGGGAAATGCAAATCAAAACCACAATGAGACATCACCTTATACCTGTCAGAATGAGTAACATCAAAAACACAAGAAACAAGTGTTGGCAAAGATGTGGAGAATATGGAACACTTATGCACTATTAGTAGGAATGTAAATTGGCACAACCACTATGTGAAACAGTATGGAAGTTCCTCCAGAAATTAAAAATAGAAATACCATATGATCCAATAATTTCACTCCTGGGTATTTACCCAAAGAATACAAAAACACTATTTTGAAAAGATACATGCACCCTTTTGTCTAGTGCAGCTTTATTTACGATAGTCAAACTATGGAAGCAGCCCAAGTGTTCATCAATAGATGAATGGATAAAGAAGATGTGAGACATCCAAATTGGCAAAGACTTTATATTGAATATACGTTCAATATATACACAATATTTATATTCAATAATACACTATGCATATAGCATGTATATACAGTATATACACAATACTATAGTATAGTGTATTATTGAATATAATTCAGCCATAAAAAGAATAAAATCTCAGCATTTGCAACAACATGGATAGAGCTAGAGAATATTATGCTAAGCAAAATCAGAGAAAGACACCATATGATCTCACTCATTTGTAGAATTTAAGAAATGAGCAAAGGAGAAAGACAAACCAAGAAGCGGACTCAACTATAGAGAACAAACTGTTACCAGAGCAGAGATGTGTTGGGGGATGGGTAAAATAGGGGATGAGGATTAAAGAGCACATTTATCATGATGCAAAAAAAAAAAAAGCGTCCATCACATATGCCCTTTTTGCTTTTGATATCCACCACAAAGTATGAATCATCACATACCTCATCATTGATCTTTTCAAGGTCCTTCTTTTTGTTTTATTCTTTTTTCCCCATTCACCCTGATTCTCACATTTATTCTCTCTCTTGCCCCAGGAGATGCCCACTCTAATGAATGCCCTTGGCCATGTATGTGCCCTTGTGTTATGTTGAACAGTGTATGTGTTTGTATTTACTTAGGTGTTATTACGCTAGGATTCTTCTCTCCACTTGATGTGATGGCTACAAGGTACAGCTGTAGTACCCTCTGTGCATCTAGTACAAGGGTGCCGACAGATGTTACTCTCATTGCACATACCTCCGTTGCATGGGCTCATCTCTTCTCCACAGATGGACATCTTGGTGGCCTCCACCTCCTGCTATCACACACATTCGCAACCATACATTCACGTGAACACGCAGAGTGCTGAGTCACAAATAAGAGGAAACCAGACATTTTTGCATATGTGGTCCAGCAGAACACGTGCCTAGAGACAATGTATGTTCCTTAATCTTTGATTCAGACATGGTCTTTGTCCTTTATTTTCCTTAAAACAGAAAGGCTGGAAGCACACAAGAACAATAACCAGGATGTCCTAATCATGAAAACGAATGGTCTCCTCAAACATTGAATAGCATTGCATATTACAGACCTTTAACATTTACTGGACACCAAGCATGTGTGCAATACTCTACTACATCTATTCTGGGGAAATATTGAAATAAGTAGGTAATCTAGCCCGCTCTCAGGGAGTTTACAATTGAATAAATCATTTAGCTTTCTGAAATTCTCTCCTTTTATGCCCAAACACTGAATTCTGCTTTTTCCACTATTTTGCTTACTTCTCCTCCTCTGCTTCCCACTGACTTTTCTGTACTACCTGCTAGCTAGATGTTTACACCCCTGAGGTCTGTCTTTGGCCCTCTTCTCTTACAGACTCACCTCTTGGCAATCTTGCTATATCACACCTTCACTTATGTTTGTAATGGACTGACTGATATAATCTCTCCTGCTCCTTCTCCCAAAGTCCAGTTCTGCATTTCCATAGTTCTTCAAATTAAATACATTAAATACAAATGGAGGAGGGTAAACCAGTCACTTCCTCCTGGTATCCTATTTCCTGTCCATGGTACCAGCATTCTCTCAGGGTCCTAGACTTGGGACTGACATACTGCATTGCTTAATCTTTCTAAAATCTAGCTCTAGGCCTTCACACTCATGCTGTAAAGCTTTCTTTAAAAAACTTTTCTTTCATAAGCAAACTGATCTTCCTAACCTGGCTTTTCAATCTAGTTTAGCCTTATCTTCCAGTATTCTGCACTTCCTTCAAACCAGAAGAGCACTATTTCATCCAACCACATCATGGCTTCCCACCTCCTTGCCTCGTAAGATGCTGTCTTCTGCCGAGAATGTCCTCCCTCCAACTCTTTTCAAGTTCATTTTAAAAGGCACCTGCACCTTGAGGTCTTCCCTAACATCCCAACTGATGATGCTCCTGCCTCCTCTGACCTGGTGACACTGCATTTCTCCTCTGGCACTTCTGCCTGCCGTGTTGACCATGACTCTCTTTTCTACTGGGGTCCAAGGTTCACTAACGTCATTAGTCTCAAGAGATCCAAAAATCACCTTTTCTCCCCCCATGCTTTGTAGCTCCTGGTACAGGCCCTTGCACATGACAGAGGCCAATGAATACACACACATAAATAATAAAAATCAGTGAAAACAATAAATATCACAGGCCTGAATGATATTGCAAGAAAACTAGTTCAATCTGCCTCAGAAAAGTTTAGTGTTCCTATTCTGTTGACTCTTTGCCCTACAAAAGTTGAATAATTTGCCCCTAACTGGTGGAAGAGACATTAAAATACCACTTTTCTGCCTTTTCTACTGCTTCAATCTTTTTGTTGTTGTTGTTGATTATGGTTTTTTACTATGGTTAGCCTGGGTGAAGTCTGTGCTTTGGAATAAGACAACTGGAGCCTTAATACTGACCCTAACTGCTATTGGCTGAGTGACTCTGGATATGTTTCCACATCTGTAAAGTGGTGATAAGAGCATATATCCCTATGGTGTGGGTAGGATTGGAAACTATGCATGCAAAGTACCTACCACAATAAATGCTATTGCAATGTGTTTAAGAGAACTTATTTACCTGAAGTAAAAGGGATCACGAAACACAGGAGTTTCATATCGTATGGATTATGCATGGAATTTCCTCAGAAATGAATGAATTGTCAGACTGATACAAGCTGGCACTCCCAGGTACTTCTGGATCTCATTAGCCAAACAAATCCTGGAGTGTGTACCACAATAAAAACCTCACATTTAGAGACGAATAATTAAAATATGTACTACAGCACTTATCTTGGTCTTTGCCCCAGATTCAAATGACCAAACATCAACACAGCACCAGCTCTTTGCTAGCCAGAATAACCCATCAGCTTTGTGTATTTGGAAATCATTTTTGACATGTTGATAGGAGCAGATTAAAAAAACCCCATTTAAAAAATTTTAATGTTTATTTTTGAGAGAGAGGGAGAGTGTGGGGGAGGGGCACAGAATGAGAGAGGGAGACAGAGGATCTGAAGCAGGTTCAGAGCTGACAGCAGTGAGCACCCTGTGGGGCTTAAACTGAAGAACCACAAGATCATGACCTGAGCTGAAGTCGGACACTTAACCGACTGAGCCATCCAGACACCCCTGGATGTTAGCAGATTAAACAACAGTAATAAGAAAAAGGCTTATGAAGTATTTACTGTGTACAGGAAAACCCTAGTTTGCAAGCATAATTTGTCCTGGAAAGATGTTTGTAATCCAAAGCACTTGTACACCAAAACAAATTTCCTCATAAGAAATAGTGGAAACTCAGATTATTCATTCCACAACCCCAAAATATTCATATAAAAATGATTACAATACTGTAATACAAAATAATAAAGCAAATACAAAATATAAAGAAAAATAAACAAATTAACCTGCACTTACCCTTGAAAACCTTCTTGGCTGGTGTGAGGGAGACAAGAGAGAGGAGGGTTATTGTTTAGGAAGACTTTCACTATCACTAATGGAATCACTGGTATCTATTGACTCAACGGAATCCTTTTCTTTTCACGCAACTTTAACAAGGAACCTATCCAACGGCACTTGCTTTTGCCTCAAGGATTTTGCAGAAATGTGACCTTGCACTGTTATTAAACAGATTCATCGCTCACACCGCTACAGCCTTATTCGGGCGTTGCTCTTCTACAAAATTTTGCAATGCTTCTCACATTTTACACATCTCCCTAATCTCATTTAAAGCGAGGGGTTCCAATGTTTATAGCAGCACTCTCAACAATAGCCAAATTATGGAAAGAGCCTAAATGTCCATCAACTGATGAATGGATAATGAAATTGTGGTTTATATACACAATGGAGTACTACGTGGCAATGAGAAAGAATGAAATATGGCCCTTTGTAGCAACGTGGATGGAACTGGAGAGTGTTATGCTAAGTGAAATAAGCCATACAGAGAAAGACAGATACCATATGTTTTCACTCTTATGTGGATTCTGAGAAACTTAACAGAAACCCATGGGGGAGGGGAAGGAAAAAAAAAAAAGAGGTTAGAGTGGGAGAGAGAGCCAAAGCATAAGAGACTCTTAAAAACTGAGAACTGAGGGTTGATGGGGGGGTGGGAGGGAGGGGAGGGTGGGTGATGGGTATTGAGGAGGGCACCTTTTGGGATGAGCACTGGATGTTGTATGGAAACCAATTTGACAATAAATTTCATATATTGAAAAAAAAATAAAGTGAGGGGTTCCTCTGCCTTTTTCTCCTCTGCAGGAGAGGTGCTGACATAGACTTCTCATAAAATCTTGCAATTTCGGCCACTCACATACCTCATTTGTATATCTCTATGATTTCCTTCTTAAGTTCCACCATAATCATCTCCTCCTCCTTACCGCCTTTCTTTTCAACCTTTTTCTGCATGGGGACCATTGTATACGCTCACACAGATGCTGACTACAGTACAGTATTGATAAACTCTTGTCATCTACTGTATTTAATGTAACTGGCAATAAGGGAGCAGAGGAAAGGGTCTATATCCTCAGGCAGCCTGACCTAGAATGAAGCAAAGCATTCCTAAGCTTACTCTTGGTATGGAAAAGCAAAGGACTGTGCCTAGGTGCTTTGAAGTGACAAAATACTCTAGTGCCAGTTTTGGGCACCTTCCAACATTCTGAAAAACCACTGATTTCTGTCAAACACTGTGGCCTGAGACTGAGCATCCGAGCATGGGAGACAATCCCCACAATCCTGTAGCGAGCGAGAGAAAGGGAGAACCATTGGCTCAGTTGTGATCATGTGACATTTGGCATCATGTACAACTTATATTGCAAGACATTGCTTATTTATCAAGTTGAAATTTCTTAGAAATGCTTGTTCATCTCGCGGAACAGTCCCAGAAGAAGTTACTGGCAATCCAAGATTTTACTGTATCAGGTACTGCTCCAGTGCTATGTATGAACTCATTTGATTCTCAAAACAGCCAAAAGCGGGTAGGTACTATTATTCATCATCCTTGTTTTATGAAGGAAATCATGACACTTGTAGGTAGAGTAGCTTGTCCAAAGTTACAGTGCTGAGACGTGACCTCAGAGGGTTACTTCTGGATGCTGCGCTCTCATCATGAAGCTATCTATCCTGTCTCTTAAATAAAAATCAGGAAGATCTTTTTTTTCCTTGGGGACTCTGCATGAAAGGTTACCAAGTGGATATTCTCAATGTAATATTCACAGGTATGTGCATTTGAAGGTTAGGAGGCGTGGGACACTGCAGACATAATGACATCAGATACGCAGGCTCTGAAGTCTGGCCGCCCGAGTCTCTCTTCACATCAAATGACGTTCTGTGTGACCTTGAACAACATACTTAAACTCTTGGTCAAGTGCGGATAGTAAGGGTATGTGCCTCACAGAGTTGTGCTGAGGATTAAGTGAATTCGTGCCGGTAAAATGCTTGGAATAGTGAATTTGGCACTATTCTGAGTATTAGCACTCAAAAATTACTAGCCATTATAGAAGAATAAATCATTTGCAAAGTTGTGGAAGAAGAACTATTTATTTAAAGCATTTTTTCCTTTTTATTCAGATTGAAAAATGTGAACTGTAGAAGGACCATCTTAAAAATTTAGGCTATCATATCCTAGTTCAGATTTTCCTCCTGGTTTGATTCCCAAATTTCTCAAATCTAATTTCATTCATGTGCTTGATATGACCTATCTTCCCACCAGATCATGGTGACATTTGTAAGTTATAAAAACTCAAATGGGCAAATTGCTTTTTTTTTTTTTTTAAACTATGAATAAGATAGAGGAGCATTGTGTGCCTGGTAACCCTTTCATGAATCTAATATCTGTTTCAAGTAACAGTGATTATACGAAGATGGCAAACATAAAACATATCATTTGAAGATTAGGTAATGAAGGTTAATGCATATAGGAATTGCCTGGGTTCTCTTTCCATCTGCCAGGTATGTTTAAGCCACAGATTTATTTTAAAGGCTGGTTTTTTAAGGGCAATGAGGTTTAAAAATGCAGCCTGGAAATTAGCATCCTTCTAAGACAAATAATCATTGGCCAGGGTAGAAAGTGATTTTTACTTATTTATTTTTTAAGTTTATTTACTTATTTTGAGAGAGAGGGGAAAAGCACAAGTGGGGGAGGGGCAGAGAGAGAGAGAGGGAGATAGGGAATCCCAAGCAGGCTTCGCACTCTCAGCACAGAGCCAGATGCGGGGCTCTATCTCACTAACCGCGAGATCATGACCTGAGCGGAAATCAAGAGTTGTACGCTTAACCGACTGAGCCACCAGGTGCCCTCGAAGTTGTTTTTAAAAAACATCTCAGGGTACCTGGGTGGCTCAGTCAGTTGAGCATCTGACCTTGGCTCAGGTCATGATCTCATGGTTCGTGAGTTCAAGTCCCGCATCAGGCTCTGTGCTCACAGCTTGGAGCCTGAAGCTTGCTTCAGATTCTGTGTCTCCCTCTCTCTCTCTCTCTGCCCCTCCCTTGCTCACATTCTGTCTCTCAAAAATAATAAATGAACATTAAAAAATTTTTTAAAAATATGAAGTACATCTAAGAAATGTTTAAACATCACTTAGTGCACGCAGCATATGCAGGCCTAGGGTCTGAGGGAGGGGCCAGTGACCCCGTAATCCAGGGATCCCACATGTCAAGACTGTCACTGAAACCTGCAGAGCAGCACCTGCTTGGCTGCAAGATCTCGAGTGTAATCAGAGGGAAATTGCAGGAATCCGGGACTAGAAAACTCCTGATGACATTATGGAAATGGGGTCTAAAAATCAGAGGACCCGTTTCTGATTCTGGGGACTGTCTCAGTTCCTGTCATTGCGTGGCTTCAGGATGGGTTAAATTTCATTGTTACATCTGAACCTTCTAGTTTAGAGTCCCTGACACCAACATCTTTGTCATTAACTTGCTCTCAAAGAAGAGCAGTTTCAGCGGGAGACAAGACAGGAAGCTGCAGGCCACCCCTGGCCATTTCCAACTCTAGACTCGCCCGCAAAAAGGCATTCAAGCATTTCCACAGGTTCTCAGGAGATGAAAGGAGATTTAAGACAACTGAACTGCAACTCCACTAATGGCAACAGTAAAACTAGCGCCCCCTAGAGGTGGGAATGATACTGAGCCTGAACGGAAGACCTCATTGCCAGAGACCTGTTTTGTGCCACAGGTTTCTTCTTTGCTTTGTTTTGTTTTTTAAATCACAGGAAAATCTCCACTGGCAATTACATACAATTTTGCCCATTCTCCCACTGAAATGTACTGATCACTTGCAAGGGCAAAGGTAGATGGTGGTACTAACTTACCAAAGGCTTCAATTGGAATTGCAACATTACATTATTTAGGCTGCCAGTAAATGACACTTCTGTGTAAATCACAAGTATTTAGTGGCTTAAAGGAGATGTTCCCTCTCTAGAACCAAATCTGAAAAAAATGGGTAAACTGAGGAATAAAAGTCTCAGAAGACAAAGTTATCAGTAGGAACTTCAACTGTTCAGTTGTTTTTTTAAAAAACTGATGGAGAAGAAAAGCAGAAAAAGAGGGAGGAGCAAGGTTATTATGGTTCATGGACAGAAGGGGTCTCAGTGGTACCAGGCAAACCTGAAGAGGACACTTTCTCTTGGACCTTCTTAAACCAGCTTTCAAGAATCTAATTTTGAAGCAATCCTGGAGCTCAGGAACCTGTTAGAATAACAACCAACTCCTCTTCCACAGCCCCACAGCAACAGTTGCTCTCCAAATGCAAATTTCTCATCAACACCTGCTGCAGGCCTGGTTTCAGAGCAAAGCAGGACCCTCAGTGTCAGCCCCCGCCTAAGTGTGTCCACAAGAAGAGGGAAATGTGTGTGCGTGAGGCGGGGTGGGGAATCAAGTGGCTCAACAAAGGTAATTGTTTTCCTGTCTACAAACAGACTCAGTAAAAGTGAAAACACTACCGGTCAGTTGTGAACCATACGCTGCACAGACACACGGCCCTGATTCTAAAGAAGCCAAAGCTGAGAAAATCGCAGTGGGAAAAACCAGGAGCTGGGGATGAAGAGCAGACATCTCTACTTTCAGGACACCTTACGTTAGACATAAAATCTTTCACAACCAGGTAAACCCGCAAGTCCCAAGTTTACTGTGACTCTGGGAGGTGTCCCCAGCCCTGTTGATACAGGATGGGTCCTGTGAAGAAATGAAACAAGCAAGCCACACTGCTGTCTTGAAAAAGGGACTCCAAGTCTGTTCCTCTCCACCATGGTGACCCAGACAGGTTTTGCCTTTCAAGTCCAGGGTGTACTACAGGAACCAGAAAAGTACTGGAGAGCTGCGGTATTGAACTGCCTGCAAAATTGTATGCAATTACCACCATCCAATGTCGCTTTGAAAACTTTGCCAATTATAAATTTGCTTTAAAAAATGTGTTCATCCAAATTTATTTATTTTTAGTATGAAATTTATTGTCAAATTGATTTTCCATACAACACCCAGTGCTCATCCCAACAGGTGCCCTCCTCAATAGCACGGGAAATGTTAAACCCAATTGTCCTCCCCTTGCGGTTCCGTGGCAGTCAGAGCACTGCCATCTAGTGGTCAGCCTCCGCCATTCCGCCTCAGCTCCTAAGAGCATAGAGTGGCCTTTTTCTCATCCAAATCACTGGGAACAAGCCCTGACCAGTCCAAGTACTGGTAACAAGCTCTTGCCACCCTGTAAGAGCTATGCTGCCACTTAATGCCTTGAAATGGATTCGACCCAAGTTTGTCATGGTTACACTGCCAGCAAATGACCAGCCAGAAGATCAGGGATTTTCAAAGTTTCTATACATTGGTGAGTGACAGTCCACAGAATTTATCAAACCCCTGAAATGCGGAATATATTAATTTCACAATATGAAAGTACTGCTTATGTGGCAGGTCAAATTTTTCACAATGTTAAGTTTTTAAAATAGGTGTGTGTGTGTGTGTGTGTGTGTGTGTGTGTGTGTGTGTGTGTGCTTTAACTATGAAGAAAAGCCAGTGAGAGAGAAATTAAATGTTATGGAAATATTTTGAGGTATGTTTGAAACTGCCATTTTAAGTCCTAGAATTTATAAGAATCATCATAAAAATGCAGTTATTTCCTTGTTATTAAGATAATAATGTGGCGGGGGTGCCTTGCTGGCTCAGTCTGTAAAGCATGCGACTCTTGATCTTGGGGTTGTGAGTTTGAGCCCCATGTTGGATGTAGGGAATACTTAAACAAATAAAATCTTACAAAAAATAATACTGTGCTGGCTTTACTGATGTTCTTTTCATGCGGAAATTCAGCAAACTGCTGCTTTAATTTTCCTTAAGATTGGTACACAGTTTACCATAACCCATGAGTGGCTTAAAGTAGCCATTCTGTTCTATTTTTAGTTTTTAAGGTTGTTTACTTTGAGAAGCATGCTACTAGAGCAGAAACCTGGGGTAGGCCTTTCAGGGTGGGCAGAAATTTGCTGCTTGGGTAAAATGTTTCCTAAGATTCAGGGCCTCACCTGCTTGGAAAGGATGACAGAGAAAAAGTCAGGATGGGTGTTTTGATTAAACCATTTCAAATGGTAATTGCCATAGATGTTTCCATTTATGGTTAATATTTGCTTTTAAATGAATATTTTAAGAAACCATTATCATAGGAAAACACATACACACACACACACACAGTCTCAGAAAACAATAATTAGCGTGGTTTTTAACTTCCCAAGGATACGCTCATATATATATCTTCATATTCTGAAAAATGACATCCTAAGAACTATTTATAAGTGAATATATTGAGAGTTACCACTAAAGATAACTTTTGAAATGTAAACTCTGATTTGAACAGTACATTTCAAATGACACAAATCACATGAGTAAATAGAAAATTAGGGCTATGTATCTGGGCTGTAATGTTAATATACATTGTATTATGTGTGTGACTTAAAATTCTGTATTTAGGTAAGAAGTATCAGATGCTTTTGAATTAAACAAAGAATGTATCACTGATAAAAAAAAATAGCCAGTCATTAAGTGGCTATCATAACCTTCAAAGAAGATTTAAGGCAACACAAACAACCTTTCCATGTAAATATTCTAGAGTCAGCTCTAGACGGCTTCAACTCTGCACCACTAATGACACTTGTGACCCACAGAATTCCCAGATGGATTTAGCCTGTCTGCACTGAACTTTTAAAACAAGTTAGAAAAAGGCAAGCTCTCTGTTCTTCTGGTGCCATGTGTATATATTCTGGCTATTTCGGGATACAAGGTAATGGGAAAAAAGCACCTTTTGTTTCATTTTTCACCGTAATGAGGAACACCATTTGACATGTGCACCAGTTCCACTAGATAAGACAAAAGCAATAAAATGCAGCGCTGAAACATGCAGAAAATAATGTTAACTAAGGTTCTACTAGGCACTGGATAGTTGTTTTATGATATTTTAAAACTCAGTTTTAACTGACTATGCCTGAGTCCAAACTCTGGAGCAGAAACAACTATGAATTCTCACTGATCAACAAAAGTTCCAAGAGATCAGGAACACCACAGCGTGGATGTATATGGCGCAAGACACAGATGTTTATGGGGGATGAGACTAACCTGTTTGTAAATTTCCACCGTATCCATTTGAAAGACTGCCAGAGCTGTGTACCTGTAGATTATACCTTCAGTACTGATCAATGACAGCTCTGACAACGATAAAAAAAGTCCAGCTGTTTGCATTTCGCAGTTATGGTGGTAAACAGGGGATGGCAAATGTATTAAATCATTTTTCTTAGCAAGGAGTCAATTCTATTCAAATCAAGTAAAGATACCATTTCATACCTGATGTTTGAAACTTAAGAAATACAGGTTAGACAATTTCTTTTAAAAATTGTTAAGTAACCACAAACATACTTTAAACAGAATACCTACGATTAAAAATAGCAGAAAGTTAACCAAATGACCAATATAAGAGAAGCTTTCTTTTAAAAAAAGGAAAACGCCAGGACATGCAAAAATCCAAACACATAAACAAGACTACCCAAATAAAACAAAACCTGTCGACTCTGACAACCAATCAATTGAGTGAAGAAATTTAATTACTAGAGGATAATATAAGCTAGCAGTGTAGAAAGATAAACAAAGATAAGTCTAAAAATGTAAACAATGGTAGTGATCCAATGAACGTAAAGAACGGAAGGGAGAAATTATGAAATTAAGCAAAAATAGTGCTTTCCACTGATAAAGGTTTTGATCTATTAAGGAGTCATGAGTTATTAGCCTTTTTGTTTCAAGTAAGTTACCAAAATATGTCAAGCCATAACTGGTAGAAATGAATCACTGATAGAAATATTATGGGAGAACCTTATCACACCTCCATTAGACTAATCCCAAGCTCTGCATTTATGAACTGTGTGACCCACAAAGGTTATTAAAACACGGTTGACAAGGAACCAGGAGGGAAGAGTCTGCCAGGCCAAGGCAGCCAGCAGAGATCAGCAGCCGCTGGAGTAGCACAGGTGCCAGAACCAGGTTGGCAGACGAGAACGGGGCCTCGGCAGAAAGATGGGTCTTCGGAGGGAGAAGGGTTTATGAACCTTTTTACATATCTGACTATATTTTGTGGTCTTACTTTACTTACCTTACTACACTTGACTCAGGTTAACCTCTTTTTATCTCAGTCCATTTTCCCCCTCCAATTTCTGACATTAATATCCCATTTTGAAAAATGAGTTCGTTTTTAAAATTTCATAACCTACAGAACTTGAGTTTGTAGGTAGAGAAAGAAAATAACAAATCTGAACGAGTACTGTGTCTTTCTCCCCGCCCCCATCCCCTCCTCCCACCTGGGTTTTCATGGCAAAATGAACCTCCTTTAGTCCCTATGCCAATTAGGGGCTGTTTAACTATCCTTGTGTCCCTTCTCCAGTTAACCCACCATCTAAACGTTAGCCAAATGCAACCTGCCCTACTTAAGCTACTTCAATTTAGTCTTGCTGGCTGCTTCCTCCAAAACGTGTTTTCCGTATGGGTTGATCCCACATTTCCTCATCCCTTCTAAGCAGCATACTGGTTTAAACAACTGGTCCCGATGGTGAGTAGTATATGCTTCAGTGGTGGTATATGCTCTTTCATGGGGATACCAAATATTTTTCTTGACTCTAATGTGTTCTGGAGCCTTGCTATTCAAGGTGTGGCCTGTGGACCAGCCGCACCAGCATCTCCTGGGAGCTCGCTAGAAACGCAGAATCTCTTACCCCACCTTAAACCCACCGAATCAGAATCTGCATCTTAACAAGATTCCCTGGTGATTCACGTGCACATGGCAGTCTGAGAAGCGCTGGTCTAGTGACTATTCTCTGCTGATAACGTTGGATACGTCATTCAATACCGTGTCCAGCCAACCCCACTCCACTTTCACAATGTACATTGGCTTAATAAAGTCTCCAATAAAACTGTATTGAATAAGCCAATTTTCTTTTTGCTTCAGTCTTTTTGAAACCTATTCTTCCATGGATCCCCCTGTCACACGATAACTATTAACATCCTTCAGAATTCACATCTATGGAGCATTTTGGGAAATGCTGGACTAATGAACATAATATGATGAATGAGAGCAAATCACCAATTAGGCACATCTTTGGATTTCAGTTTCCTCACCCATTTGATGTAGACAACACTGTGACCTTTAATTAATTAATCAAAGGGTGGTTTTGGAGGAAAAAGTGAAATAGATGTGAAAGCCCTGTGGAAAATATGAGTGTTGAGAGAAATTCCATTCATTCATTTATTCACTTAACAAGTATTTATACGTGTCTACTCCTTCCTAGGTCCGTGCTGGGGAAATGGGGGCTGCAGCAATGAGAAAAGCGGACACGGTTCCTACTTTCATGGAGCCAAAGATCAGTTCACATGAATTAAGGCTTAAGATCTATAGACCACAAAGGTATGCACGAATTCCCCTGAGGTAATCAATTGCTACATGAATCCCATCAGTGGTATTTCAACTCAGAATTTATTTAATTAGCAGAATGCTTTCTCAAAACCACAAGGGAGTAAAGAGTGCCTACTAAGAATCATAATGATGTTAACATTTATACAGAATTTATAGCATATGGGCAACCCAGCCCCTGATGTGTACTGTTTGACAATTGCCACGGTGTATATACTCTCACAGGACCAATTAATTTCAAGCTACTAATAAGATGTTACTGGATGTGGGGATGGGAGGATTTGGAGAATCAGAAAAGGTACACATTATCAGTCCTTGTGAGCCAGTACAAACCGGCCGCAGCACATCATGACATGGCTCATGCAAAGTAGTTCACATAAAATAAATCATAACTGGTAAGAAAGCAACTATCATATCCCCCCCCCCACTTGACAGATGAGGACACTGAGGCATAGAAATATTACATAATTTCCAGGATCATAATTTCCAGGATCACTAACAAATGGTAAACTGGGATTTGAATCTAGAGACCTATGACACCACAGACCCCACTTTTAGACACTATAGCCCAGTGTTTAACAGAAAGCTCCGGTATAACTGCTTGGGTTAATGTCAGCCAAATCCACCTCATTCATTCATCACTCACTCACTAACTCACCAGGAGCAGTCAATGATGGGGAATACATTTTGGCTGAGATGTTCACAGTAGTTCCACTGGCGTGAAAATATTCTATGTCGGACCTAAAATAAACCAACATTGGAATGTGGCTAATGCACTCCTGTGTGATAGAGCCACACTATCAGAGGGTAGCCACAAGATTTCCTTGCTTAGTCTTTCCAGATAAAGGAGATTGGCTCAAACTGCTGATCGGGGATGGAGATTATGATAGAAGGTCAGGTGGGCACATGGGTATGTGTGGAGTTTCTATTATCTGAATGGTAAGAATATCTGAATGGTAAAGAATAATATTGCTCTGGATTAAGCCAAGGTTATTCTGGCCAGACCTGAATTGGCTAGGACAGGGTATTAGTTGCCAAGGGCTGCCATAACCAGGTACCACAAACTGGATGGCTCGAACAACAGAAATTTATTGTCTCACAGTTCTGGAGGCTGCAAGTCTGAGATCAAAGTGTCAGCAAGGTCTCTTCTGAGGGTTGAGAGAGAATCTGTTCATGCCTCTTACCTAGCTTCTGGTGATTTGCTGGAAATCTTTGCATTCTTTGGCTTGTAGAAGCCTGGCCCTGATCTGTGCCTTAATCTTCACCTGGCATTCCCCCGGGGTCCAAATTTCCTCTTTTTATAAGGATGCTAGTCATAGTGGATTGAGGCCCACCTACTGACCTCATCCAAACAGATTATATCTGCAATGACCCTTCTGAGGTACTTGGGGTCAGGACTTGGACATACGGATTGGGGGAGATACAGTAACAGATCTGTCCATAAGAGCAAAACCTAACTATAAATGAAAGTGTAAAGTTAAAATAACATAAACAAAAAGCTTCTCTGTAAACTAACAAAACCTAGAGGTGAATAGCATGGGGAAGATATGGCAACCATGCTTTATAGACTCTTTTGCTCGCCATCCTACCATCCAAGCATGTACCCTGTTTTCAAGGTCCCAGATGTGGGCATCCATGTTCCAGGCTATGGATTAAAGGGAGGGACAGAAAAAGGACTACACCACATATCTCTCAAAGAAGGTTCCTGGAATCTGTCCACATTACCCTGCTTATACGCCATTACTTGAACTTAGTAAGATGACTACGCTCTGCCTTAAGAGAGTTTGGAAAATTTAGTTCTTATTCCATTCATCTAGATGAATTGTGGAATTTGCTACTATTTGGAAGAACGGGCCAATAGATGTTGCCGGTTAACCAGCAATCTCTACCACAGATTATAAGGGAAAATTCAAAATTACACCACCTGTTAAGAGAGGGCAGGCTCTGAAAAAGGGAGCTCTGTCTGATGGGGAAGACACGAGTCTTTTTTGAGAGGGGGGAGGTCTGAGTCTTAGAATAGAAACATTCTCTGGGATGATGAGTCTTGGCTAAACAGAAGGGAGAAATTTGCTCAATCTGGTATTTAAAATGGCACGAGTATCCACAAAAGTTTGCAAGAGGCTACACGTTAAATAGAAAACCAGTTTCAAAGGCAGCACGATGGAAACTAATGACATACGCCAAGCAAGGCCTTCCTTTTCTTTCTGGAGGTCCAAGGGAAAGGGGATAGCAGGGGAAAGCTCCCAGAGAGCAAACACTTATTTCGCAAGCCAAATTACCTAGTTTTATGATACTCCATTTCTCTTTTCACCCATGAATTTACTATCGTTTATTTTTGAACATTTTGCTCCTATTTCAAGTCTGAGCCAGTTGTTGAGTGAAGGGCTTTTGTTCACACTCAGCTCAGAACATTTGAATGATAAAGCGAGCCCATGCCAGGCCAAGACAGGAGAGGTAATTATTCTAATTGCAGATGTGGTCCTGCATGGTCCATCACCCCATCCTTCCCTACTAGAACTTCTACTCGAGCTGACTCTGGAGTGTGTGTGTGTGTGTGTGTGTGTGTGTGTGTGTGTGTGTTGCACTCACATCACTGTGAGCAGCCTGCTGCACACACTTTCACTCCCAGACTCTCTCCTTATTTCTCCTCTCTGCTCAGTCCCTGAATTCTGTAGCTGCTGGTCCATGCTTAACCAAAAAAAAAAAAAAAGAACTAGTTAGTAATGCTCTTCCTGCTCCAACAACCATCAGGAATCCACAACCAGGAAAACAGAGCAAAACAAAGGAATCCGTGGACACCTGCAAAAAATCCTGAAAATGTCACATTAGGCTCTCACACTGGCGTGGGAAGGTCTAGCACACCACTGGCTGTTGAACTGATGGATGACATAACAAGAAGGATTTACCTCAGATTCTAGAAGTCGCACCAAAATCCAGTCGCAAGTGGCGAGAGCCAGAGCAGCCCTATGAACATTCCAGAAGAACGAAGAATACATTCAGGTGTGAAGGTGTGAAGGCAGTCCTAAAAGAGGGTTTGGATGAAAATCCCCATCTTCAGAAGAGCATAACACTGCTGTATCAGGAAACTGTAATAGGAAGGAAAATAGTGAATGAACTGAGTAAGCAGAATGGAGATTTTCCTCTCTGATGCACCTGCTCGCGTTGTGAAATGTCTCTACCGAACTCTGAGTTTACTTCCGTGTCCATATATCCCGAGAGCAGAAGTTACTTAAACCTTCAGATAAGCTTACTTCTGAAGATCCAGGAAGAGCAGTCCTAATTTTTACCTCTCATAAAATAGGACTTTAATTTTCTATATTTTAGCTTCACTACTATTAAGGATTACACAAATTGATTAAAGTCAATCTTGAGAGAATTATAATTCTTAGTGTTCGAAAAACATGGATAACTTAAATTTGAATACTCTGAATACGATATATTCTTTTTATTCTGATTCTAAGTAGTCTAAGTTCAGTATTTTGTTGATTTTGTTATTTAACAAAAGTTCACAAAAGGCAACAGAACAGGTATTTTATATGAACAACTGGAGACATCTGAGGCAAACTGAACACACCTGAATGAAGTAACTGGAGATATTTGAAACAAAGGCCACTTCTGTATACATCCAGAGATGTAACTACTATAGCTATAAGACAAACATGAAAGCAACTTGGTGTTTGCCTAAATAGCTTAGTTGGTTTTTAGAAAATGTTTCAGAGCCTTTAGAACTCGAGTCTTTAATATAAAGTTCAGACGCTTCTCTTGGGGTTTTATTAAAGTGAAAGTTCAAGCTCATTCACAAAAGTGGAGAAGTCCTTTTCCTCACCATCTCCCTAATTAATTTGTGAGTTATACACTCTCTCTTTCTGCTACAAACTTTCTGCCCAGCAATGGAAGTATCTAGTCCTATGAGATGATGGTCCATGGAAAAGTCCATGGAGCAAGGGCTGATACCAGTGATGGAGGTCTGGGGAAGATGAACAGAGAATAAGGTGAGGTTGAGCCACAGGACGCACCTCAGTAGGCAGGAACCACGATTTGTCAGGACATGGACATCACAGCACAAGACTAGATGTTCAGGAGAGATGGTTTGCGTGGTCCCCTTTAATCTGAATACAGAGGGCTGGGAGAGGAATTTAAGAAACAATATGAAAAAAATTAATTTATCTGGTTAACACTAGATGGCAGTGAATGATAGCACTTAGTTGGAAATAGGAATCCGGCGTCATTAATAATGACATTGTGGACATGTTTGGACTGTCTTGAGTATTGACATAGAACAACAAAAATCGTCTGTTCCACTCTTGCTTTATTTCACTGTTTTTGCTATAATCCACGTGAAATATTAAAGGCATTTCCCTTTAAAAAGGGAACTATTAAAGTTTTTCCCTTCTCTAAAGGTAACTATAGTTTTTGTTTCGGTCTTCTGCTTTACTGTCAGTTTCTCTATTCATTTTGGTGCTGTGATCTTTCATATTTACGTGCCTTAGTGTAAATTTCTCTTTGAAAGCATATATGCATATACATATACTTACGTATATAGGCTCTTTAAAGACAGGGAGCATAGTTCATCCTTCTATTTATCTGGTTATCGTTGTTATCAGTTCTTACTCAAATGCTTTAAATGTCTTGGACTTGGAGGGCCCTTAATAAAATCCTTTAAATATAGATTTCATTAGATTTTGTTTTGCCATATGTGAAGTAAGCCTGTGGTATTTGTTTTCCAATTGTTAGTCTTATTTACTGAAAGTGTATAATATTACTAAGGAAGAAATTGTTATAGTTGTATATACTCAGGAAGTAGAAATTTAGCATCTTGGGCCATCAGAGCTGAAAGGGGCCTTAATAGTCACGTGGTACAAATTTTCAGATGAAGTAACTAAGGTTCAGAGAAGTTTAGTAACTTGCTAGAGGTCACACAGCCCATCAGTGACGAAGTTAAAAATAGAACCAAGGTATCTTGGTCTGCATAGCTTCTTCAGTACTTTTTATAAGCTCCTAGGCCAAAGGTGCTGAGTGGAAGAAGTAGGTTCTCCAGGCTAAGGTACCAGGTTGGGGGTAATGTCCTGTCTACGGGCATGTCCTTTCAGCTGGCTTCTATGGCCTTGAAGCCCAGCAAGATGGGACAGAAGCCCCACGCAGGCTCTGCAAGCTTCAGTTAGGGGCAGGCCAGTCAGATAGGTGTGATATGAAGGACAGGCTCCTTTTAAACCACTGGAGCAATCCCCCTCCAAAGAGTGAGTGTAAGTTCCTGACTGTCGCTGCCTTCAGGAGGAAACGGGTGTCACGGATCCTAAACTTAAAGGAGGCTGGTAGGTTGGGGCTCTGTGAAGCTGCACAGTCTGGGACCACACAGGTGGATGCACAGCTGAGCCCGAAGGCAGGGCAGGGAACCAGCTCCCGTGACCCGCCCGCCACAGCGCCTGGACCGTGCGCCACCTCCTGCCTGGTCCCTGCCTCTTGACGCAGACCCAGCCGTCCTTTCTGAAGCCTGATGCCTCCCCTCCTCCGGCCCAGTCCCCGAGGCCCCTTCCCTGGGGTGGCACGGGCAGGAATGCTCCCCACCTGTCAGCGAGGCCAGGCTGTCAGTGCAGGCTCTCCCGCCTCTCAGAGAGAACCTGTGAGAGCACAGAGTCCACAGGACCCCGGCAGGACGGCGGCTGGCCCCGGGGTGCTCTTACCCGCAGCGGTGCACCTTGCAGGAGGCAGGGGCCCTTGAAGCAGGGGACCTGACGTGGTCAGCCCGGCTCTGCTTCCTTCCAGCTCCAGCTCTTCTCAGGCTCCCAGGAAGACATATCTGCTCTTTGACATTGTGGAGCCAAGCTGGTCTGCTGCTCAAGGAGAAAGAACACAAACAAAACAAAACGCCCTCAAACTTCACTAGGCTTGAGAAAGCTGCAAGATTTAAGGGACTGGGGCCTTTGTGGGAATGCCTTTTAACCTCAGATCGCCTGCCAGTAAGTATCAGCCAATGTATTCGTGGGGCAGCTGCTAAGTGTCAGGACTGCGCTGGGCACGGGAGTTACCATGGTGAGCGAGACAGATGTGGTTTCTTCTCGCATGGAGCTTCACCTTTAGAGGAAAAGGCTGACAAGGAGGAATAACCCAGTTACAACATCAAATGCTGACACTGCAACTTACAGTGGTGTGCCGAAGCCTGCTGGGGCTTCCGCCCCAGGACACCTGTTAGATATTCAGGAATTTTGTCAGCCGGTTGTTAAACACAGCCGTGACTGAAATCAGCTAAGGTGGGAGAACTTAGACCGCTGAAATCGGCAAGTGTCACAAACCAATCCTTCCCCGAGAGCACCTGTTAACTTTTCACCGGCACAGCATTGGACATAAGTGTGTGATCTTGTGGAGAGTTCCACCCTTGCTACTAACCAGGATGTAGTGAGCATTTCCAACTACCAGCTGGGCCGGGGGAGCTGGGAAGGGGGCCAAGGCATCTGACCTCAGGCTAAGGGAGCCACCAGTGGGTGTCCCTTCCTTCTCTACATCAGTAATCTGAGGAGGAAGGATTATTTCCTAGGCCATCTGTGTCAATCGGGCAGCCAGGTAGTGTAGACAGGACACCCACATGTGGTGCCGCAGAAACATCTGGGTTAGGGAGGTTTGATGAGTTCAAGTAAATGCCCCTGAAGCACTCTCCTAAACTTTAGACACAAACCTTCCACCATCAAGATTTTGCCTGATCTGTATACCTCTTCTTCCATCAATAACTTCATGTTTTCTTTAAATTGGTTTGCTGTAGCCCCAAAAACAAATATTTGAAGGGAAACTTTAGGCACTACCATTAAGGAAAATCAATACTGTTTGTAATAAATAGAAAGTAATCATTAAAAAAATGACCGCAATGAAAACAAAACAATGCTGTTAAATTCCAGCTAAGCTTGAGGTCTGCTCAGAGTCAACTGCACTGCATGTACAAGATAAACTAGTGCCACCTGGCCACATTCTTCTGGCAGTCATGAGAACACTTGAAATCAAAAAGGAAATAACTTGGGGCACCTGGGTGGCTCAGTTGATTAAGCGTCCGACTCTTGATTTTGGCTCAGGTCATGATCTCATGGTTCCCCAGATCGAGCCCCACGTCAGTCTCTATGCTGACAGCTTGAAGCCTGCTTGGGATTCTCCTTCTCTCCCTCTTTCAAAACAAACAAACAAACAAACAAACAAACAGGAAATAACTCCATCAATGTGTGATTTGATATTTTTGAATGTCTTATCAGAACATCACTTAAAATTGTCATCATAGTGATGATGAGGGTGATATATCACAGTGACATTTCCTGAGCACTTCATGCGTGTCAGGTGCTGCTCTAAGTAACTTCCCCTCTTCCATGGTAATTGGATATTAATGGAACTCTCTCCTTTATTCAGTCTCTACCAGTTCTGTTGTGATTCTTTGGTCTTTTTCTACTCATAATGCTTCAGCCGATTTAATTTCTCCAGAACCTGAAGCAAACAATTCACTACTATGATAGTTATCTTCCAATGAACCCACAATTAATCCTTCTAATTAACTGATAGACATTACTTTAAGACAGGTCTTCATCCTATTACTGCTATGAAAACAGAAAAAAAATATTTCCCCTGAAATTAAAATAAAATTAAGCTTTCTTGACTGATTCATTCATTCAACAGATATTTGTTGAGTACCTATCACAGGGAGCAGCAGGTGAACACAGAGAATGAGCTTCCCTGGCTGATGGCCCAGCCAGAGTCCCTGAAGTCATGGTCTCTCCCAGACTGTGGACAGAGTAAATGATCACATTGATATCAGCAGTTGTCTGAAAGAGTTTACGTAAGAGCAGAAGGAAAGCCAGGGGCTGAGAGGTTCATTCATGATTAAGAGACTAGACTTCAAAAGGGGAAGATAAAAAGAAGTACAGCATGGTGATTAGAGTTAATAATACTGTATCATGTACTTGAATGTTGCTAAGAGAGTAGATCCTAAATGTCCTCATCACAAAAAAAGACATCGGAACTATGTGGAGAGATGGAGAAGACAGCTAAATATTATGGTGGTAATCATTTTGCAATTTATAAATGTATCAAACCAACACATTGTACACCTTGAACTTAAATACACTTAAATCCCTTGCATAGGCAAAGTCCTAGAAAGATGATCCATATTGTAACTTCAGTCCTGCTAGCCTTTGCCCTAGCTAGCCTTCTTTGGTTAGTACAAAAGTTTTCCTTTATAATTCACTAAATTGAAAGACTGTTAGTGTGTACTCTATTATTTCATTCTTTCCCTTCTCTCTCTATACAAGCTCACTTCCCCCAGTGTTTTTGATGAAATGGTCTATCTAGACCTCTCCACACCTCTGTCATCTTCCTATGGTTACAGTCCCACTTTTTAATGTGTCCTTTAACAGGCTGGGATGCAGCTGGAGCTTTGTGGCTACCCGCCCCCCCCACCCCCTCCCTTATCGAGAGAGGAGAGCGGGCTGTGACAGGTCTCATCACTATGGGATACAGGATAAAGACATTAAAAGAAATGTAAGAAGCCAGAACATAATGCCCAGGAAAGTCAACCGTTTACAGGAGGGGAAGCCGAAACAGGCGGAGCTGGGATGACCTCCAGGCCACCTGTGAACAGAAGAAGCCTGTATTTTTCTTCTTTAGTGCATTTTCTTTTCCTATTGAACATCTGGTCCATTTCCTAATGGCAATTTAAATGCAAAATGCGTGTGGTTTTCATTTAGTTTGAAGAATGAGGGACATTGAAGAATAAGGACATTTTGGTTATCCGAAATGCTGCTTGCAGGGAATGCTACTTGCATCTAATGAGTATGATACTAAATGTTCTACAATGTACGGGACAGCTCCCACGACAAAGGCTTATTCCCCAAATGTCCACAGCCCGAGGTAGACAGACATGGGATTGGAGGAACAATATTCAGGACTCTAGAATCTCAAGTCTCTAACACCCTGCGAGAGTTGAAACAGCCACTGAGAAGGGCCACCACTTAACTGTTCTCTAGAATTCCCAGAAGATCTGGTGAATTTATCTCCTGTGACAGTGCATGGACTCATTCATAGATGTAGTTCTAAGATTTTAAGATACTCTTAAAATATGTTCTAGCTACCCACATGGATGCCCCCCTTGATGCTAGATCAATTTCTCATTAAGAGACTTTTGCTAATTCTTAAACTACCTCCTTACTTTGCATTTCTGTAACTCAGCATCACATCCGAAAATAGGCAGATTAGTCAGCACTGCATCTGAAAATAGAAAGATTAGTCAAAACCCCAAAACGAGCACCTTTTTTGATGTTTGCTTCAAAGGCCAAGGGCTCAATCGCCAATCGCAGTTGCATTCCGAAAGGCATTACAGCAAGAAGTAGGGCACGGATGCACTTGGAGGCGGTCAGTAAGCCAGGCGGGGGCCCTGACCGTGCCGGTAATGTGACAGCATGAAGGGTGTGCAAAGCTTGGCCTCCTGGTCGCATTGTTCACACTTCAGCCGGTAAGACTGACATTTCTTTCAGTTTAACTCAACAGATACGGTGGAATGAATCGCATTTTGTAAGGTTGGGTCTTCAGAAAACTGTCCTGTTTCTTTATTTTACAGATTGGATCGTTGTCAACTTCATGTTTTTTTTCAGATGTGACCCGGTCATCAACAGTGACCAGCAGCAGCAGAGAATGGGGACGGCAAGGTTGTAAAGGTTGAGCAGTTGTAGGATTAACGTAGAAGGGAAATTTATACTATAGTGATTATTACTGCATGTTATATACAACTGAGTATTACATATTGTTTATATTTTGATATTAATGTAATAATTATTCTATATGATTATATATGATATCTATTTCTATTACAGGGGAAAGAAATCGCAATGTGTGCACCTGGTTTGGGGAGAAGTATGTAAATAGAGCCGTGGAACATCAACATGACGAGGAAAAGGGCGGGGCTAGAGCGAGGACTGAAGGCAGAGTAAACACAGCTTGTCTGAAAAACAGACACGGTCCTCGGTCCTCGTAACTTTGGCTCTCGGGGGTGCAAATGGCGTATATCTGATTCCGCTCTGTGGTAGCAAGATGCTTCTTCACCTTGGGTAAACAGGAAATTACAACTAAAGGACGCACAGAGTAACCTGCTGTGTGTCACCTGCACACTGTGGACTGCAGTGCTCTTGGATTTATACATAAATACTTCAGAGCTTTAAATGGCAAAAGGCTAGATCTGTTTACCTCTGCACTGTGTACTTGGGAATTACGAAAGAATTAAGGAAATAATTTACTGTTGTAGTAAAGGCCCTGAGTGCAATATTTATAACATAAAATTCCTTCCCTTAAGAAACGTGGGGAACTCTGTTGCAGGAACTCTGAAAATGACATGCAGAACAGAATGCTCCTTTTGCAGATGAAAAGCTGAGAGCACCCTGTCCTTCCCCAACACTTATAAATATCAAGCAAGCCGAAGAGACCCTTCTCTCAGGCTCCCCGTGCCTGGACACTATCAGAGATTCACTTTTTGTCTCTCATGAAGAATTTGCCCCTTTCAGAAATGGGCTCGTCAAAAGAGTGCCCTGCACCTCTGTTCTGCACCTTTGTTCGGAGAACCAGCAGGTTTCGTCATTACAGAACGTCTGGGTATTGGCCTTCAGGGCCCTTCGCTGAGATGTCAGAGGCAAAAGCTAGAAGTGCTCCCAAAGAGATCCTAAGATTTGCTCAGGGCTGAGCAGATAGGAGGTGACTGGGACAGCACTGGCACCCTGGGCTTCTGACTCTGGGTTCAGGGTTACGCCTGCTTCTCCTAAAATGCTGAAGGTCCCAGACATCCATGCAGCCATGCTTCTAGACCCACAACCGTCTGAAGGAAGGGTTCTCTCCAGTCACTCTAATAACTGAAACCCACTGGCATGTGTCAAACATACCTAAGAATGCTTGATCTAAAGGAAAGAATGAAAGCCCACCTGTCCTCATTTTTTCTAGTCGTTTCAGAGAGATGGCCAAAGTGCCTCAAATGTACCCTTCCGTGCAGCCAGTATCATTTTAGCTTTAGTATTTGAGTACCTTGTAGAAAGAAAATAGATCGTTATAAGCACAACTAGCACTAAGATCAACTACAATTCCACTTAGTACCCATTTACTCTCAGGGTAAACTTCTGGCTGTCACATTCATGAGATTCAGTTACCACTTCTACAAAACGGGCGACTCTTGAGTTCCACTCTAAAAGATTCAGCAGTAAGGGGGCACCTGGACAGTTCAGTTGGCTAAGCATCCGACTTCGGCTCAGGTCATCATCTCACGGCTCATGGGTTTGAGCCCCACGTTGGGCTTTGTACTAACAGCTCAGAGCCTGGAGCCAGCTTCAGATTCTGTGTCTCCCCCTCTCTCTGTCCCTCCCCCTCTCACGCTTTCGCTCTCTCTCTCTCTCTCTCTCAAAAATAAACGAACATTAAAAACACCAAAAAGAAAAAAGATCCGGCAGTCGGGGGTGTGGCCCAGGAACCAGCATTTTTGGAAAGCTCCTCACGCCATCCTGATGCACAGCCAGACATAGGAACCACTGGTTGATTACAATGATTCCAAGAGAATAAAACAATTGTCTCAGAAGAATAAGGGATATATTTGCATTTAAAAAAAAATGTTTGCTTACTTTTTAAGAGAGAGAGAGAGAGAGAGACAGCGTGAGTGGCGGAGGGGCAGAGAGAGAGGGAGACACAGAATCTGAAGCAGGCTCCAGGCTCTGCCCTACAGCACAGAGCCTGATGCGGGAGCTTGAACCCACGAACCACAAGATCATGACCTGAGCTGAAGTCAGAGGATAAACTGACTGAGCCAACCAGGTGCCCTGACATATTTGCATTTGATGTTAACCCAAACCAGGCAAACCCAAACCCTGGGAGGATACAATCCTAATTCAAGAAAGGCTTAAATTTAGCACGTATAATTTTATAGACTGAGATTAAGAGGGGGGAGAAAGCAGCAGGCCATGTGATTGCTGGCAGGATTTTCTCAGCTCATTTGTATAGAGTGCTTTAAACAGGCCTGGGTACACAGAAAATGCTCAATAAATGTTAGCAATTATTTTTAGTATTGAGTAGAAATTGCATTGATTAATTTGGGGAAATTGTAAATGATCATTAAAGTGGGGAATGGTCAGCTCTTTATGTGAGCAAAATGCATCTCAGAAATTATATATAAATATCAAAACAAATTAAAACTTCACTGGTATGTTAATTTCTTACATTTTCCCACCAAGTGATATTGGCTAGACCTCTTCTTACTCTCACCTTGCTTTGTCTTCTTTAAAACTGGTATCGATCCCTTTCTTTCTGAAAAATAAATACTGAAAATCATCTGGAAAAGGCATATGTTCTCATTCCAAGAAACTGGAGGTGGACAAATCCTTTAGATCATCTCATCTATCCTGGGGACAAACAGTGGAAGAGGATATTGCAATATGCACGGATTAAACACACGTCTCTATAATCAAATTTCACAAACTTCTCCCGCGTTGTACTTGAGTATCTTACAAAATGTATCGGAAACAGTCATGATGGTTGAAGGTAGAAGATGTTTGGTTTTAGTTGTTTCATTTCCCCAGCTGAGTTTCAAGGGAGTGTTTGGTCTTCATAAACTTTCTGCAACATGCAGGTATCAGCCCGCTTCTTCCCGGTTCTTAGCTGGGACTGGGCGATACCTCTTGGCAGGTACAAAATGACTAAGTAACTTTTAGTAATGTCAGTTCCGTGCTGGGTTCTTAATGCAAGACCACTTTGTGACCCTGCTCAAATATTTTAACCCTTTCTTCTCCCCAAGGTGTCCCTTAACCAAAGCACAAGCACTATTAAAACATGATGATAAATCATAGGCATTTGCCCACTGACCTTCCTTACAACACCAAAAAAAGAAGCCATGAGCTCTGAGGGCTCAGACCCAACTTAGACAGCGTCTCTGCTGTTGATGAATCTTTATGGAAGCCTTATCTTACATTTTTAACAGCAAAGCTCGGGCTCTGTTTTACTGAAGCTGTTTATATATCTAATCAGAGTAGATCAGGAAATGTGGTTGACAGCATAGGGCTGCCTGAGAAACATAATATTTGCTGGCCAGCCTGAAGGCGACCTCTCAGCTTAGAGGCATGATCAATGAAGTGTGCCTGAGGCCCTGTTTAGATTAAGGGAAATAGCACATTGGTGGCCACATTCATCCCAAGCAAATCGTTTTCCCTCATGCAGGCTGCAGCAAAAAGCCTTCCAATAAACCGATGACAGGATTAAACACAAGCAACTCCTCATGTGCCCCTCATGTGGCTGCGGGCCACAGGCAGGGAGGAATGCCGGCTCTCTGTGCGACTAGGAGGAGGGTGGCCCTTCAAGGACCAGCAGCCCACACTCTACCCTGCCACTAACTAGCTGCGTGTCTTACAGCTAATTAATATCTATCTCTGGGACTTGTTTCGTCATTTGTAAAAGAGAGATGCATTAGTCAGGGTTCTCCAGGGTTAAAATACACAGCCCCCTGCCCCCCACGCGCACACACACACACACACACACATGAGAGAGACAACGATGTATTTTAAGGGACTGGTACACAGGATTGTGAGGGCTGACAAGTAAAATCTGCAGTTAAAGCCCCAGGGAAGAGCTGGTGCCCTTTCGGGTCCAAAGTGTTCAGGAAGCTGAACTCCCTCTTCGTCAGGGGAATTCAATCTTTCTTCTCAAGGCCTTCAACGGACTGGATGAACTGGATGAACTCAACCACATTATAGAAGGCACTCTGCTTCACTCAAAGTCTACTGATTTAAATGTTAGTCTCATCTGAAACATGCCTTCAGAACCACATCTCGGTTGGTGTTTGGCCCCAAACTTGGAACCATGGGTACCACAGCCTAGCCAAGTTGACACAGAAAGTTAACCATCACAGGGCATCATGGTAACATTTCGCTCAGATAGGTCTGAGGAAAATTAAGTGCAAATGCCAATAAAACACTTGGTGCAGGCCTCAATAACTGACTCTTTGTGTCCCAAGATTTGGGGCCGATTGACTAACAAAGGTTACATTTTAAAACATTAGAACACCTGAGTTAGCACTGGGCATGATTCAGCATTACCATCTGATAGCACCTGTTTCACACTCCTTCTCCGCCACAAGAAGGACTCGTGGGCTTCAGCGGGTGTCCCTGGAGAGTGAAGGATGACACATTTGTTGCGAAGGCAAGTTTATCAGCTCCCAGACTTTTTAAAGACTTACCTTCTGTTGTTGAAAACCAATAAAGAACCTTTGTGGGCACAGTCAACTGTTCATGGATGTTTCCCTAGCACGTGGCCCCAGCCATTTGGAACACGAAGTAGCATGTTAAGGGCTCATTTAACTTACAAAGTGCTTATCCCAAAGTTGGAAAAGGGTGCTGCGGAATGCGGCCTCCACGTATATCTTGTTCTCGTGGTATGAAATACGGCCGCAAAGAAAACTTCATTGTTTCCATTGCGAGGTTCTTTCATGACAGGGGAGCCTGGACAGTTACTGGTGGAACGCTACCTTTCTAAGATTTATTAGGAGTCATAGAGGGCTCAGCAAACTCGGAAGGTACCTTTGTATCCTACAGCACTCAAGACTGATTTAATTTCATGTCAGTCCTGGAACTGCAACCACAATATGAACTGCAACTTTATAAATTGCTCCTTGGAGCAGCTGCCCTTACAGGTGGGGAGTCAAATGGGTGGAAATGTGGAGGAAGCCGGACGACTGAGAATCGGCACACTGAACGAGCAGATACATTTCACCAAACTCTGCGGTTCTCATCTGTCCCCCATCTCACCCCCAAAGCCCCTTCTTTCCCTTGTGTTTGTCTCCTGCTGAAAATATTCTTTTTTTTTTTCAGAGGGATGTCATATGAGATGTGAGGGAGAAAATGAATTATGCTACCATAGTACATAAGGCTTTTGGATTTCCAAAGATTATTTCATCAAAATCCTGCTTGTAAGAAACGCAGAATAAACAGAGTAAAGCCTAATTTACATCTCCTCTCACAACAGCGTCCCTGATGAGAACGTTAAAACAAACTGATGTCACTAAGAAAACAAAGCTAATACTCAGAAGCACTGACTTCTTACAGGAGCTAGAAAATGGTTTCATAGCATCAATTAAGCCATGCCTTAAAATGAACGTGCAACAGACAGTGTTACTGGAAGGAAAGCACATACCAAGTATCAGGGCAAATCTCCCAACAGTCTAGTAGTTCCGTCACAGTGGAGCACTGTCTTTGCAGGTGGTGGTAGCCAGTTCTCTTTGGTCACTTGGAATTATTCTGGTCCAAGCATTTGTGGACAGTGTGGGGACAGACTTGGTGATAGGATGGTCACAGTAGTTTCAGAGAGGTATTCCATGCCTTGAAAGCATACTTGTGGTTAAATCTAAAAAAAAAAAAAAATCTTTTAGAAGAAATGTAACCTAAAAATAAAGTTAAAAAGCACAGGATAAGGGGTGCCTGGGTGGCTCAGTCAGTTGAGCATCCAACTTCGGCTCAGGTCATGGTCTCATGGTCCGTGGATTTGAGCCCAGTATTGGGCTTTGTGCTGACAGCTCAGAGCCTGGAGTCTGCTTGGATTAGGTGTCCCTCTCTCTCTGCTTCTCCCCTATTCATTCATTCAACCATTCATTCTCTCTCTCTCTCTCCCCCCAAAATAAATAAACATAAAAATTAAAAAAAAAACACAAGATAATGAAATATATTAGCACAGGTTGCCAGCTCTAATCGTCAGGTTTGAAGTACATGCTCTTACAGCATTCACTATACCCATTATAATTCATCAGCTAACACAGGTCCACAGTCACATGGTCTCCGTGTCTTACAAAGAAATGTGGTCTTTGTGCTACTCACATTTCAGATATTTAGGCAGATTTCTAGAATGAAATTAAATGCTAATGTTTGCTCTCGCCAAAACTGGTCTCTACATGGCTTTTCACTGGACATTTTAATGATTAGAAAACAAAAAGAGTCACAACTATACATTTACAAATCTCCAGGCTTACCAACATCTACCACCCTTGTGAAGAGAGCACACTGATCTTTAGCGTAACACACACGTGCTCAGGTGCACAGACACCTCCCTAGCAGCCCAGGTACAGGTTAATCTGGCACAACTTTACACTATTCATTCGTTGTGCGCTCGCTGCTTTTTAAAAAAAAATTTTTAATGTTTATTTTTGAGAGAGACAGAGGGCAAGCAGGGGAGGGGCAGAGAGAGAGGGAGACACAGAATCCGAAGCAGGCTCCAGGCTCTGAGCTGTCAGCACAGAGCCCGACGCGGGGCTTGAACTCACAAACTGTGAGATCATGACCTGAGCCGAAGTTGGACGCTTAACCGACTGAGCCACCCAGGCGCCCCTCTGCTCCTCTCTTTAATAAGGGGATTTCCTTGTGGGGTACCTCTCCTCTGAAATCAAACATAGAAGAGTCACAAGAAGTGTATCTCTTGTCCCAAACCTCAAAGCAGAAATGTGGGTTTTAGTCCCAGTCTAGTGTCATCCACCTGATCTGCATTTCCAGCTCGTCACTCAGCATCCACCATCACCCGACTACACCAGAATTGAAATAGGCGGGATTCAAACGTCGTGGACATTGGGACATACTTCTCATCCCTGAGCTGTGCGTTTGCTTCAAGATTGAGAGGGAGGAGAACTAGGGAGTGTATTCCTTTACTGAAGGGATATTGTGTGTAACAGCGGTCGGAAGGAAGGATTAAAAATATGTATCTGGTTCCAAGACATTTCTAGCACTTCTGGAGGCACAGCGTTGTGAATTTCTCACTTTGAAGTGGTTACTTTCAGGGTCACCTGGGGTGGCTCAGTCGGTTGAGCGTCTGACTTCAGGTCAGGTCACGATCTCCAGGTTCGTTTCATCAGTTCGAGCCCTGTGTTGGGCTCTCTGCTATCAGCACGGAGCCTGCTTAGGATCCTCTGTTCCCTCCTTTGTGCACCTCCCCTGCTCGCTCTCTTAATAAAGAAAACACTTTAAAAAGTGATTACTTTTATGTCATGTTAATTTCAACTCAATAAATTATTTTTTCAAAATGTATTTATCCACGGAGCAGTCACGTAAACTATCTAAGTGTCCAGCAATATCCTCCCCCACCCTCCCTCCTCCCGTCCACTTTCTTTTGGTTGCATTTTAAGCCTCCTGGTATCGGTCACATTGACCAGGCCCGGTCCTGGTCCACTGTGAGGTGGGTGAAGTGTGGCTGATGGCCTCCTTGGCCCCGCCATCCCTCTCATCTGCTCCATCAGTGTCCCCAAGCCCCCATGTCTTCTTGCTACTGGGTACTTCCAAACCCAGAGAAAGGAACCGGAACGAACATATTTGGAGGTAGCAGATTGATGTTTTACTCCCAAGCGTTGGGGTTTTGTTCAGCCAATTACGCACCACATAAATAGATCTTGAACATGTCAGGTGTGCCGGGAACAGCGATGCGTAGTGCAGTTGTGTCGGTGACCCAGACAGGGTTAGAAGTCACCCCGGCTCTCAGGCGGCTTGGTCTAGTGGGGAGTGTGTAGTCAGAAATCTGAATACCGCGATACGGCATGTGCTGGCAGGCATGTGCTTCACAGAGATGGTGGCATTCGAGATGGGGTCTGACTGGCAAGTTGTTCTTTCCTGGGCTAAAGGAGAGGTACAGCCAGGAAGAGAAAGTCATGGAGCTGTGAAAGGGCCAGAAAGGTTCCAGGAAAGGTAAGAATTTCGTGTGCCTGAAGCAAAGGCAAGTGATCAGTGGCTGAGGAGCTCCCAGCCTAGGAGCCGCCTTCTAACAGCGTGGGAGCGAAGATGGGGTTCTCAGAGGCTCTGGGAAATGGCCAGAGGACAGAGTCTGGGAGGCGTTTGCGATCGACTGAGTGGCAGGGGTTGTGAGTGAGAGAGAGGGCGAAGGATACACAAGTCGCCAGCCTGAGGGGCCGGAGGGCAAGTCACACCGTGGAACAAAGTCACCACTTAAAGTAATGGGAGAGGCCAGTAATGGCAGTACCAAATGCTGTGGCAACTTGACTGAGAGGCAGATGGGGGGCAGAAAATTCTCCCTCAGACCCTTTCAAAACCTCCTTTCGGGTTAATGATACCTGTGCTGATTCAAGAAGAGAGTCCAACAATAACGAAAAGGAGGCTTTGTGTCAAACTCCACAAGCTGAGTTAATTTTGAAGGAGAATTTTAACAACGGTCACACACACTTTTCCACACTCAATTATAGAATATGCGTTTCAATCCCCAAATAAGCTTCAGTCTGTGACCCAAAGTTAGTTCATTTTCAAGTAAACTTTAAGCTATGCATTTTCTTTTTAGTCTGATGGACGATTATTTTATTTGACAAGGACCTAAGGAAAAGCATTCTGGTCAAAGTTAAGACAGCACAGAACATTCATTTAAGAAATCCTTTATAGGAGGTGCTACATTTTTTCTGGAATATTTTTATGACATCTAATGGGTCAAATACACAATAAATTACTTCTTTCGATGTGAAATTCTATCTAGATCAAGTTACGCCCATCGTGTGCCTTTGTCTACCTGTGAAAACACCCAGCCGCTTCCACAGCCAATACCTGCTACATCGCCAGCATCATAAACCTAAAAGTCACTTCTATTACCAGGTGGGAGGCAGATTTCCTATAGAGTGGTTTTCATTTGGCTTTTCTATTTTATTCTATCTTAATAACCTTTCTATTGCAAGCATCTCATTTTATTTTATTTTATTTTTTCAACGTTTATTTATTTTTGGGACAGAGAGAGACAGAGCACGAACAGGGGAGGGGCAGAGAGAGAGGGAGACACAGAATCGGAAACAGGCTCCAGGCTCTGAGCCATCAGCCCAGAGCCCGACGCGGGGCTCGAGCTCACGGACCGCGAGATCGTGACCTGGCCGAAGTCGGACGCTTAACCGACTGCGCCACCCAGGCGCCCCAGCATCTCATTTTAAAAGCGGGGAGAAAGGTTAATAGTACTATATAAAACCATAGATGGACCAAAACTAAACGAGAGTTGATTTAAACTAATTTGAACCCATTTATTTCTGTGAACTATGCCACAAATAATCCCATTAAAAGGGTAATACAGTTTTGGGGAAAAATTCTAGTTGTGAGAAAAACAAATCAGAACATTTACATACTTCGGCATTGAAAAAATCAACTTGAGGATTACAAAAATAAGCAAGTGCCTTAAACTAATGAGATAACGAAATCTTTCCTCTTGTGAAATAAATGGTAAATTTAAAGAATCGTACCGCATGTAGTAATTAATAAAATGAATGTTGCTAAGGTGGTTCCTAACTATCACCATTTAATTGTAAACTGCTAAGGTAAAGTCATTTGGACATCAGTAAATGGATTTGAAATTTTGTCCCCAATTTCCAATTATGCACGGCCCTTACTTACACATATTTGAAGGGAAAGAATAACACTAGCAAAATTCCAACCTAACACAATGAGGAAGGTTGGAAACCAAGCTTTGGGTTTTAGGAAATCAATACATCTAGGAAATCAATACATTTAGGAAATCAATACTAAAAGCTTTACTGAGTTGACCTTGTAACTGACAAAGAAGTGAGTGTAGAATGCAAATAAAATGGAAACATTTCATATACCCATCAGAAATTTTGAAATTTTACTCACAAAACTTAGGGGAAGAGTAGACAGAATAAAAGTAGAGTAAATAATTCCAGAAAAATATATTTGGAAGGGATTTGCAGCCTTCCAGAAAAAGAGCTTTCATGTGTTTTGGTAATGGTTTAGACTCCAGTGGTTTAACATGTTTTCTGGATTTACTTAACAATTCCTAGTAATAGACTTTTATAAAAATGTTATTAAAGATTTTAAGGTTAACCTTGAAAATCTGTTAATGTATTAATAAAAGATAAAAACTTCTTATCCTAATTTTGTAAAGGTCATAACAAATCACTAATCAAATATTTTTAAAGCATCCCTTTTTACATAATAATTGTATAGTTTATTGTACAAAAAGTTGGAAGCTTCTATCAGGTGCCATTCACTGTTGGGTACCAATGATAAATAAGGTTTTATTGTTACAGTAATGTATACGTTACTTGTGTGTAGATAAACTTTAAAAATTCTGTGAACATTTATTGAGTTTTCTTGACAGGTCTACTGAGGTAGAGGGGAGAAAAAAAACCTCTTTTTAAAAAAGTAGTCTCCATGCCCAATGTGGGGCTTGAACTCACAACCCTGAGACTACAGAGTCATAGGCTCGACTGACTGAAACAGCTAGGCAGCCCAGAAAAACTTTTTTTTTTTTTTTACTGGAAAAAAGCTTCTTTTATATTCCAGACTCCCTGATAGGACTTTATATCTATTTTTGTCATTTTACCCTAAAGCTAGGAGGTAGCTGTCATTACTCCTTCAACATCACATATGTGGAGATTTTATCTTTAAAAATAAGGTGTGCTAAACATTTACAGAAAAACTAATGCTATTCATTTTCAAACGCTTCCAAAAAGTTGAAGAGGAAGGAATATTTCCAAAGCCATTTTATATCTAGAAGTGTGTTTGCTAGTTCACAGGAATACTAACTCTTGCAAAAGTGAGGACATTAATTGTGGAGATTGTACTTAGTTTATGGAAGCACTGGAATTCTATAGAGCACAGAATGGTCATACAAACAAAGAAAAGAGAAAATCAAGGGACAAACTTTGCTACCTTGATATGTATGTGAGAAAATTGTTATCTTCCAGAAGAGCAAGATGGTACTTATGGGGCTCAACCTCGGGAAAGGCCAGGAGGAGGCGGCTGTGAGTTAGACCATGGTCTCAAAGGCTGTCTTGTCTAAAATGGCCCAGAGGCTCAAGAGGCTGAGAGGAGGTATTGGACCGGAAGGAGATTAACGGACACGCAGGGCAACAGGGAGGGAGTTTTACACAGCAGGTGGGATATTTCTAGAATTTGTTTTTTATCTTCTCTTCTCAATTCCTAGCACCATCCGCCCAGTTCAGCTTGTCACCTATTCCCATATTAATACAATGCCTCCTCCCTGGTCATTGACCCACTCCAAACCATCTTTCACCTCTTGGCTAAACCATCTTTAGAACAGCTTTGGTCTCAGTACTTCCTTGTTGAAAACCATTCAGTGGCTTACCATTACCACCTGAATCCGTTACAGATAGAATTTAGTTTGATACTCAGAAACTTCTCAAGTTCGACTTTAGCCTATCTTTCCAGGCATAGTTCTTCATTTCTCTGTTTTTAATTAATACTTAAATTTTTATTTCAAGTTGTATTTTCCATGTCTTTGAGAATGAAATAGTTCTACAAGGTTTGTCACAAAAATGGCAATCCCTGGTTCCAGGTATGTGCTTCTTTGGTGTTAGCGCATATCTCCTACACAGTGATCAGACCAATTTATATTCCCACTTATTCCCATTTCCCACCTCCTCACCAACACTTAGTATTCTCAGGATACCTGCTCAGATGGTGGGTGTGAAAATTTAGCACATTTACAAATCCTTTTTTTTTTAAATCTAATTTTTATTTTTTTTTAATTTGCATCCAAATTAGTTAGCATATGGTGCAACAATGATTTCAGGAGTAGATTCCTTAATGCCCCTTACCCATTTAGCCCATCCCCCCTCCCACAACCCCTCCAGTAACCCTCTGTTCTCCATATTTAAGAGTCTCTTCTGCTTTGTCCCCCTCCCTGTTTTTATATTATTTTTCTTTCCCTTTCCTTATACTCATCTGTTTTGTCTCTTAAAGTCCTCACATGAGTGAAGTCATATGATTTTTGTCTTTCTCTGACTAATTTCACTTAGCATAATACCCTCCAGTTCCATCCACATAGTTGCAAATGGCAAGATTTCATTCTTTTTGATTGCCGAGTAATACTCCATTGTATATATATACCACTTCTTCTTTAATCCATTCATCCATCGAGGGACACTTGGGCTCTTTCCATACTCTGGCTATTGTTGATACTGATGCTATAAACATGGGGGTGTATGTGTCCCTTCAAAACAGCACACCTGTTTCCCGTGGATAAATGCCTAGTAGTGCAATTGCTGGGTAATAGGGTAGTTCCATTTTTAGTTTTTTGAGGAACCTCCATACTGTTTTCCAGAGTGGCTGCACCAGCTTGCATTGCCATCAACAATGCAAAAGGGATCCTCTTTCTCTGCATCCTCACCAACATGTGTTGTTGCCTGAGGTGTTAATGTTAGCCATCCTGATAGGTGTGAGGTGGTATCTCATTGTAATTTTGATTTGTATTTCCCTGATGATGAGTGATGTTGAGCATTTTTTCACGTGTTGGTTGGCCATCTGGATGTCTTCCTTGGAGAAATGTCTATTCATGTCTTTTGCCCATTTCTTCACTGGATTATTTGTTTTTTGGGTGTTGAGTTGGATAAGCTCTTTACAGGCTTTGGATACTAACCCTTTATCTGATATGTCATTTGCAAATATCTTCTCCCATTCTGTCAGTTGCCTACAAATTCTTTATTACTAGTGAAGGTGAACATATTTTGTTTATTCACCCTTAAATCCAGATCCTTTGCCCATTTTCTAATTGGGTTGTAGGGACTTTTACAATATATTAATTCTATGAATTCCTTTTTATTAAAGTACATTGTATATCCTCTCCCAGTCTGTAATTTGTATGTTGGTTTATTATAGAAGATACTTTCATCAGTTTTTGAAAATAATGATGTAAATTTTATTCATTTGTTTTGTTCACTTTATATTGTGTTCAAGCAATCTTTATCTTGAGGTCATAAATAATTTTTTGTTCTCTTTCAGAAGTCTTAAGGTTAACTTTTCAAGTTTAGTCCCTTAAAGCAACTGGAGTTTATTTACCTAATTTTATTTTTTTCACATTATAGCCATTTGTTCCTGAATTTTTAACGAAATAGGCTGTCATTTTTTTTCTGTTAATTTATAATGTAATATCCCAACTAATTGTTAAGATGACAATTTACCTCAATGGAATTTTTTACATTTTTTAAATGTTTTAATTATTTTTTGAGAGAGAGTGAGTATGAGCAGGGTAGGGGCAGAGAGAGGAGAGGGCAGAGGATCTGAAGTGGGCTCCCTGCTGACAGGCTGACAGCAGTAAGCCCTTCACGGGGCTCAAACGCATGAACCGTGAGATAAAGACCTCAGGCGAAGTCAGACGCTCAACCACTCAACAAAGAGCCACCAGGCACCCCATTACCTCAACCGAATTTCTAAAGTTAACTCATCTTTCCATTGCTATGATAATAATTGGTCCTAACATTTTCCCAGAATATTAGTGGATTCAATATGCAATCACTTAATATATTTCTTTTATATTCAAGAGTAAAATTTCAATTACAATTTTTGTCATTGACTCATAAGTTAGTTTGAAGTGATTTTAATAGTCCAAAAATATTTGGAGGCTATGGTTTTAAATTTTTTTTCAATGTTTATTTCTGAGAGAGAGAGAGAGAGAGAGAGAGAGAGAGAGAGAGAAAATGGGGGAGGGGCAGAGAGGGAGACATAGAATCTGAAGCAGGCTCCAGGCTCTGGGCTGTCAGCACAGAGGCTGATATGGGGCTGGAACCTACGAACCCCAAGAATATGACCTGAGACGAAGTTGGACGCCCAACCGACTGAGCCACCCAGGCGCCTCATTTGGAGACTATGGCTATGTTTTGATTAAATATCACTAAAATTTAGTTCCTCTCTACTTATAGAATACAGTCTGTACAAAAATTCTTTGATAGGTGTTGAAATTTATGTTGAACTCTAGTATAGGAAATATTTTTGTTCATGTTCCATTGGTCCCAACAAAACATTCTACTAACAGATCTGTATGGATATGTGCATTGTACACAAATGTATACCAGTGTATAGGTACATTTTAATGAGATCTCAAACTTGGGCCTCATTCCTATCCCTAGGTTCTGTAATATCAACTGCTGAAAAACAAATTCCAAAACTATACTACCTTTGTCTAATACTTAGGCCTTGACATTAAGAGTGCAATGCATTAGGAAAATGGCACAACTGGAGGAAAACACAATTACCTAAGAAGGACAAAATGACTGACACAAATACTGCACAAAATCCTGACCAGAGACCTAAGATTTGGTGTAGGTCTGTCGGAATCGACATCAGGCTTAGGGATTTTCGATGTATCTTACTCAAAAAAACCATACAACAAGCACATTCAACATGTTATTTTAACTTCATTAGTCCGAAGACAGCTGAATCATCCTAGTATATAAAAGTTTCACTTTAAATCATTTAAAAAATATTTTTGCCAGTAAGCTCTTTTCTTATTTCCTTTAGAAAATAAGACTTGCCGTTAGAAAATACCTTTGAGTGCTTGCTTCGGGAGCACGTATACTAGAAGATGCCATTGAATGAACTGACATTAAAAATCAGTGAAAATCAGGGGCGCCTGGGTGGCTCAGTCGGTTAAGTGTCCAACTTTGGCTCAGGTCATGATCTCATGGTTTGTGAGTTCAAGCCCCACATCAGGCTCTGAGCCGACAGCTCAGAGCCTGGAGCCTGCTTCAGATTCTGCGTCTTCTCCTCTCTCTGCCCCTCCCATGCTCATGCTCTGTCTCTCTCTGTCTCTTAGTAATAAACACTTGAAAAAAATTTTTTTTGAAAATCAGACTGAACCTGCTAGCGAAGAATACAAGTGGCCAGCAAAGTAATAGTTTTCATTCATTAGAGAGTCAAAATAGCTAAGGTCATTAATATTTAGAATCACCTAATCTGTTGAGAAATGGGTGTGCTTCCACTGTTGAGAGAGAGAGAATACTATAAATCCTTTGCTAAAGAACATTTGCTTATTTTTAGCCGTTTAGTGTCCACTTTGTTCTTTTTACCATCTATACTTTGAACTGTCTTTGGGGAGATTCCCCATTGCCTGGAGTCTTGACAGCAGCTCCTGGGAACCGGTCTGGTGGAGTGGTCAAGGGCATGGATTTTGATATCAGACCACCCTGAACTTGATACTTGTCCCTGCCATTAACTCTACATCTTGGGAAAGTTGCATGACTTCCCTGAAACTCAGTTTCGTTAATTGTTGATATCTATGTATAGATCTGTCATATATGCGCCAGTGGGATAGCTACCTGAGTTTAGCTTCGAGTTGAACCAGGGAAAATCAAACAGAAGAAATGGGTCCAGGTGTGGAGAGCAGAAGGGAACTGATGTGTCCCGAGTTCCTATGATGTGCAGGTACTCCCAGGTAATTCACATACATGGTCTCATTTGAACACCCACACCCATTTCCTAAGATAGGAAGCTCGTTAGGATGCCCATTTGACAGATGAAGAAATAGAGCTGTTCCCTAGGTCATATATTTAAATAGCAGAACCAACATTTAAACTGAGGTCTGAAACCAGAAGCCATGCTTTTATCTACCACTTAACACTGTTCCAGAGGGCTCAGGAAGCAGTGAGGGGAAGTCATGAAAGCACTAGATAACTAAGGAATGGAGACCTGTGTAGGGGACGGGAGGCTGAAGTCTAACTGATCTTTAGGACTGGATCACTGACCCAACCACCTACTTCCACAAAGGACCACAGTTCCAGACAGCAGATAGGCAGATTCCACCTTCAATGGTTGAATAGTTTCCTAGTGCTCCTGAGGACAAATGTAATCAGTAAGAAAAATTGTTTTAAGAAAGTAACGGGATTATCTGAAGTGGCCTCCCCTTTCTTTCTAAGAAAGAATCGGACGGAGGGAGAGAAGAAAGAGAAAAAAAGGCAAAGAAAAAGAAAACTAATCTCCAAAGAAATGGCTGGCCATTAGAAAATATCACTGGTCTCCAGGTGCCTGGGTGGCTCAGTAGGTTGAGGGTCCAACACTTGATTTCAGCTCAGGTCATGGTCTCCTGGTCCTGTGATTGAGCCCTTCATAGGGCTCCGCACCGGACTAGGTGTAGATCCTGCTTTGGATTCTCCCTCTCCCCCTCTACTGCCCCCACCCTCGCCTGTGCACATTCTCTCAAAAAAATAAAAACTAAAAAAATATACATTACTCATCTCAAAAATTCTTTATTGCTTACATGAAAATTACTTGAAATCAGACTCAAAACAATTTGCTGTATTTGAAAGAGGTGACATAGAAACTATTCACAGTATGAATCTATTCAATGTTTAGAGTCTCTCTCCCAGGTCAGTTTTCTATTTGAAAACAAGAAAGAAGATCCAAGGAGCAAAGACAGGGATGTCTTCAATCATTATTGAATCAGTATCACATATTCTCACAAGAAAAGAATGTATTTTTAATACCTTAAATTTTTATTCAAGGAAAACACTAGATCTATTTAGTAGGTAAACATATTAAAGATCCACAAGTCCTAAATAGTCCACACTTTATAAGAATTCTTTTGACGTCTTCATTGTCACCTGGGCATTCTAGTTTTGAGACTACCAGTTGCTGGTAAGGTGTGAACTTGTAAAGTTCTTATGAACTTGCACTGTATGTACAAACAATGACCTGAAATATACAACTGAGAGGACTCAGCTGCAATGAAACAACTGACAGTCTGTATACCTATAATCTATAAATAAAAGAAACAAATCTTTATAACAAAGAAAACTCAGTAACTAAAAAAGGACTCATTCAGGGTGCCTGGGTGGCTCAGTTGGCGAAACGTCCAACTTGAGCCCAGGTCATGATCTCGGGGTTTGTGAGTTCAAGTCCCGCATTGGGCTCTGTGCTGACAGCTCGGAGTCTGGAGCCTGCTTCAGATTCTGTGTCCCCCTCTCTCTCTCTCTGCCCCTTCCTGCTCATGCTCTGTATCTCTCATCTTCAAAAATAAAAATTTAAAAATTTAAAAAAAAATGAAAAGGACTCATTCCCTGGAATAAATTAATAACATTCATAACAAAGCTGCCCACTTGGTCAGCTTGGGCTGCTATAACAAAACATTATAAATTGGATGAGTTAAATGACAGATATTTATTTCTCACAGTTATGGAAGCTGGGAAGTCTAAGATCATGATGCTGGTCGATACAGTGCCTGGTGAGACCCTTCTTCCTGTCTTGTAGGTGGCTGCCTTCTCACTGTGTCCTCACAGGGCACAGAGAGGGAGGAGGAGGGAGCCGGAGAGAGGGGGAGGGAGGGGGAGGGAGAAAGGAAGAGAGAGAGGAGGGGGAGGGAGAAAGGAAGAGAGAGAGAGAGGGAGGGAGAGAAAGAAAGAGAGGAAGAAAGCGAGAGGAAGAGAGCAAGAGAGGGGGAGGGAGAAAGCGAGGGAGAGAGGGAGAAAGCGAGGGAGAGAGGGAGAAAGCGAGGGAGAGAGGGAGAAAGCGAGGGAGAGAGGGAGAAAGCGAGGGAGAGAGGGACAAAGCGAGGGAGAGAGGGACAAAGCGAGGGAGAGAGGGACAAAGCGAGGGAGAGAGGGACAAAGCGAGGGAGAGAGGGACAAAGCGAGGGAGAGAGGGACAAAGCGAGGGAGAGAGGGACAAAGCGAGGGAGGGAGAGAGGGACAAAGCGAGGGAGGGAGAGAGGGACAAAGCGAGGGAGGGAGAGAGGGACAAAGCGAGGGAGGGAGAGAGGGACAAAGCGAGGGAGGGAGAGAGGGACAAAGCGAGGGAGGGAGAGAGAGACAAAGCGAGGGAGGGAGAGAGAGAGGGAAGGAGGGAGGGAGGGAGGGAGAGAGAGAGACGCAAAGAGAGAGACGCAAAGAGAGAGACGCAAAGAGAGAGACGCAAAGAGAGAGACGCAAAGAGAGAGACGGAAAGAGAGAGACGGAAAGAGAGAGACGGAAAGAGAGAGACGGAAAGAGAGAGACGGCGCTCTGGTGTCTCTTCCCCTTCTTATGGGTTATCAATCCCATTATGAGGTTTCACACCCCCCGTGCCCCCATTACCTCATCTAAACCTGATTAGCTTCCAAAGATCCTACCTCCCAATACATTACAATAAGGGTTAGGGCTTCACCCTATGAATTTTGTGGGAACACAAACCTCAGTCCATAACGTCTGCCAGCTATTCACTCTGGAAGTCTTATCCCTTATAACACTAGCAAGATTAGATTCTGATTTCAACCAACTCCCTGAATGCCAGCTGCTACACATTTAAAGTTCTTAACCTGATATTTCTCCCTTAGCTCCTCTTTCCTGGTCTAATTTATAAACTTATTACCTATTTTTGTTTTTAAATGCTTATTTTTGAGAGCAGGGGAGCGGCAGAGAGAGAGAGATAGAAGCCCAAGCTGACGGTGCGGAGCCCGGTGCAGGGCTCAAACTCAGGAATCCTAAGATCATGACCAGATCCAAACCAAGAGTCAGACGCTTAACAGACTGAGTCACCCAGGCGCCCCACAAAGCATCTTTTTTAAAACTAATAACATGTTTAACTAAACTTGGATTTCTCTCCGCAAGCCTATCAAAAGGTGCACCTGTCTCAAGGTTTCAAATGCTCTCAATGAGGATTGCTCAAACTCTCCTTGATGAAGAAGCGCTCTCAACTGGTCTAACATCTCAGAGCCCACAGAGTTGGGGGAGAGGCTACAAGGTATGACAGGGCCTGGGGTCGTAGGTGCAGAGCCCCAGCTGCCAACCTGAGAGCCTCTCAGGTAATGTTTGGGGATTGCCTCCTACTTGTCGGGGATCCAGCTATACAGTGAATGTTTGTGCTCCCCCCAAATTCATATGTCGAAACCCAACCCCCAGGGTGATGGTATTTGGAGGTGGGGCCTTTGGGAGGTGATTAGCCCATGAGGGTGGTGACTTTATGAATGGGATTTGTGCCCTTAAAGAGACCCCCAGAGACAGCGCTCTTACCCCTTCCACCTCATGAGGTTACAGCAAGAAGGCTTGTGTCCGCAGAATCTGTGGGCATTGTGATGTTGGACTTCCTAGCCTCCAGAACAGTTAGAAGTAAATATTTGCCGTTTATAACCCAGCAAGTCGATTGTACTCTGTTAGAGTGGCCTGAACAGACTATGGCAATTCTGCTCAACATGCTAGGCTTTTACAGAATTTTCAAGATCCTAAGTGGAAAACCCACAGTTTTTGTCCCCGGAATAACTAGGTATAGAAGGGGAATGAAAAATGTACAGGGAAAGCTTAGAGGGGATTCATCCCTGATCTCTTCAGTAAATTTATTTTTTTCCACTCTTTTTTTTTTTTTATGCATTAGCACTCTTCGAGGGCATGCAAAGCTTCAATTCACATGTACAAAAAGACATCTGTGTATCCAAATAAGACGAGGGCATCCACACCTCCACTATCCATGTGTACACAGGTGTCAATTTTTTTGTGCTTATTTGTTGAGAGAGAGAGAGAGAGAGAGAGAGAGAGAGAGAGAGAGAGAGGGGGAAGGAGAGAAAGGGGGAGGGAATGAGCAGGGGAGGGGCAGAGAGAGAGGGGGAGAGAGAATCCCAACCAAGCTCCATGCTATCAGCACAGAGCCTGACACCATGATTGATCTCCCAGACCAAACTGTGAGACCAGGACCTGAGCCGGAACCAAGGGTCCGACACTTAACCGACTGAGCCACCCAGGCGCCCCCACAGGTATCAACGTTTTAATGAAGAGTCACTGAAGAGCACACTTAAAACGTCACATTTCATGAAACTTTCCCCCATCCAAAGACATAAAAATGTGGCTGGACGTATTTGTAAAACTAAAACTACTCTCAGAGAGGCTTAGCTCACCACCTTCCCATGGCAACCCAAACAAGTCTGGGATTTAAAGGATATGAAACTGCAGCTATTCCTTTTAAAAATATCATTTTAATGCTCGAGGGGGCATTGGAGACCACGACGGCCTCCTACACATTCGTTTCGCAGAAGTTGCCTCCAAATTCACTTTGGTGTCAACCCCTCGTGAGCTGGGCTCCCGGCAGACCGAGTCCACAGAGCCGATGTTGGCAACGCCTCTTTCGGAGCAAGTGGGAAAAGCCGTCAGAAGTCCCACCACGGCTTATTTCATTCTCCACACTCGGTGTTCACCACCAGGAAGCAGAGAGAGAGAGAGAGAGAGAGAGAGAGAGAGAGAGAGAGAGAGAGAGAGAGAGAGAGAGGAAGGAGGCTTCGCCGGAGGATTTGTTTCTCCCAAGCCCTCACCCAGGCTACAGTCACATCATCCTGGTCACATCTCATTTGGAAAAAGAAAACTCTTCATGGAGACAGTGAGTTCACAATCGCCCGTGAAACAAAATCACTGTGCAGTCAACTCTGCCCATGCCCTTCCCGTGTCAGCGCGGCCGCTCGTGTATCACGAACACAATCAAATCCATTCTCGCACCTCAGGGTGCTGCTTGGGTTTCCCTGCTAATGCGTTCCTGCAGTGCCTGCCTTTCATGTTCTGACTTTGCTCCGAATAAAAACGACTGGGTGTCCCCACTCTGTATATTCTGAAGCGAAAAAGAATCAATTAAACCAGCCATATTTCCATCAGGGGGGCTCCCGCTGTTCCCCAAACAGCTTAAGCTGTCTTCTCATAGTTTATGATGTCAGCAGGATCTCCCGACTGAAATACAGCCTGGAAATCTCACCCCACCCCTCTCTGGCCCTCTGTCTGCAGTATATATTATTCTTGTAGTTTTCAGAGACAGCTGTGTGAATTAATGAACTGATGTGAGAATCGGAGTTGGCCTGGAGCCCCATTTAAAAGTCATGTCGATGACCTCATAAAAACAGCAAAGAATGCTTACAGCTTGCTTGTAAAAGAAAGCCATTTCTTAATAACTTGGAATGCCCACATAATTCAGCACATATTTTAACCCAAAATGATTATTTCATAAGAGAATGAAAATTTCCCATGAAAAAGACATTTAGCCAACCCCGGCAACTATAAACTTTAATTGACATTTCACAGTATGTAGCAGTGTTCTCTCTCGGGAGTGTAGAATATCATTCCTGCACCTGCGCTTTACCTCCAGAGTTATAGTATTTCAACCATTAAACATTTTTCATTAAAGCACTTCATATAGAATTAGTCTAATCTGATTTTAACAAAAGTATTCTATATTTAGTTTTTCACACCGTATTAGCTCAAACCGTTAGAACTAGAGAGGCTGGGCCTTTGTTCACTGGCACAAGCAGAAGGGTGGTCTTGTGCCCACTCACTTCAAAGATGGCCCTTCCTGCGCTTGCTGTCCTTTGAAACAATCACAGCATTTCTAAACGAAGTCACTCCTGGGTAAACCGTAGGCCTCAGAGAAGTGGAGACCCACGGTAAGCTCAACCGGGCTGCAGGGTTCTTCCTTTCCCTGTGAACAGCCATAGCCCATCCCCCCCCCCCCCACGCTGGCGCAACAGCTCTTAGGAAGCAGGGAAGGTGCAGGATATTTTTGCTAGGCTAGAACCGAGAAAATGTGCACAAATGTGCATCTTACGGTTTGAGTTTTATAGCTGTTATCTTGCGGGCAATCTTGGGTGAACAGCTGCAGGATTTTAGGATGTGTGACTTGAACAACAAGGAAAGGGGCCTTTCTAAATGCTTCCAGTTAGAATCAGAGAGGGCTGAGCAGCATAGGCGCTCACTTGGGCTCTGAAGCTGACTGAGGAGTATTTAAAGAGAACCACTCTACTCCAGAGAACGTTTTCCCTGAAACGCTACACCCTATTCTCTCTCACTTAGAACACTCATTGCGCAGAACTGAGAACACCTGATGTGAATTCAATTTCATTTTGGACAATGGTTATAAGTGGGGTTTTTCCCCCCCAAATAAACAGGTCCATGAATACATTTTGGATTTAGCTTCTCTGGGTCTAGCATGGACTTCAGACAGCTTAACATTATTTATTTTATTGATGTTTCAACTGGACAATCAACTTTAATATGATATGTGACCATTTATATGTAGGACACTTAGCCGATATAGGACAGTTAACTCTGCTAAACAGACACGGCTGTGTTTGGCTTCACCAACAAACCAAACACAAAACACTAGTGTGGCAAACAAAGATGGGTCACAGGGACTTCTATTATAAAAGTAAACTGTAAGTCATAAGAAGATCTTCACTAGGTACATTGATATATTAAATCTAACACAAATTCTGATAAAATATACGGTAGTTGACTTCATATAACATAAAGCCTCCGCTAGGCTTGCTTGGGTTTGGGAATGGTGAGGTGCCAGGCTAAAGCAGACAACATCATGGCGCTGACTTTATGACTTACAAACGTGGCTAGTTCACAGGATCCCATCTAGCATTTCTGAGGCCTCTGTGTCACCTGATGGGGGGAACCCACCCGGAAGGCAAGCCACCGGGGAGAAGCCAGGCAGTGCATAGCGAATGTGCAAAGGAGGGCCCCCATCAAAGGGGGCCTAGGTCAGCAAAAAGCCACCAAAGCGGGAGGCCTCTTGCCCACACTGTACGGAATCAGTCTTACCTTACTCTGAAGAATAATCTGCGTGCTGTTGCCACCAGGATAGCTGCCTGTCATTGTCGTGAATCATCCTAACTGGTTCTGGACACTTAATCTCAGACTCTTCTCTGGCAAGTGCCGCTGGTAGAGACTGGGACGGCCCAGGGTTTCCTGGGGGGGGGGGGGGGGGGGGGGCTGTGGCTGTGAAGGCACCAAGCTGGCCCCAGAGGGGCACAAGCTCAAAAAGGAAATACTGGAACTCTGACACTGGACAGGAGACAGGTGGCCAAAGCCAAAGATTCCGCGCCTGTCAGGTGGACTAATAAAGCTCTGCGTTGCAGTGAGCATTTAATGACAAAAGGCAGGTACAGCACCTGGTGTAGACTAGACGTGCCAGTAGTATTTTGTAAACTACTGTTAGCATTCATGGCTGCAGCAGCAGGAATGAGAGTTAAGTCCAAGCCGCTGGGTCAAGCCAAGGGGCTGGCTGGGCAAACGGGAAGTGGTGTGGGCAAGCTACCCTCTTAAGAGTTACAGATGTCAAACGGGCCAGCGTGAAGTGCGGAGAAAGTGCTTCTTATTTTCCTAGAATAAACTACTACAGCCTCCTGATGAGGACCCAAGGGACTTCGTGTCGCCCAGTACAGGGGTCAAGATTTCCAAGGCACCGTTTTCGGGGAACTGGAAGGACCATCTCCCTTCCCATCCCCGCCCCGCCCAATACCCCACTGCGCATGCGCACACAGGATGAGGCCTCTAACTGGGGAAGGAGGCTTTATGAAGAACGCAGTGCGTGGAGCATCAATGATCTCTTCCTAAATTGACTCAGACACCTGGCCTCTCTTCATACGAGATTGAAGGATGCCTGATGAGGCTGCCTCTTGTCTGAAAGTAACTGAAAGTCCACAAAAGCAGCAAAGTCCTTAGAGGGGTGGGAGACACGGAAGTACAGGGGACGGCCATCCTGCCATGAGCAGTCAAAGGAAGAGTCATCCGTTTTTCTCTTCTTCCTCCCCATCCCTTGTGCCTCGTTTGATAAGCCGAGGAAGCTGGTTTAGTAAGCAGTTTCAGCTGACTGGGAGTTTAAACATGAAATACTTTGAGTTTTCCAGTATCTGCTCTCAGCTGTGCTCTATCAAACTCGGCATTCGAGGCTGCTTTCACTTGTCCTCAATGGTATCAGTCTGAGGACATCTTGTTGAGTCACTTCGACTTATTGAATGTTTTATTTTAGTTCTTAAAATGTACCGAAGTTCATTTTTTTTTTTTTTTACACTTGAACCTCATAGGCATTTCAAGCTTTGCTCATCCCCAAGCCAGCACAAGTGGGAGGGGCCTGGAGTGGAGGTGGGGTGGGGCTCCCTCTTCCTTCCTGCTACTCTTTTGTGGTTGAGTAGGAAGGAGGGAAAAAGAGGCCAGAGTGTGTTAACCTGCTTGAAGATCCATGATGAGGTTGCCATCTTTTCCTGTCATGTGTCATGCCTTCTCTGCAGCCCTGAGTTGGCTGCTAATTCCCTCTGTGTATCAGATGCCCACATATTGACTAGCTCAGGGCCTGTGGGACACTGCTGGTTCCTCAGCATTGCTGACTATCTAAGGCAAGTCCTAGCACCCCAGGTCCCTGAGAGAAGTGGCTCAGAGCCCATGCTGGATGAACTCGTTCTGAGTCCTCTATCTCCTTAAAACTCGACTTGCTTTGGCATGAGGGGGGGGGGAACAGTGACTGAATTTGCTGCCCTAGGCCTGGCTGGTCAATGCAGTCAAATACTGTCCACAAAGGCACTGGAGTCTCCATAAAGTGGAAAATGGATAGCACATAAGAGTAACACCTTTAGGAATAAAAATGTAGTGACATAGTGCTGTACTAAATCGAGGTGGTCCAGAGGAATGGTCCTTGAAAAGAACCCACTAGAATTGCTGCCTGTTGTGTTGTTTCACTGTTGTAATAAAGAAAACCATAGATGGGGGAAAGAAGGGAGGAGCAGAGAGAGAAAGAAGGGAGGCAAATTGGAGCATGGAAAACTGAAAAATAATACAGTGACTTCTTTGACGACAAAAACCCATTTTATTGATAAATTTCCTTATTCGTGACTAAAAGGAAATGTGAAGGAAAAATCCCAGGAAAAGCATATAAAGGAGTTGGGTGACCCAGAGTCCTTGCAATCTCTACGTCCGGACTAAAGATTTCAAAGTGTTTGAGACCTCATTGTCTAAGAAGACAACATAAAAAAGGAAGCCATGGGAATGAGCACTATTGGGCCTGTTGAGCAGTGAGGAGACAGCTGTCCCATCCTTGGGGCTCTCTTTCTTACTCTGCAATTACATTGGACACTACTTGTTTGAATCACATATGCAGATTTTCCTTGTAATGACAGCGAATCGGATAGCTATTGCTACAATAGTATTGCATTATAATCAACCACAAAATCTCAGTCGCCAGCAAAAATGTGCAGGGAGGCAGGGCTCAGCCGGGCTCAGCTCTGCTGGGCACTGCTCCAGGCATGTTTCATCCTTCTCCTGGGACCAGCAGGCTAGCTTAGGGCCAGTCTTCTCATGAACACGGCAGAGGTGCAAAAGGGCTAGCTGAAGCACAAAACCGCTTTTCAGGATTCTGCTTAAGGCATGCTTGCTAACATTCTGTTGACCAAAGCAAGTCACAAGGCTGAGCCCAAATATAAGGCGTGGTGAAAATATTCCTTTTTACTGGGGGGGGGGGGCTACAGAATTCCATGGTGAAGTGTGAGACTATACAGATGAACAACTGAGGACACTAATACAATCTGACAAAAACAGGAGTTGAAATTTTTAAAAAGACGAGTGAGAATAAATAAGAAATTAAAACGTATCCCCTAATCCCAACATTCACAGATAACCATGACTTATAATGATATCATTGTTCCAGTATTTTTTCTAGGGATGTAAAAAATTCTTTTACTATTTTCAAACTTGATATCAAACTGAAATAGAGTTATGTAGGCTTAAAAAATCTCATCAAAGTATATCAGAAGCATCTTTTGATGTCACTAAATGATCTTAGACAATCTGCTTTTGCTGTCTATCTGTTCGTCCAGCATAGAGATATGCTGTATTTTATTTCATCATTTTACTGTTAGTGGGCATTTAGTTTGTGGACACTTTTTTCCTCACAAGTAGAAGGGATACCCCCGATGATAAAAATGACACCTGTTTGTGCCACAGAAGCATGAAGGAGCATCCTTAATAGGCAGATTGCACAGCAGACAGGGACTGAAAATCCAAACCTGAAAAAAATTGTAATACACTCCTCTGGATTTACTCTCAGGAATTCTGTTCCTTCTTCATAAGCGACACCAGCCATCTCTTAGCTTTTAGTAAGCTCTATTTAGGATATTAAAACAAAAAACAAAAGACAAAAAATCATGGTATCACATAAGAAAAAAAAATAACACATGATATCAGTGTATATCAACTAACCCTGTAGTGTTTTGCTTTACATGCATTGCTCTCCTAAGCAATAGTAAAGTACTAATAGCCAGCAATTTAAAAAATTTATTTATTATTTTTGAGAGAGAGAGAGAGAAAGCACATGAGCAGGGAAGGGGCAGAGAGGCAGGGCGGGAGAGGATCCAAAGCAGGCTCTGTGCTGACAGCAGACAGCCCAGTGATGGGCTCGAACTCATGAACCACGAGATCATGGCCTGGACCAAAGCTGGACGCTGTTACCCAGGCACCCTAAAGGCCAGCAATTTTAATGTCTTGGTGATGTTTCCAGGTGGTTTTGTAATGGCCATGCCGTCCAATCAGGGAAAATTTTATGCTATTAATAGTTGGTCAACTATTTTAAATGGTAGAGGATTTTTTCTTTATCAAAAATAGCTAAAGGCCTACTAACCCATAAGATCTTTTTATTGAGATATGATTGATATACAACATATTAGTTGCAGGTACACAACATTATGATTTGGTATAGGTATATATTGCGACATGATTACTACAATAAGTCTAGATAATATCCAAGATCCCTCTACTGTTCACAGAGTGTTTTCTTTCAAAATTTACATATATTCTGGGAGAAGAGTTGAGGTCAATTATAAGTCTTTTACAAATTAATATGATTATCAGGTCATTTTGAAACAGCCAATACTGAAAAGGGTAAGAAAGCATAAAAACATTAAACCCAAGAATTTACTGAAAGGAGATAAAGGTAGAGCTTGAAACTAATTACTGATTAATTACTAATTTATTTTCATTTGATGATAACACTGACACTGGTAGAAGAGTGAACCCATGGGAGCCAGTTACCGTACCCAGTGCATTAATGGATTCTGCCTTTATGTTCCTATTATGTCCATGCAGTTACGCATTCTGGTTACTAGATGGCGATTTTGTGCACAATAGCTCTTGGCTTTGCAACCTTTGTTCCTTCCCTCCCCAAATAGTGATTGGAAATTCAAGATACATCTCCACGTTCTTACCTAATTAGCCACTCATTAATAAAACTTGTAATTTTCATAATGTCTTAGGAAAAACCTATAAATACTTATCAAATGTGTCAAAACAATCAGAAAAATGTTCAAATATGCAATCTACCCAAATCATCTCTATAATAATGTAATATGAAAACTCTTTCCAAATAAAAGAGTAATTTGCCATCAAGTTCTGCTTCTCTAAACCAACAGATCTGCTAAAAACAGTGCAATGTGTCTGGGAGAACAACGTAGTAAGGGTCTTGGTTGAAGTTAACCAACGTATCAAAAGTATACTTCTTTATATTTAAATAAACAATTATAGGTAACAACCACACAACATAACTTTTTAACTGAAAATCTAGTTGATTTGCTCTTCCTTTTTGCACTCAAGTTTTTGAGTCCAATTAATTGAAGAAATTTTGGGCTAGTGTTAAACATCCCTTAAGTGAAGATTTTGCTGCTCTCACAAGTTCTACCTCACCTGCTCCCCTCCTCCCGCCCCTTTTCAAGACGGCCAACATACAGAGCTTTAATTGGAAACTGAGACAGCTGTTAGGGAGTCAGGCAGAAAGGAAGCACAGCCGCTCCCTAGTAGCGTTGATCCTCAACTGTAACACATTATCATCAGCATTCATGTGGCTTTCTTCACACGGAAGCTTTCCAAGAATATGTAAACTAGATGATGTCAGTAACAAAAATGATACTCCAAACATCCTATATCTCTATAAAGTTTTCAATCATTCACTAGTTAATAAGACACCTCCTTCAGTAAAAAGAGAACCCGGATAGTGACTGAAATTACCAAAACTCCACAAGACATCCACAGGGACAGGGCTAGCTCTGTGGGTCTCCAAAAAATTTTGGCTTTTGTCCTTTTCCTTTGCGAAAAAAAAAATCTGTGATTCTCTGTGATATCTGTTAAGGTTATCCTCAAATTGTTAAAATTTTCAGTTGATTCCAGTCACATATTGTCAATACATCAGTTAATTCAAGGTGGTTCTTTACTCTGAGACCTAACAGGAAAAATGATGAACCACCAACCAGAAGAAATTCTCTCTCAGGAAATAGAAGAGTTTGGTGAATGGAAATCGAGAGCAATAATCAATAATGTGATACAGTTGGTTGGATTTAGCACAATAAACTGCTAGATGAAGGAATTCTTAATTATTTAAAAAGTTTTATTGTGTAAGAATAGCTGATGGGTCAGAATGTGAGGACAGTGGATAAGGTATGAACACCACTCTTACCTCCAGACATCAGGTCACAAAGCAAAGTTCCACTTGCCTTGCTGCCAAACAACCATGATATTCACTCCCTCCTTCCTCAACAAAGAGTGTAGTGAAATCAGTGGTCACCTCCCTAATGGTGATCTCGCCAATAAGGGGTAAGTAAGAAAATTTTAGTAAGGAAATTTACCTCCCATTTTTGTTTATAAAGAATAAAGCATACGAAACAGAAAATATCCAGGTGAAATAAAGGGTGCAGGCATTGCTTCAGCTTCCTGCATAAAGCCCAGATCCCTGAGCCTTCCGCAGTCTGACCTCAACCCATATGTCCTGCATTTTCTCCTATCACACAGTTCTCCACGTGCTTTAGAGTAGTAGCTGAAGCCTTCTCTGCTCTCAGACCTACCCTGTGCCTGGGTGGCCCTGTGCCTTTGTTCCTCCCTTCAGTCTCCCCGGGGTGCCCATTTCCCACCAGTTTTCCATGTCCAAACATATCCGTTCTTCAAAATCCAACTCAAATTCCACTTCCCCATAAAAGATTTTCTGATTCCCCAATGGGATGATCTCTCTCAAGTATAAATCTCTATGGCAATGCATATGTCCATAAACAAATAACTGTGGCTGTCTGACTCTAAGACTAGCTGTCTCTATCTTCGGTACTGGGTATTTGTGTGTCTTATTGGATTTCTGGGGATTGTTCTCTACTGGAATCTCTTCGTTGGCAAAGGAGGTGTCCATGTCCTGATAACTTTGCATTTATTCAACAAACGTATGCTCGGCCACTATTGGCTGAATGAAAGTAAACAAATGCTTACTGCTGCTTTCAGCATGTTCGTCAGTAGGCAATAAGTCATATATATTCAATCATACAGCTGAGTGCCTCAGCTAGAGAAAAAAGAAAATGTTGCTGGTCCCTTATTCCCGTACAGTGGTTCTAATATCCGTCCAGCTTTTCACTGGACAGTGAGGACTCATCCTATGGATTGGGAGCTGAGGTAGATTAGTAAAAGCCATTTAATGTTTCTTCTGCTCCCGGGATTCTATGATCCTGTGAAGTTTTAAGAGGTTCTGATAGCAGGACCTTCATTAATACTCTTGAATGAATGGAGTCGGCAGACAGTATTGGCAAATATGTTTGCATCCTACCTAATGTGTCAATGTAGAGTAGACCTAACCATCTACGGGCAAGGGCTTCATTTAAAAGCATATTTCCAGCTATTACTTGGTAGTTTGTTTTTCTTTCGAATATTCATTATACTTACAGAAACCAAAATTGATCTCATTGCCAGAAGGATAATCCTTTTCCTACCTTTGATCATTTCTTACAATGCAAAGAAGATAAACAGTTGCACAGTTATCTTTGTACACAAAAGTGTATATTTTCAAATACTTTTTATATGTAAGTGATGATGTTTAGAAAAGGCAGAATTATAGTCAGCATTTTGATTAAAAAATTTGAAGCTGATAATCTGAACTTCTTCAAAATCATTCCATCTCTCCTTCCCCACAATCTTGTGTTTCTGCCTACCCCCCTCAACTTCCACCCCTCAGAAAGGCTCCTACCTTCTTACCAAAGGTTCTGTTCCTTCCTTCCTTCTCCTGACCTTTGCCCCGTAAGTTTTCAACCATGTCTCTTCAAACTTTCCTTCTTTGTTCCATTTTTCCCCGTTTCAGATCAGCAGTATCAAGTTTCCTTAACCTTAGAAAGAACAGCCACCTTCCTAAACGTAGATCCTTCTCTAGGTACTTGCCATCTATCTCTTCCCTTTTACGGTCAAGCTTCTGGAAACAGATGGAACTCGCCGTCACCTCTTTTTCATCTTCCACTCATTCTCTCCATCAAGTGCCGTGTGACTTCCCCTCATACCACTATGCTGAAATCATCCCTGTCAAGGTCACCGATGACCCACCTAATCACAGACTGATTCAACCCTTTTAGTTCTCATGTTGGGCCTTTTGACAATTCTTCTTCAACTTTGGTAGCTCTTGGTTTTACAGTCATCACACCCCACTGGTATTCACACTTCTCTGGCCACTGCTCTTACACACAAACACACTTTTTAACTTATAAGGAGAGAATTATTACTTCAATTCCAGAACAGTATAAAGTAATTTAACAAATACCCAGGATTCATACCCATTAAACTCAGAATCATTAAGTACCCATTAAACCTCAGAATGAATACCTATAACAGTATGTGTTATTTGCTGTCAGACTCCTCTTTCCCCCTAATTGTACCCTTAAAAATTATGTAGGGGGGGGGGGGCGCCTGGGTGGCTCAGTCGGTTAAGCGGCCGACTTCAGTTCAGATTGTGATCTCACGGTTCATGAGTTCCAGCCCCGCGTCGGGCTCTGTGCTGACAGCTCAGAGCCTGGAGCCTGTTTCAGATTCTGTGTCTCCCTCTCCCTCTCTGACCTTCCCCCATTCATGCTCTGTCTCTCTCTGTCTCAAAAATGAATAAAACGTTAAAAAAAAAGAGTTTAAAAAAATTATGTAGGTAATATCACCCTATATTCTCCTTTAGAAACAAAAAGGAAAAACTGCATTTCAGATAAAGCTGAAGTTTTTTTATTCACCCTCTTATTCAACACTACGTGCTTCCCTGCCCTTCTCCTCGTACAACCATTATCATGACACGGGTGTATAGCTCTCCGGTTTGTTTTTAACTTTTTACTTACACAGATGTGTAGTCATATATTACTTACACAGATGTGTAGTCATGTAATACATATATTACATATGTGTAGTCATAGATTACACATATATTCTCGGTGTGCTTTCTAAATTTATATAAATGATAACATGGTAAGATTTTAAACTTTTTGTGCCCTTTTTTTGGGAGGGGGAGTCCAACATTATTATTTAAAGGTCAGCCTATATTGCTATATGAAAATCAAATTCATACCATTTAATTGTGTTAATACATTTATTGATGTGACTCTCCAGCACTTGATGTATTCAAGCCTTCAATAATGGGCATATAGATGATTTCTGATTCTTTGCCACTGCAAAGAAGGCTGTACAAAAGCTCTCTGCCCATGTCTCTGACCCACAGGTGAGAAATCTTCTCAGGTCTGCTCAGGTCTTGCTTCAATTAGATGCATGCCCCACCCCATTTGCCAAGTTCTCTCTCTATAATAAAAACCCAGCAATGTGACTTTCCTGCTTAAAATCTTCAGCTGGCTCCCCCTTCACTACAATATAAATTGCATAGTCTGGGACTGAGAGAAGGCCCTGCCCTATCTCATCGGGCTTCCACCCACCTCTCAAGTTCATCTCCCACCCCCTTGCCTTATACTCCAGTCCTACCCATCTACTTTCAGTGTTTCAGCATTTCAGAGCTGCTTTTCAGCGTGTGACACTGTGGCCTCTTGTTTCTCTGTATTTGCACATTCTGTGCCCTGTGTTTAGGATGCCTCCCCCACCCCACCTTTGCCTGCTAATTCCTTCCCATGCTTCGAAATTCAACTGAGGTACAATCCCCTCTGGGAAGCCCACTGTCTCTCTCCTTCTAAGATGACGTAGACGTTCAAGACAAAATGTGCATTTTCTAATAATTAATTGCCAAGATTACTAGTCAACATCTCCTTCCCTTGTGTCTATACATTAGCGTTAAGAACGTACAAACCTTTTCTGCTCCTAACAGGTAGCAGATCAGGCATGAATGCTCTGGAATATGCCCATGGTTGGTGTTCACTGAGAACACTGGGATCAGAGGCAAACTGTGTGCTTTTGGCCACATTAAAGAAGGGTAAATGCACTCCGCTTTTTCCAGAGAATGAAGCTTCACGTTCTTATCTGTTACATGACTGCCCTCTGTTCTACCCTCTCTCTCTCTTTTCTCACGTATGCAAGAACGAGTTTTAAGGATACAACTCATAAACTTCTTTTCTCAGTGGGGTTACAGTTACTATTGAAACATCTGTGCCCTGTTTCACACAATCTCCATGAACAAAAGACACAAAGAGCTCACTTGGGCTAAAATGATTTCACAGATTATGAACTTCACTGTGTCTTACTCATGAAAGAGTTTCCTCCTACAGATGTGAACCGCGAGAACCGTCATAACTGATCCAGGCCTCCACAGACAAGCGCATTTCACACATAATCAAGAAAAATTATCATTCGAAATATGGGAATAGGAGTACAATCTTGATCCTCTGTGAAGGTAATCGAGCATACTGCTCCATAAGGATTGCATTTCCAAAGCCTACAGTGAGGGGTTCTGACCGTGAGGGGGAAAAGGAAGAATGAAGAAAGGTTTGGTTAATAATCACATGGAGGGAAATTTACATGTTGAGTAAGTAAATAAGCTTCCCTTTTTCTTATCTACTATTACTCTCAATAAGAAACTTCAGTGACTATCTACTCTGTGCCAGACTCTGTTCTAGGCTCAACTGATTCAGAGATAAGGGACTGGGAGCAGGACAAGGAGGAGTTCACGGTCTGGGAGAGGAGACAAATAACCAGATCATTAAATCTGTGTGATAAATGCTGGGATGCTGCCACAGGCCACTTGCTATGAAACCATCTGGGAAAGGCTCCTAAATGAGACATGAGGGACAGAGGCCCAGGACAGGACTGGGGGAGAACATGCTCCTTACTGTGCAAGGTGGCTCTCAAGGGACAACAGGCTGCCCCATAAATTCGATCTGTCCTCAGTAGCGGGCCCACACATGCACAGCTCTGGGAGAGACCCAGCACCTAAGAGGGCACGGAAATAGTGCCCACTACTGTCCACCGGTCCCCCGGGAGGTGTATCTTCTTGGCAGAGAGCACACCAGTGTGTAAAATGCTATCCTGGTGACAGCTGCCACCAATGCACATTCTGGGGCCAGACTGCAGAGCAGTCTTCACCTGGGAACAGACGCTGCTTTGCAGTTGGCGGGCAGGTCAGCTCAGGCTTTAGGTTCCTTCGTGATTCCTTAAAGCTCACAGGAAGCTGTCACATTCACGTTGGGTATAAGCTTCCAAGGTACAACCATACTTGGGTGCTGACCCTAAGGTTCATGAGGCTTCCTTCCTTCCTTCCTTCCTTCCTTCCTTCCTTCCTTCCTTCCTTCCTTCCTTCTTTCCTTTCCTTTCTTTCTTTCTTTCTTTCTTTCTTTCTTTCTTTCTTTCTTTCTTTCTTTCTTCCTTCCTTCCTTCCTTCCTTCCTTCCTTCCTTCCTTCCTTCCTTCCTTCCTTCCTTCCTTCCCTTCCCTCCCTCCCTTCCTTCCTTCCTTTATTTTGCTAGTCTGCAGAAACAAGAGGCTCCTAAACATGTAGATGCCCTTCCCGACGTGGCCCCTGCTTATCCTTGCAGCGTCACCTCCTCCTGCTCCCTGCAGCTCCCAACCCCCTGCCCAAATGCTCACTGTGTCCTAGAACTCGCACTGCTTTCCTTGACGCCACACTTGCACGTCATGTTCCCTAGGACTGTAATGACCTTTCTCGCTTTCCTTTTGCAACTGTAGAAAACCCACACGTGCTTCAAAGTCCAGCTGACTCATCTGAGTCATCCTCAAGCAGAAAGGGTCACTTCTGTGTGTACTCGTAACTCTGAATACGTCCTTTGCCAAACTGCTCAATATTGCTAGCTTTACAAGCTGAATCCCACTCCATGATCAAATTTCCTCTCTGCCCGAAACCCAGTATCCTCTCCTATTCCCATATCCCAGTGAGCACCTCCACCTGCCCTGGGCAGATATTCAGGATTCCCCTCTACCTGATCCCCTATGCATTATCTAAGCTAATTAATTGTATCTCCTAAGTATCTCCTACATTCATCTCTGTATTTGCCGTATCACTGGCATGGATTATTATTTCTGTCCGATCACGTTGCTTTCGCTTTTTCACTAAGCTCTTTACCTCCGGTTTCCGATCCCTCATGCTTTTGAGGCACTACAGCCAAGTGGTTAAACATATGGAGTCTCCTGCCTGCTGACCTTGGTTCCAATTTCAGCTTTGTTACTTATTGTTTCTGTGGCTTGGTAAAAGAAGAAATGCTAGCACTCACCTGCTAGGTTGCTGTGAAAAATGTGAAGTATGGTAAGAGATGTAAAGTGCCTAGAAGAGACCGTGGCGGGAATAAGGATTCCCTAAATGTCAATAGTTGTTATTATTCTTTCAGCATCTATGCCACCTCTCGAATTATTTCCAGGTCTTCTTTTTGGATGTCTGATAACTTCCCTCTTCTGGAAAGAATGCTTCTGGGACCTTCCATGGGTCTTTGAAATTTGTGGGGTTTGTGAGACCCCCCCCACGATCTACTCCCATATCCCCTTCTAGCCTTTTCTCTTCTACAGACAAGAGGGGTGCTTCAGACAAGGGGCTCCCACCCTTCTGTTGACTCTCTTTAGCCTTCTTTTCTGCTGAGTTACTTCACTATAGGACATTTCCCCTTCACGCACCTGGCCATTTCCAACTTATTCTTCAGACTCAATCCACAGGCCAAGTTCACTATCTGAGAAGCCCAAGAGAACAAATAAACAAACAGAACTATTCTCAAACGTGGTGATAGATACTTTTGATTTGCATCAACAATGATACAGCATTATACATAGGTTATATTATATGATAGTTATTTGGGACTTTTCTTTTCTCCACTGTTGTCAACAGCTCTTCTGAACTGACCACCAAATAACTCTCTGACCTTTGCATTCCCCAACTAAAAATGACTTTTGGCTTTGAGTGTTTAGAATAATATCTTTGTTGAATGACAGATATCCAGAGGCACCCACTATGCATATTTCACTATTTCACTATTCATATTTCAAAGCCATTTTATAATTCAGTAGATTTGGATAAAGAATCAAAGGATTAAAGAAATTTGGGGCTGCGAGATTTTTAAATGATTAATCTCAATTAAACACGTATTTAACACCCTTTTCTATCCTATCCCGGGGCAGGGGGGGGGGGAGCATACAAAATAAGAGAGGGAAAAAAAATCTCTGTCCTTAAGTTGCCAAGGCTGATGAGGAGACAGGCACGCTGATCAACAGATTCAAAGGAATGATAAATGCTTCAACAGAACACAGGCTAATATGAGAAGAGAGGCAGGAAAGAATTCAGCCCTGTCTAAAAGTGAAGGTGAAACCCAGGTAGATAGAGGAAGGGACTCACAGGACTGGGACTTTTCTTGTGCATCCACTGAAGGAAAAACTCAACCCCAGGGCCTAGAGGCATGGAAATCATGGGCCTCATAGCACAAGAGAATAGAAAAGCTTGGAGATGTGAATAGACACGGAAGGGTGACAGGAGGTCATTCTAGAGAACCATGAGGAAGCCACAGAGGAAGGGAGTTCCATGCCATGTTAAAGAACCTGGACTTTATGCTGTGGATAATCACATCCCATTGAAAAGTTTTAAGATATGCAAACATGACCATATTTCTGTTTTTAAGGGAATAAATTGATGCTAATAGTGTTAAGTGCTAGAAGCGTCATCGTTTGAAGGCAAGGGGAGCAATTAGCAGGTTGCTGTTATAGTCCAGGCACGAAGGGAGTTGGCAAGCCTACGACATATTAGAATGAGCTCGATAGGGAGTAATTTCACAATAGGAAAGACTCCTGTCTTTGTAGAATGTGTGTCTGCATCTGCAGATGTAAGGGAAATGGTAACATGACTTCTAATGTGCATTTCTAGTATCTTCTGTGTATTTCTACAGTTAACTACTTCTGGGCCATACCAATTATAAAAGTAGATTGTTAATATTTTGGGGGTTTTTTTTTGTTCCAATGTTGTATTAAAAGTATAGGACTAGGGTTTCTGGATCAGGAATGTATTGATCCTGGACATAAATGGACATTCTCAACATCTAGGATTCTATTAACAGAAGAGGAATTCTAAAGAAGCAGCTTCTTTGGTATTTGTTTGCCTGAGCTATGGAGGCAAAGTATTGGATGAGAAGGGAAGGCCTCCAAGATGCTTTCTCGGATAGAATAGACCAGGGAGGAGTTAGGACTATTGCACTGGCTCCTGTGCATGAGAGTGGGCTGACTTCGTAGGTTCTTTCAATCTGTTCAGTCCAGTTGATCCTTAGCTGAAAGGCAATGCCAAGTAGAATGAAGACATTCAGATGAAGACTTGATGGGAGTGGCATGTACACTGGGGGCTCAGCTAGGGTGATCTGGTCTCTTTAAAAGAAGCCTAGGGGCATCTGGATGGGTCAGTAAGTTAAGCGTCAGACTTCGGCTCAGGTCATGATCTCATGGCTTGTGGGTTCGAGCCCCCGCTCTGGCTCTGTGCTGATAGCACGGAGCCTGCTTCAGATCCTCTGATTCCTCTCTTTCTCTGCCCCTTCCCCACTTTCTCTCAAAAATAAATAAGCATTAAAAAAAAATAAAAGAAGGGTCAAGGTCAATTCCCTTCCTTAGCCCCCTGGCATATGTAGTGATGCCCAAAGCGCACGAGTATACGGAAATCAGACCACCTCTGCTGAACTAAGGAAACTCCATACTCACTGGCTAAATAATTAGTCATTTTTATTATCTCAAACCTGGGAACTCTTCTTTTTCTATGTGCTCTATCACTAAGCTTGGGCATTATTTTCTTAAATAAACAAGCTTTCTTCCCATGTCTAAATCTCTTTGTTAGATCTCTTAAGATAACAGTTCTTAAGACACATATGATGGTCTATCTATCTATCTATGTAAACATGGCTGATTCCACACCCGTTTTATGTGACTAGTCAGGTAACATTTGAAATGTGCAGGAAAAAAAAAATCTTCCTCACTTTGAATGTTGGGGCCTAAAATTCTACCTTAAAACATATGCATCTGCTTAGGTTACTTTCTTTTGCATGTCCTTTTGGGAGGAATGCCTACTCTGGACAGAGGATTCATGTATCAGCCCATGATCCTTTATGACGAATGCAAATTCTGGAGCCCCCTGGGAGAGGGGAAGGGGATGAGAGCTACAGAGAGGGAAAGGAAACAGAAAGGAAACCAGCATGAAAACTCAACATCGGTAGAGATTCCCTACCTACAGGTTTTGTTCGAAATTATCTGTGAAGGACACAAGGTCTTTCTCAAGGCCCTCTCTCACATCTAAAGACAAACTAACGCAGTTTCCTTAGTGAAATGTTTATGTGATAGAGACTGAGTCATTCAAAAGAAATGATTACAGTGGAAGAGAATGAGTTTAAGATTCAATTGTAAATTCCCCATCATCCTATCATCCAGCAGGTGGTGCCTGTAGAGATTAGATCAGTTTAGAAAAATAAAGATGGAGCACTTCATTGCATAGGTGAGCAGCATGTGAGTAAGTCGGCAATCCTGTAAGCACAGCCGATGGCCTCATGAGAGCCCAGCCAGGATGCACCTTAACAGTCTGGCGCTCAGCGACTAGGATTCATCCGCTATTGCAAGCCTGTGGCCCAGCTTGCCCTGGTGAAATACTGGGCATCTTCTCACCCTTTGGGCTCAGCATTTCCCCCTCTTTCCCAGCTTTTGTGTCAACGTGATTTCCCTTTCGTGCTTGCTCCCCACCTTTCCTGAAGACCTGCTCTGAGGCCATCCACCTAATTCCCCATCTGCTTCCTAAGTATGCCTTCTCCCGAAGGACTGATCTGGCCCCCGTATTCTCAAAGGACGCCTAAGATATTTGGTTTTCCCACACAACCAAGAGACTGCCTCAAGTCTAACAAAATATTGCTGTTTCTTAGGCAACCTCACCACCCCACCTTGTGGCAGCCCAGATAAGACAAACATTAGCAGTGCCCCCTTGAATACAAAAAATGGCTAACTGAGTTCCTAGGGGTCAAGACCACCGTCACGTTGGTTCGGATGAGCCAGAGACCCATCTTGTCCCAATTGACTTTTGCTATGTGCGCCACTGGGCCCACTTCTGAGGGTTATGACCACTAAATAGAAAGGCAAATGCTAATCAAAGAGTCTAGATTAAGTGAAGATCATCTAAATTAGGATTTAAGGAAGAAGGTACTAGTTGCATGCGGGTGTTTATTTTTTAAAAGCTCAAAACGTTCATTTGCTTTATTATCCAATGTGTTTTGATTCACAGAAATTCATGACTGGTGAACTTGAACAGAACAGCAATTCATGACCATTGATAAATCACAACCATTTATGAATTTTGTTGCAAGTGATTTACTAGTAACAATATGGTTCCGCGGAGTTTAGAAATTGGTTTTTGTAATTACTCAGAGCAACGTCAGGTTTATTTCTGCCACAGGACTATTTTCACTTGTACTCTGAGATGCTTGCTGGGATGGAATAGGAGGCAGAGGAGTGTGACCATGCATTAGAAGCAACGCATGGGTGTGGACAGGCTGGATGCAAAAGTCAGTGGCCACAGTAGAAATGCTAAAGACTGACAGTTTGGAACATGCAGGCAAAGGACTTCCACCCGGTTGTGATGCTTTGGCGAAGGCCACTGAAGTAATAACAAAGATCCACCAACTCTGAAATTGCTTTCTTTCCTATAGGCAAACCTTAAGAGCTTCAGTTATTACGATGCTGTGGTAGATACCACTAATCAGTTATTAGGAGAAATTATTATTTGAAATTTTACCACCATGTGTAAAGAGAGCCCAAATGGAGTCACAGTATTCCCATCACAGCACTCCCTGCAAAGGCTTTATTAGATAATCTTTCGTTAATACCAAATTCCTTTTGAGGTCTCTAGAGGGCCTCTTCCTGATTTTGTCCTAGAGTAAGTAGCTCTTTCCAACTCCAAGCTAGAGAGCTCATTGATTTTAAACATTAGCTATAATTTCTGTTGTACCGTGTCACATCTTGCCTGCATAGCCTCATTTAATCTTCACAAAGCTGTAGGATCTAAATACTCCATTGTCCCCATTATGAAGATGAGAAAACTGAGGCTTAGAGAGATTAAGTAACTTGTGGATGGTTGTTCTGCTGCTAAGTGATGCTGACACTAAGCACTGAACGATCCTGTCTGCCTCCAAAGCCTGAACCTATAACCACAGTCCTCAGCTGCCTTTCTGTGGCCCTGCGAGTTCCAGTGGTGTTGGGACGTGCTCTGACTGCAGAAGCTGATCTCATCCCAAGAATAAGGGACCGACCTTGAGCTGCAGCTCGTAGCTCTGCAGCTCATGCACGGCAGACATCTTGGAAGGAAGAACATGAGCCAGCATGAGTACTTTGCTCACTTAAAAGGGCTGGGTAATGACTGAGGCAGTCCTGGGCTCTACTTGCCCGGGCTATGGCCCCGAGCCCAATCCTGGGCTCTAGGAAGCCCAACAGGGACAAGCATGCTTAGATGGAGGTTATTATGGTACCTGTATTGCTACCCCCGAGAAAATCCGGGTGCACCAGAAACCCAACACTCAATTAGATACCTATCTGCTAACTGTCCGTTTCCCTCATTAGAATGTGAACTCCATGAATACAGTGATTTTGTTGTGTCCCAGGGATGGAGAACAGTGTCTTTCAGTGAATAGATAGTCAGTCAATAGTCTCAAGAAGTGAATCCTTGGTTCCCCTCAAGGGAAGGGGAACTTGAGTCAAGTCTTTTAGGCTAACATTTCAAAAACAGCCTTTCAGCCACATACAAAACCACCCAGCGTAGAGAGAGTGATGGGTACCAGGAGGCATCTGAGTGGAGATGTGGGTTGGTGTCCAGACTGAGAACCAGAAGCGGTAACAGGCTGGGCAGGGCACCAGATGGAGCAGTGCCCAAGGGGAGAGTTAGACCCAGTTGAGCAGGCGGAACAGGGAGGAGACCGGAGGTCGCAGAAAGCCCCAGTGCCCCTCATAACCCCACATTCTGAATCCCCGGAGAAGAGGAGAAGTTAACAGATCCCTCTGGATTTCACCTCATTCCCTGGGAGTGAATAGAGGGAAGGAGGTTACCAAAGAACTCAGTAATCACATGTGATAATTAATAGGTAGGGGGTACGCAGTAGACACCAGGCACTGCTCTGGGCATATCGTACGGGTGACCCATCGAATCCTCAGACCATCAACTGATTTAGAGAGAGGCTAAATCATCAGGGTTAGCCAGGGAGCAGCAGAGCCTGGATTTGAACCCAGGCTGACTGGCTCAAGGACCACTGCTCTTCATGATGAGGTCTCAGGATGGTAATGGCATCTATCCACACAGTCCCAGGAGGGTGCCTGAATCAGACAAGATAGTGCTGGTAATGCAGACTGATGCTGTCTCAACAATGGGTAGTGGATGAGAAAACAAGGATTTTATTCACACAATGAGAATTATGTTTTCCTCAAGTTCTCACACAAAGTGCTGAGGCCATGACTTCCCCGTAGGGTTTCTTTCCTTTTTGGAACAAGATCCACAGAAACAATTACGTGGGGTTCTTGGGACACCTGCCTGGGTCAGGGGTGTGCCTTTGTTGAACTCATGAACACCCACAGTGTAACAGGTACCATTTTAGGCCAAGGGGACAGGGCCTTGGGGACACCCAAGGGGACACCCAGGAGAATTAGATGGTCTGGCCCTCAGTATCCTTTCGGGGCAGTGGGACAGTCCTACACCTCACACACACTAACTCAGGACAATTGAAAAGTGGCATGTTCGCAAAGACAACATCTTGTTTCTAAGAGGCTCCCATAACAGCAAAAATGGGGGGGGGGGAGTTAACTCAGAAACAAAAGAGTCTTGGGGCGCCTGGGTGGCTCAGTAGGTTAAGCGTCCAACTTCAGCTCAGGTCATGATCTCACTGTTCGTGAGTTCGAGCCCCGCCTCGGGCTCTGTGCTGACAGCTCGGATCCTGGAGCCTGTTTCCGATTCTGTGTCTCCCTCCCTCTCTGCCTCTCCCCCATTCACACTCTGTCTCTCAAAAATAAATAAACATTAAAGAGAGAGAGAGAGAGAGAGAGAGAGAGACAAAAGAGTCTTAACCAAAACCTGCCAGAAGGGCTTTTTTCTATCTTAAATATACACAAGGCCACACACACCCACACACAGCCCCACCCAACCCCCCCAACACACACACACTTGTACCACTACCCCCATCCACATACACAAAAGTCACTTTTCCTAATACCTATTTTAGCCTGAGAAAAAGAACCATACCTGGATAGATTTAGAAATCACATTACCTGGTGGCAAATAAAAGAAAAAAATTCTCCTTATAGAAACACGAAGTTAAACTTCATAGTTCAGTAATGCATAGTTCAAATCAAAACCTGTTCGAACCACTGCGTTTCCTCCAAGGCACTGCTCAGAATCCTCTGCCAGCTGGCTGGGGTGGGGTGCGTGTGTGAAAAACCGTAACGTTTCGGGAGTCGTCCCTGCACCAGGCATTTTTTCTCAGCATTGAGGGCTGCTTGCGCCGCGCGGCCTGGGCACCTGCGGGATCAGTCAGTTTGCACAAGCAGCTTCCCAGGCGGATGACGTAGCTCCCCTTCTGTTGTTCCCAAAGACCAACATCTGTCAGAGATCAGCATATGCATCCGCGTATTAAAGCGCTCACTGTTCTAAGGCCCTGCACTTAATTTTCCCTTGGGTAAACAGAGCCAATAATGGATAAATACTCAAGGATCAAATATCCTTAAACTATTGGAGAGAGCTGTGAGCACAGACTTTAATCCACATCAGAAGTGAGAAAAAAACAGAGCAAAAAAATATGACAGAGGCTCTCCACATCATGAGTGAGGGGCCTGGATGGGGTTTATGCCACTGGGCATGCAATGTCCTGGGAAGCATCTTGATGAATGCTGGTGGGGAAAGGGCGTTTAGGAGCTCTACGGTTGAGGGTATTTAAATGCATCAGAAAGTTAAATAGGGCATGATCCAAACAAACGATCTTTGCTTTCTTCAGAAAATAGCATAGGATCGTCTGACGTCCTCCGTCCTCTACATTAGGCCGATCCCACACTCTCTGTAACCATACACCAAAAAGATGTCTAGCAATGTCCTACTAATTGCATTTCGAGGCAAGTCCCAATAGGAAGATGAACTTTGGACAGGCTGACAGTCGTGGCCTTTGAGTCCACAGTTGGCCTTCTAATGGCTGAGCCAGCCCCACAGGGAAAACACACAGCTTGAGTTTATCTTTCAAGTATAAACTTCTGAGGATGAACACTTCAGACTCTCAGGAATTCTAGTCTCATACAAGGGCGTGATGTATTTCATAATTTCTATACAACTCTCTTCATTTAAAAAAAAATGCTCTAACCTTTGAGATAATTTTGCCTCAAAAGATGAGCTTATCCAAACTTTATCACCATATGCAGTCACACTATTATTTTCTGATTTGCTTTAAAAAAAAAAAAAGACCCCTCCACATTCCAGATTAGAAATTTTATTTTTGTTACTTCAAAAGGTTAGAGATGTTTTCTTGTTGCTTAAAGAAAGTCTATAAATCTGTCTTGCCATGAACTGCTACTCGTCACAGCCTTGTATGTATCTTACCTAATAAACCATCTGAGGCTACTTTTGAATTATCCGTATTCAGCAACCTCAAAAAGAGTTTAAATACATGGCTGGTGGCTATGGTGGTAAATTGCCAGTAGGAAAGCAGAAGGAGAAATTCCAGGTACGATGTTCCTCAGAAACAGTCTGACACTATCCACAGAAGAGCCACACAGATGTCTGCACTGGATTGTTCTCTGTCTCTGTCTCCTGGCTATCCATGGGCAGCCCCCATAGGTCCTTTCTAGAAGCTGAGGCCTCTGCTCTTATTCAGCCTTGCCAGGATAGCACCTGAGGAACCTTCCAGGCAGACGAATCAAAATATTACCCGTACTTGAGTAGGAGAAGCAGGAAAGCATCAAAGGATTTGGTCTAACACAAACATGGGTTCCCAGCTCTCTCCTCTGTAAGAGTGAGCTGTTGGCATGACACCAAAAGAAAATGGGAAACACAGAAAGCGAAGCCTAAGAACTCCACTGCACTTGTTTTCCCATGGATAAAATAATACCTAAGTCTTGAGAAATCAATGAGAGAATAACAACACATAGGTCCCATAAACAGTAAATGAGCTGGATATGTAACCAACTATAGTAAAACTGCATTAGTAAATTACCAATAGCCAACAAGGCAGAGACAGCAATAAATAAATAAAATTGCCATCACTCTTCAAAACTCTTCGTTCTTATCACTTGTGTTTTTGCAAATGGGTCCTTTCCATGTATGTAGTGAAGATAGACAGACGTGCATGCGTGTGTAAGAGATAACAGCGATGGGACAGTGTCATTTTTAAGCCCACGCAACAAAACGTCTCCTTCTCTAATAGCAATGCCCCATGGATTTCTTGATTTCCTTCCAGGAAAATTTATTTCTGTGCTTCCGTCTTCCTCAGAACCAGAGATCTTCTCACCCAAGTTCGCATGTATTTTCCCATGTAATATTCACAGTCCACAAGTTGGTTATTATTTTAGAATAAGCAAAGGAAAGGCTTAGCAAAGCTAGGAAAAATGTGTGTGCCCAGTGTGTAGAATTAGGCCTCTAACCCAGAGATATCTGGACCCTATGTCTCATGTCTTAACACATCCTGTTTTCCCTTCCAAAGGAATGGACTCCTGCCTTCTCATCACCAAGAGCCTCTTGTGTTTTTGTTTGTTTGTTTTGTTTTTATTTTTTTTCAATGTTTATTTGAGAGAGAGAGAGAGAGCGCGCGCGCGAGCTTGAGTGGGGGAGGGGCAGAGAGAGAGGGAGATACAGAATCCCAAGCAGGCTCCAGGCTCTGAGCTGTCAGCACAGAGCTCAACATGGGGCTTGAACCCACAAACCGTGAGATCATGACCTGAGCTGAAGCTGGAGGCTTAACTGACTGAACCACCAAGTGTCCCAAGAGCCTCTCGTTAATGTATTATTTCCCTCCCATTGGACCCAACTTTTGATAGAATTTTGACCAGCAAGCAAATTTTAAGAATTAAATGACAACTAATTCCTCATTTGTAGTCCTAAAAAAATTGCTAAAATACAAGGGTCTGACCAACATAAGATGCTGAGCTGATACCATTTCAGTCAAAGGGTTTTCCGAAAGACATTCTTGTTAGTCTATTCAACTCCTGGTGTTTAAATGTTTCATCTACATTGTTCGGCTTTTTGAAATATTAAAAAGAGCCGCCCTGCGGGCCTCTGGGGACCACTTGCCTCTAACCTGCCATCGGAAGACACACCAGATTCTGCTTTTAAATAACAGAAGCAGGAGATGTGACTGTTCTGTTTGTGGGAAAGCATTACCTTGAGTCAGAAATCCTTTCATATACCAGTCTAAATCCCTCCCGCTCCAGCGTAAACCCATTTCCTCCCCTGGCCTCAAGAGAAATGGGAACAGCTGCTGAGCATCTTTTAACTCCCCTTGTGCCCCAGGCCGGTGTCTTTATTGTCCGCACCAGGCTGTGAGCCACACTGGGCACATTCTTGACGAACTGTACGTTTGTCGTCCCAACTCTCATTGCCCAGATGCGTCGCAGGTTCACTTGGTGGTGTGCAAGGAGGGCCTGAGACTCTGGGGAGCCGGACAGTAAAGCTCCAGCTTGAGAAGTAACCCACAGTGCGGCTAATATTCCTCATGAAGCACCGGGCTGGAGAAGGACGAAAATCTGATATCATGATAACTGAGACTAATATCTGTTCCTGCTTATTCCAGTTGCATTTAGGACTTCTGGAAATGCTTGCCTCGGGTCACAGTCCTGTTACCAGCTGGGGTCAAAATACACCAGATGAAGGATTCATATTTCGATCTAATTCATTACACTGATGGCTTTTACGAAGCATCTGGAATTGAGCATAGTAGGGGGGCACCCTAGAAAATCCATTTGGAATAATGAGAGAACTATTTTCTGTTGATCAGTCAAATCATGCCCAATCAGGGCTTGTTTCAATTCTCATCAATTCCACTTTTAATGTCCTACTGACAAATAAAAACATAGCTATAAAAATAACATTTTATCCTGCTCTTACAGAATCCTCGGGCAAACTCCAGAAAGGGATTTGGTCTATCTCCCTACAACTCAAATAATCCAAAATCCATGTTTTCCAGAAAAAAATCTTTTTCTCTTCTTGCGTTGCTTTGGATCTTCAGGTTTGAAACGTCAAGTAAGAGTTGTAACAATGCTGAGAATAAATTTCGATCCTTCATGCATCAACGTCCCAATTCTATTTGCTATCTCCCTAAGGAAAGCAAAACAAAACAAATACTCCCCAAATGCATACATTTCTAATTTCTAGGAAAAAAAGAAATAAATCACCCAGAGGTAACATCAGTGGCATTAGCTTCAGTCAACCCAGGTTCTTTAAAGTGAAGTTTCTGATAAGAGCTGTATATATCCAAAAAGAGAGAGAGAGAGAGAGAAACAAACAAAAAAGGTGCACTTTAGGGGCACCTGGGTGGCTCAGTCAGTTAAGTGTCTGACTTCGGCTCAGATCATGATCTCACTGTCCTGAATTCGAGCCCCACACTGGGCTCTGTGCTGGCAGCTCAGAGCCTGGAGCCTGTTACGGATTCTGTGTCTCCCTCTCTGTCTCTGCCCCTCCCTCACTCATGCTCTGTCTTTCTCTCTCTCTCTCAAAAATAAATATACATTAAAAAAATATTTTAAAAGGTGCATCTTAAAAAAAGAAAAAAAAAAGAAGAGCCATATACATCCAAGAGCAACTGATAAGTCCGTTCTTTCGAAAAGCTTTTGTTATTGTTGTTGTCTATTGGGGGGGGGGGAGGGCAGAGACGGAGGGAGACAGAATCTTAAGCAGCCTCCATGCTGTCAGCATGAAGCCCAATGTGGGGATGGAACTCATGAACCCTGAGATCATGACCTGAACCAAAATCAAGAGTCAGATGCTTAACCGAAGGAGCCAACCAGGTGCCCCTAAAAAGCTTTTTAGAACAAAGCTGTCCTTCACTCCACAACCTTAAATTTTTATGAATATTCTCAACCTTTTTTTTTTTTGCCACTTTTTATTTCCCTTTGGCTTCTGAGCCTCCACAAAAAACTTCCTCTGGTCATTCTCTTTTAATTATTAGAATAAACATCAACTGCAAGAGATCTGCTGGAAATGGAAGCTGCAAGTGGCTTTCCTATTGAACGACTTCCTAAAAGCCAGGATTCAGAACGGAAATCGAGGGAACTTAACTGGACTGAACCTTCTAAAAAACCTACACACCTTCCACAAACATTTTAAAGGGGTAACTTGCAAGTCTATTTACATTTCCAGGTCCATCTAATCACAAGAAGAAAGTTTCTTTTGTGAGTGCTTTTACTGAAAATTAACAACTTCATTTCTGCCACCAAGCAAAATGAAGCAACGACAACGACCTTGGTCCGTATATAATTTTATGACGCTACAATGAGGCAAGTCCCCGGGGACTTGAAATCGGAAACTATCCTTTCATGGCTATAGTGGACGGACTGGTGCCCGCCCTCCTCTCCCCTCCCTCCCCACTGCTCCAGTAAATCCATGTCATATCCATGGAACCTGTAAATGTTAACTTATTTGTAAAAAGAGTTTTGTAGATGTACTTCCGAGGAAGTTAATGTAGATTATCTAGGTGGGCTCTAAATCCAATGACAAGTGTCTTTATAGGAGACATACAGAGGAAAGACACATGGATGGAAGAGAAGGTGGCCACGTGAAGACAGAAGCAGAGAGATCAGACCTATGTACCCTAAGCCACCTGGAGGAGAAGATGATATGACCATGGAAGTAGAGATAGGAGTGATGTAGTCACAAGCCAAGAAACACTTGGAGCTACCAGCAGTGGGAAGAGGAAAGAAACTGAACCTCCCACAGAGCCTTCAGAAGAAACTCATCCCTGTTGACACTTGATTTCGGGCTTCCGACTTCCAGAACTGTGAGAGAATAAACTGCTGTTGTTTTAAGTCACCTAGTTTGTGGTAATTTGTTGCAGCAGCCACGGGAAATTAATAAAATGATTTTTTTTAAACCGACCATCCTAATAACCAAACTTAATCATACAGCCAAATCTATACAAATTTGTCCACGAATCAGTAAATCGAATAGCTGGGAAAAAAAAGATTCAACTACAGGGGCACCTGGGTGGCTCTGTCAGTCGAGCGTCTGACTTGGGCTCAGGTCATGATCTTGCAGTTTGTGGGTTCGAGCCCCGCATCGGGCTCTGTGCTGACCACTTGCTCGGAGCCTGGAGCCTGCTTCGGATTCTGTGTCTCCGTCTCTCTCTGCCCCTCCCATGCTCACGCTTTGTCTCACTCTGTTTCTCAAAAATAAATAAGTGTAAAAAAAAATTTAAAAAAAGATTGAACTACAGTTTTGTCATTCATAAAACAAGTATTCACTCAACTCTCATGTGCCAAGCTTCAGGGATAAAATTGTGAGTAAAAAATCAACATAGTCCTTGCCCTCCCAGACTTTACAGGCCAGCTGGGAGACACAGACACCCAGTGAACAATCACATAATCGGAGGGGAAACTCGGACTATGGGGAGTATTTCAGAGGGATGATGCCACATGGTTGGCTCTGTCATTACTGCACTTACTATATCCTTGTTGGGCGACTACACACTGGTTACTATCATTTGCACACTATGTCAACTGCCAAGCATCTTCACTAGTGCAGAGCAACTAACTGCCTTACACATTAGAAGTGCTCAAGTTTCTTGAAAGAATGGTCTCCACCCACTGTCTCCGAACATCCCCCCTGCCACTCTGCAGGCTGCTCTCGAACTACTGTCTGTCTATGTGACTCTACAGAAACTGCTCTCTGGGACAAAGTGATAGGCACTTTTCTAGAGACAACGCAATGTCATAAAGACAGCGTGAGCTTTGATTTTCGTTCACACCCAAGTTCTACTTGACCAACGTGCATCTCTCCTTCTTTCAGGCTCAAGGGAGCCCTTCCTTTGGACTCCTCCTCTCTTTTCTGTCTCTGCTTCCTGCCCAGTTTTTCTCAGTCACTTTTAGGGGAATCTCTTCCTCCCATGCTTCCAATATAAGGTTCTCCAGGATTGTAGTCTTATTCTCACTTTCTCCTCTTCTATACATTCGCCTGGATTATTCAATCAATTCTGTGGCTTCAAATATGCCAAACACATGATAGTTTATATATACATAGATACACATACACATAAGCATGGTCATGTATATTATACGTGCAGTATATATATAATATATATGAGCCATATACGTGCACATATTGTATAACATATGTGTGAATATCACCCACATCTGTATTCTGAATGCACATCCATATATATCCATTTATCTCTAGATATTTTCACTGAGACATCTCACTATTGGTTCAAACTCAGCATCTCCATAGCTAAATTTCCCCCTAAACCTGCTTCTCTTTTTCACCTACATGAAAGAATGTGTCACCTTCAGCTTCCCATCTAGTCATCCGAGCCAGAAGCCTGAAGACCATTCTATATGTCTCTTCCTTCACATCACATCCAGTTACCAAGTCTTAATCCTTCTACTTCCAAGTTTTCCTGACATGCATCTTATCTCCTTTCCCTGCCCCTGTCTTCCTTCAAACTCCTATTATTTTTTTCACATGGATCCCTGAAACGGCCCCTTAAGGCACTCCCTTGCTCCCAGCCCCTTCTTATAATGCCCATCACAAACTATCACCCTCCAGTCCCTCTCCACCAGGGCCAGGGTAATCATTTGTAAATGCAAATATGATTTGCCACCAAATGTGACTCACCCCCACTCCCAGCTGAAACTCTCCTGGGGTAACTTCCTCACAAAAGTTAAACATTTTATCAGAGCATATAAGGCACTTACAGTGTACTAAAGAGATGTTAGTTTTACTACATTTTTTCATTTCCCTATATATTTACAACTAATAGGGAGGTTTTAATGTTTAACAAAAAAAAATTTAAAGGTCATAGAACAATCATAATTTCTTCCCATTGATTATTAACACTGCTTTGTATGACTTCAGCTCACACATTCTATAGACCTGCACAAAGCAAGGACTGCCTACATATATCACTGACTTGACCAGGCTTGCTTTTTCTTGATAATTAAGTAACAGCCACTAATGACTTGAATAATTAGGCAATACAAAATATGTGATAACAAATACAGAAAATTAAAAAAAATTATAATGTTCAATAATGTGTTCAATAATCCCATGTTATTTATCCGAGTAGCCAATCACAGAATTTAAAAATGTTAGGAAACAGACAGTCATTGTCTAGCTCCTGTAGAATTCTGAAGGTTCGATAAGAAGGCTGAGGGCATTTCCAGTATCTTCCCTAGCTACTAAAAGTAAAGATACTCTGTCAATGAGTAAATGAGATTAGGCCAAGACCTTGCTTAAACAAGTTGGAAATCCTTTTGCAGTTAGCTCCCTCCCCCAAAACCAAACCTGGAGCAAGTATAGAAGCTAAAGAGAAGTGTGGTTCCAGGGCCAGAAACGACAGGAACCACCACAAGAAAAGACCCTGGTAACCTCTTGCTGAAACCACGGGTTGTCTTCAGCTCATACATATGGGACCCGAGCAAGATGCAGTGGTGTGAAATGGATGCACTGGAGGAAATCACTTAATTTTCTGTTTCTTCCCTTCATATTGGCTTGGTGTAATCATTGTCCGTCCAGTACCTAGAAATGGGAAAAAACAGCCCAAAGCACCAGTACGGATGTCCTTGGATATTAGGACAGTTCAAGAACCCTGCGTTTTGGAACAGTTAATAAAAGTGGTAGTGGGTGCCCACCAAGGAGATGCCTTCAGGCACCTCATTCTCCAATCCCTTTTCATCCAAACCAGCATGGCTGGTGGAACACCACCCAAGGAGGCTACCTTTTCCTAGTGCTGCGTCTTCCTAATAAGTGTGGAAAGGTGAAATCCTGCCCAAGAGAGTTACTCGGTTTAGTGGCAGTACCAGGAATCATCAGTAGTGGATTCGGGGTATTTGGGCCTTTCCTCCTTGGGGCTCATCCTAGCCCTTCTCTTTAAGCTCAACAGAACTGATACAGTTTAGAGCATGGACTTGAGTTCCTTCCCCACGCATGTTGTCTTTCTGGCTGAGCGCCTGACACTGTAGGGAATATCATAAAACCAAATAGTTCAGACGACAAAGAAACTAAACATATACCACTGAAGCAAAAATCAATCAATCTGCTTGCTTGATTTACTATATTGTAACATATAGTAAAGAGAAAAGGGAAAGATTCTAAAATCTTACAGAGGGAAATAATAGAAACAAAAGAACAAGATTTATATATAGTACATTTACCAACAGCAATTCTGGATGCATAATACAGTAATATTTTACTCTATTAAGGGAAAATAATGTTTCCCAGAACTTGATATCAAGCTGGTTAAAATGTGAGGATATAATAAAAATATTCAATGACCTAACAGGGCTCAGAAGATTTTCACAAAGATCCACCTTGTGGAGAAAGTATTCAAATAATATGGAGAGAAAAATGTGGTACATATTTCATGACTTATGGATTGTTAAAGAAGTATCTTATGGAGTCTATTGTTTATCCGAAAGAAGAGGCACAACAACAAGTAAGAACCAAAGTAACGAAAGAAAGTACATCCACTAACCTGTAAATAAAATTCTAGGTAATATCATTATGATGTGGCATTGGAGGAGACAGTTTCAGGTTATCTTTTTGAACTTGATGAGCCTAAGAATTCAATAAAAGTGATTAAAATTGAATATGAATTTGAGTCAAGAATTTGTACCGTAAGGACAAAATTGGAAGGTGTAAAACCTATAGAAGAACACTTGAACGTGTGTTTTATGGAAAACATAAAAAATAGAGAGAAAAGAAAAAAAGAGAAAAAGAGTGAAGGGAAAATACATAACGAGATGAAAAAATCAGTCCAAATATAAAGTAATTACAATAAATGCGTAGGAGTTCAACTTACCAATTAAGAGACAGTAATTCCAGACTGGCTTAAAAAATAAAACCCAACAATATATTGTCTAAAAATGACACGTTTAAAACAAAAGACACAGAGAGGCTGAAAATAAAAGTAAGTAAAAAGATTGGCCAGGCAAATACAGATCAAAAGATACCTACAGGAGCAATCCTGACACATGATACAATGGTGAGAGATGAAGGTGAATTTTATATACTGGTAAAAGGAACAATAAAAAAAGAATATAGATCATCATAAACATACATGGACCTAACAACACAGCCCCAAAATAGAAAAAAAAAAAGCTGACAGAACTTCAGGTAGAAAAATCAGCAATTACAGCTAATGATTTTAGCATTGTCCCTCTCACAAACTAATGAATCAAGTGACCAGAGTTAAATTGAGATGCCAAAAATATGAACAATATAATTAATAAGCTTTCTTTCTGCCCCTCCCCTGCTCACACTGTCTCTCAAAAATAAATAAACTTAAAAATAAATAAAGTCAGGCCTAAGTAAATTCTAAATGATAAGTAATAATTTGCTTTCTTTCTTATAATAAAATTATATTAGGAATAAGATAATATTTATAAATAAAAATTTTTAGAAAGTAAATAAAATATATCTAAACAATCCTTGCAACGAAATGGAAACCACATAGGAAATTAAGAATTCAGAGAGGTTTCCATCACTGACAATCACCTTTTTATATAATCTGAGAGTAAATTAAATTTATCAGGTCACAACTACTTTACGGAACTAGTTGAAGTGGCCAAAAGCTACAACAGTCTCCTTTTAGTGGGGATGATATCTGAAGGATACACCCTCCTACCATTTTACTTGGAAAAAGATCAGACCAGTGTGGTAAATAGATACATGTAATCTTTTTCCCACAAGAACTTTTAGGACCTTTCCCTTTCTTTGGGCTTTTGTTTTTTTGGTTTTTTTCAATACGATATTCCAGATGAGCTATAGTCCTTCAGGGTTTTTTTTTTCTTTAAAGATTAATTAATTAATTAATTAGTTTATTTAGCACAGAGGAGGGGCAGAGAGAGAGGGAGAGACAGAATCTCAAGCATGCTCCGCACTGCCAGCTTGAAGCCTCATGCAGGGCTCAATCTCACAAACCATGAGTTTATGACTTGAGCCGACATCAAGAGTTGGACCCTTAACAACCTACTGAGCCATCCAGGCGCCCCATCCTGCAGTTTTTATAGTAAGTTAATAATGGCAAGTAAAAACTAGTTTTATAAAAATCGACAACAAAGATGCATGCAATACTTGAGGATTTGGTCACATGTAAAACTCACAAGGACATTTTTATTCTTTGTGTAGAGAATGAAAAGAAAAAATGTATAAAAGGAACATTTAGAAAGAAAGCCACGAGAAGAGAATTCCTAAGAAATGGAGGGAGGGATGGAAGGTGGGCAGCCTACAGAAATAATTAATACCTTGGAGATGGAAGGAGCCACAGGGCAGGAAGCACTAAAATAATAGCACATACAGCATGCTAGGTAGGGAATGTTATATAATTCCCAATATTACTTTTAAAACAAAAGCTAAAAGAAACCCTAAATAGAATAAAATCCAAGTGAGACCTGTGATTATTCATTCATCCTTCTCACCTTCCTTCCTTCTTTCCTACCCCTCCCCCACTTTTTGGACATAGGAGGTTTGGACATTCAGAGTCTCCTATGAAGCGAAGGTCATTTTTCTTACCCTCATGTTAGTTTTCTAAGGGGTAGATTTAACTGCAAAATACAGTTTAAAACCGTAGACTTGCCTCTGTCTCCTGCAAATCCAAAATGGAGTTTATTTGTATCCTTAGTTTTGATTTGAGATTTTGGCTTCCTGAATCTGAACCTAGAGTACCACTTACGGCTTACCAAACCAGATAAATGGAAGGTCTTGGTTTCATTAGTATCATTAAAAGCAAAGCAAAGACTGGAGACATGTGTAATTTCTTGAAAGGCAGTCAGCAGGCTAATTCTGTGACAGCCACACACAAGTATACACTAGGCCCTGCTGTGATTTCCTTCTCCAATAAATACCCGCTGAGAACCATAAATGACCCATATTTTAGTTTGAATGAGTATGTGTAATTTTTTCAAAGGCTCATAGGAGTAGCAGAAAGAGCTCAACTCGTCTCTGAAAGGAACAATTACCCAGAGTTAACCTTCTTAATGTATTGTAGACTGTTGGACCCAAATATCACCAGGACTTATGAGCTCTGTTGGAATCATTTCTATTTCCAGATTGTAGTGACTCTATCTTGAACCATAGGTGCCATACCATAACTGGGACACCTTCCTGGTGGCTTGAATGAGTTGTGTTTTTTTTTGTAATGCTTAACGACCAGGAAGCTATTTCAGTACAGGACTATGGGGAAAAATGTGATTTAGTGTTGTTTTAAATATAAATATATACATTAATATAATAAATACACAAATATAAATATATGTGATTTCTTTCTCCCTCACCCAACCTGTCCAAGAAGCCCTACTAGCTATCTACTCTTCGAGGGTTATTTGAACTCTTAAAAAATTATGTGAGAGAAAAGTCCTTCCCAACTTAACAAAATGATCTGTGGATGATGGTTATTTGTGATTATCTGTAGAGACCACGTCCTGGGCTGTCCTAGATCAAGGAAAGCAAACGATTTCAAACACTATCCCTAGAGTGATCTAGAATTCCAAATACAAACAGCTACTCTCTCTCTCTTTTTGAAAGAAAGAAGGTGGGTTTTTCCCCACTCGCTCCCCTTTCCCAAAGAAAGCAGACAGGCAGGAAGACCCAGGATGTGTATTTAAGATTTTAGGATTTTAGTAACCAAAATCAAAGCAGGAAGTATGCCCTGAGTTACTTCACAGAAGAGCCAGCCACTTGGGTCTCCGTAAACACATTCACCCTGAGCACGGGAGAACTGAGATGTGGAACCATTGCTTGTCCTGATGGTGAACAGGGAGCTCAGCACAACTAGGCACTGTCCTTCTTCGTTCTGTCTCATCCACAAGGGCAGCCATTTTAATCAGTACCAGACCCAGAAAAGGTCTCACTGGGGGAAAACTCTCTGGATACCATAGTGCAAGTCAAATGAACCAATCCAGGAGTTGGCTCTTCTTGCTGTCATAAATTACTCTCCATTCAACGACAAGGGGCTATTCCCAGTTGCATGCTACTTCCAAGTGAAACTTTTTATTGCTCTTGAAAAGAGACGAAGGAAAGCATACACTTACACCCTCGCTAAAGGATGCTTCATGTCCAAGATTACTTGCCATGTGCATTTTCTCCTGACGCAGATCAGGATGTGGTCAGTCTAATATTGACAGTTATATAATCAGTGATCTCAAAAACAGTCTTTACACGTTCCCAAAGAAGACGGGAGCCCATGCCCTCCTCTGACCATACAAGAGACAATTATCTGTCATGTCAATGAAACCGTCCTGGTTTAATTTAGAAGACACACATGGAATCTATCCCCCTATTGTGCTGTAGCTCATTTCAGAACTGTATTCATTCTGCCATGACTTGTCTTAAACTTCTCCCTTTCTTTGAATCCCCCTTTACGCTGGACTCATAGGTTGTTTCCCCCTTAAGACAGTCTATTACCCCTTTCCCTTTTCCCCAAGCCATTAAAATTGTGTTATTTTCTTAATATATTCACATATATTTGGCATGTAATAAAACTCCACTGAATCGTCCTTGGAATGAGTTATGTGCAGTCTGGTGCAGCTTTACATTCTCAGTTGCCAGCATTGCCTGTGATTTGAAAAGGAAGTCCATAACGCAGAAGGATTTCAAGGCCAGATCTTACGTTAAATTAAAGGAAAGAGTATGACAAGGCATTTCTCACCAAGGTGCACCACAGGAAGAATGGAAGTCTGCTCTAGCTTTGGAAAACCATAGGGAAAGTCTGATAGGAGAAGCCAGACCGATCCGGGGCAAGTTCCGCCCGCGTGCACCGTTGCTGTTCTCTCACTGAAACATGGAAGAAGACAAATGGATATTCTTTGTAAATTTCAGGGCTTTTTCATTTGAAAATGTTATCTTAATACTTACATTGCTCAACGCACTTGATAAAGTGACTATGAAAACTGTCTCTTATTTAATTCTTTTAATGTGGCAAGACAACCCCAAAAAATACTTTTCTGAATTTGAACAGCTCGAATTCCCATTAACAAGAGACAAACAGGCAAAAGAATTTAGAGGTCTTAGCTTTTATTATTTGAAATCAGCCACTTGGCTTGGTTTGTACACAGTAGTAGAGACTGAGCTAATTTAATGGAACCAGCAAACAGGTTGCATTTGTGTGGTAGGAAGGGGATGAGTTTTCAGATAGAGTTGCTCAGAGTGGAAATCAAGTATAAGGAACACCTGGCCTGACTCCCAGCCATGCATTAGTTAGAAACTGGAGAAAGAACCACTTTTAAAGCACTAATGAGCCCCAGGTGAAAACGCTGTTAACTAGAAGCCTCCTTTTTTTTTTTCTCAAAATTTCAGTGTTTTGATTGATGAGCAAATTGTTTAGGATTCCTAATTTTCCATTACATTAAAACATAACCTTTGTTCTCCCTCCCAACTAAAACATTTTTGTGTCTGGCTACCACAAATGCCTATCATTAGTTACAGAAAAGGCCAGCATCCATTTGGGGAATCAGCGAGTGAGACAGATATACTTACGGTAGTGTGAGTCTACAGAGTGTTTATGATCCAAAAAAGTAAAACGAGGGACATTTTGAGGGTTAAGGTGGCTAATGAAGCACATGCTGTTGCATTTTCTTACATTTGCAACATTACTACCTTTGACCAGATTTAGAATCTTCCCATATCTTAAAAGAAATTGGCTCTTTAAATTTGTAAATAAAATGTGCAAATGTTCAGGGGTGCCTGGGTGGCTCAGTCAGTTAAGCGTCCAACTCTTGATGTCGGCTCAGGTCATCTCACGGTTCGTGGGTCTGAGCCCCTCACTTGGTTCTGAGCTGGTAGCACGGAGCCTGCTTGGGATTCTCCCTCTCCCTCACTCTTTGCCCCCTTGCTCTCTAAATAAACAGACTTTAAAAAAAATGTGAAAGGGGCGCCTGGGTGGCGCAGTCGGTTAAGCGTCCGACTTCAGCCAGGTCATGATCTCGCGGTCCGTGAGTTCGAGCCCCGCGTCGGGCTCTGGGCTGATGGCTCAGAGCCTGGAGCCTGTTTCCGATTCTGTGTCTCCCTCTCTCTGACCCTCCCCGGTTCATGCTCTGTCTTTCTCTGTCCCAAAAATAAATACACGTTGAAAAAAAAAATAAAATAAAAAAAATGTGAAAGTGTCCAGTTACTGTCAAGTCTCAGGTGCTAAGAACCACAGGCTCTAAAGAAAAAGAACCAAAGTGTAATTGATTGCACAACATCACTCACTCAGCATATACTTATTATGCACACTGTGTTATGAACTACTAAGAAGAAATAAAAGCATACATAAGGAAACCAGTCATATTCCACATTTTTAACACCAAAGTTTTGTAGCTATATGGCAACATTTTGAAATTTGGTGGGATTTTTTTTTGGTTTAACTGTTATTTATTTGAAAAATTATTTATTGGTCTTTCAGGCTTTCAGTCTGGGGCACTTTTTGGCCCACAATGCAGCAAGGGGGTGGCCTGAGTGGACCACGGGTATCTCACTGAGACTGAGACAGAGATTAGAGTTCATGAGGCTGAACCAGCTGGGATTTGAGTGTTAGGGTTTGAGAGAAGAGGATGTTTCATAGAAGAAGTTCCAGAATTCTCCACATCATTCTTCCAGTATTGTTGGATAAATATGAATACATATCTGTGTAGGGTAAAATTCCATAAAACTGGACCAAAAATAAATAAATAAATAAATCAAAGGCTGAACGATTTCCCATGCTCACATAGCACTGGGATATACTCAAATTCTGATGTCAGAGTAAAGAATCCTTGTTGAACACCCAGGAAATTTAATAAAAACTCTAGAAGGGCCATGTCCCAGAGTAAAGTCTACTCTGAACTTTCTCTAATAAAGATTAAGAACAAACCTCCAAAGGATCACCTAGATCCACATAACATCTTAACATCATGTCAAAAGAAAGCCCATCACTCTAAGAAAAGACAACAAAATCCAGCAATGTAGTATGTACAATGCCTATACTCTGCTTAAAAACTACTAGACAGGCAAAGAATTGGAAAAGTGTCACCCAGAATCCAAAATTAAAATCGGTCAATAGAAACAGACAGGAATAAAAGAAATGATATATTTTGCAGCAGGGACTTAACAATAGGCTACTATAAAGATGTTCAAGGATTTAAAATAAAAGATGAATATAATACTAATAAAATTAAAGATATAAAGTGAAGAAAATGGAATGTTTAGAGATAATATATATGAAATAGGGGCACCTGGGTGGCTCAGTCAGTTAAGGTCCGATTTCAGCTCAGGTCATGATCTCATGGTTCATGAGTTCAAGCTCCTCATTGGGCTCTGTGCTGACAGTGCAGAGCCTGCTTTGGATTCTCTGTCTCTCTCTCTCAAAAAATAAATAAACATTTAAAAAATTTTTAAAAATTACATATGAAATAAAAAAGCTAGATCATTGGATAGAAGAAAGAACTTATGAGCCTGTACAGAAGAAAACATCAGTGAGTTTAAAGACAAGTAATGAAAATTTTCAAATGCAAACACCAATAAAAACGACTAAAAAGATTAACAAAGCCTCAAAAGTGTGTGGAATAATATCAAATAGTCTATGATAGCTATAATTATAGTCCTACAGGAAAGAGATGAGAAGAGGGAATAGAAAACAATATCCTGAGAAATAAAAGCTGAAAAATTCTACATTTTATAAGAAATATAAACCTACAAATTCAAGAAAGTGAATGAACTCAAAGCAAGATAAGCCAAAGAAAACTACACTAAGATCATAACCAAATTCCTGAAAACTAAAATTGAAAGTTATACGAGAAAAGTCACAGAAAATTATAAAGTCAGATATTAAAAATAAAGAAACACTACACAGAGAGAAACAAAGACCAGAAGGACTGCTAACTTTTCATCCAAAGGGGAAAAAAAAGGCAGAAGACAATAAAATGATATCTTTAAAGTATCGAAAAACTGCACCTGAGATGTAGAAAGCTTGAGAGAGAACCAATAATAACAAGAAAATCTGGATAATTTCCAAAATTAAAACTTTCCTTAAGCCCATTGGAAATGAAGATACAGGGCAACCAAATACTCTAACATCTAAGAAAAAGCTAATACCTCCCCAAATAGGCTTATCTGGGGCAGGGTATGGGAAGAAAGCAGGGCTCTCAAAAAAGCTGGCAAAATGTCAGCTAAACTATTTGACATATTATGAAAGGCCAATTGGGAGCAAGAATTAAAGTGTACATCCTCTGAAGATCACAAATACAACAGGGGTTTGCACCCACTTGCAGACTTTTCTCCACAGGTTTTACTCACAAGAAATATTGAAGCAGGACAGGTGACCTAAAAAAGCTTCCCTGTGTGTGGGTCTACAGTAGAGGGACAGCTGCCAGTTTGGAAAGACAGAAAGTCGTACCCATAGTCTTCTTCTAATGGGACGAAATGCCTTAAGTCATTAGAGGAAGAGCAGAAAACTCTGCCATCCCTATGGCCCAAGCCACAAGTAGGAGGTACCTATCGGGCAATATATAAAGATGCCTTCACTATTGTTCCATATTGTTCACTGTTACCACTTGTGCTAACCTTGTACTTGCACAAAACGGATACTGAGGGTTCCTAGATGCCTCACTTGCTTCACCAGGTCTCAGCCTTTCACATGCACCAGTGGAAAATCTATTGCATCTGGGGAAGAGAGACAGAAGAAAAACGAGTACCGCTGAGGAAGTAGTAGGAAACTGGCATGGACCTACAATGCAAGAGAGCCCCACCACCACTTGACGGAAACAGGATCAGTGAGAAAGCCTGAGGCCCAGACACAGACTCTGCTGAAGAATGAGGCTGAAAGGAGACAACAGATAATGTCTGCCATTCTCTCATCACCAAGCTAGCAAGACTGGAATAACAAATAACATTAGTCTGCTACTTGGAGACAGACAGGAGCTTGGAGAGAGATCCAGAAGCACTTCTCTTGGAAGTGCAGGCTCACAGGAGAGTCTAAAGCTAGGAGTGAAACAGGATATTAAGAAAAACCTGCCAGTAACTGAGTCCTTACCCTGAGCACAAAGTAATGCTAGAAATATTTGAAGCCAGTGGCCCATTAAGAGTAGCAATAGCAACACTCAAACCAAGCTCAGCTCTTAACTAGAAGGACTTAAACCCCCACAATAAAGACCAGAGTAGAAGGTCTGTGCTCATGCTCAGGTACAAATACTAGTAATCTCACTCTGCTATCCTACACATCATGCCTGAATTTCAATAAATTATGATAAGACACCAAAAAAATGGAAGGAAAAAACAAACACCCCACCTGACTGTCAAGAGATAAAACAGTCATCGGAACCATACTCAGATGGGACAGATGCCCAACATACCAAACAAAAAAGTTAAATGACTATGACTCACAATGAGATATCAAAACACACATATCATCAAAATGGCTAAAATTTTATTTTATTTTTTTACTTTTATTTTTCGAATGTTTTATTGCTATTTGTGACATACAGAGACAGAGTGTGAGTGGGCAAGGGGCAGACAGAGAGAGGGAGACACAGAATCTGAAGCAGGCTCCAGACCCTGAGCTGTCAGCACAGAGCCTGACGTGGGGCTCGAACTCACAAACTGCCAGATCACGATCTGAGCCAAAGTCAGATGCTTAACTGACTGAGCCACCCGGGCGCCCCTAAAATGGCTAAAATTTTAAAAATAAAAACTGACAATACCAAATATGCACAATTGAAACTTTTACACACTGCTTGTTGGTATGCAACATGATACAACCACGTGGAAAACAGTTTGTCAGTCTCTTATAAAGTTAAACATATATCTACATGTGTCAGCAATCCCACTCCTATGTATTACCCAAAGAAATTAAAAAATTATGTTCGCACAAAAGCATACACAAATGATTACAGCAACTTTATTCACAAATGCTGAAAACTAGACACCTAGGTGTTCTCCAACTGATATATTGATAAACAAAATATGGTAAATCATACAGTGATATATGACTCAACAATAAAAAAATAAACTACTGAATTACATAACAGCATGGATTAAATTTAAATGTACTTGTCTCAGTGAAATAAGCCAGATCTCAAATGCGATATACTGCATTATTCCATTAATATGACAACTTGAAAAAGGGAAAATTATCAGAATGGAAAAGAGATTGGTAGTTGTTAGGGATCCATACTGATGTAAATAAACAAATAAATAAAAAGAGGACAACTCATCCTTATAGAATAAATGTAGATGGAATGAAGCGGATGAATGAAACTAGCCATTAGAACACTGTAATAACAATTGCTACCTACAGGCAAGATCTATCAATGAATGCTAAAATTAGCGGACAAAAGTTTAAGGAGAAACAGGATATTTACATAGCCTCAAAGTATCTCCCCCCCACCGCCAGTATTTATCAATTATAAATAGAGAAATAGTAATTTCACAGTGAGGATACCTGTCAGATATCACCTAAAGCAAGTTACCAAAATCAACATCATCACCAATAAGAGATATTGATATCATAAACCCCCTGGTACAATGCACTGAGAAAAGCCCATCACCTCTGTGGTACTCTTTCCCCAAAGCGATAATCTCAATCTACTCATGAGAAAAACACCATAACAAATAAACTGAAGGACATTCTACAAAAATCTTGGCAGTGCTGTTGACACTCCTAAATGTCAGGGTCATAAATGGAAAGAAAAGACTGAGGATTATCACAGGTTGGAGAAGACTAAAGAGACACGGCAACTTAATGCAATGGAGGACCCTACATAGGATCCTGGAATAGAAGAACAAGGACACTAGTAGAAAAACTAGTGAAATTCCAGTGAGGTCTGAAGCTTAGTGAACAGTGTCGTGCCAAGTTAATTTCTCAGCTTGGGTAAGTATACCTTTGCCACCCAAGATGTTAATGTTGGGGGAGGCTGGTTAAATGTCTACAGGAACTCTCTCCTATCTCTGCAACTCTTCTTAAGCCTAAACTGGTTTCCAAAAAAAGTTTAAAATTACTATAATTAATATGTTAAACGTTCTAGTCAAAATGGTAGGCATCCAGAAAAAGATGGGGAAATTTCAACAGAGAGATGTAAACTAAAAAATAAATAAATAAATAAAAGAATCAAACTCAAATGATACCAATACAAGGATCGCCTTAGACAAGCCCCACTACTAGACTTGCCACCACTGAAGAAAGACTCAGTGATCTTACAACGGGTCAACAGAAATTACCCAAACTGAAACAGAAAGAAAAAAATAGTGGAAAACAAAGTGCAGTACAGTACCAAAGAGGTCTGGGACAAAATCAAATGGTCCATTACAATATCCCTGGAATCCCAAAAGGAGAAGAGAGAGAATAAGGCACAAGAAATATTTTAAGGAAGAATGACTGAAATATTTCTAAGATGAATGAAAAGTGTCAAATCACAGACCCCAAAAGGTTAAGAGAACAACAGGCAAGAGAACTACTGAAATGCTGGTGGGGAGGGCAATTAAAACCTGACCCCACAGCATGCTATAGCTAAGAAAAATGTCCTTTAAAATGAAAGTCAAAGGGAAAAAATTTTGAAACAAACAAGCTGACAGACTTTGTTGACAGCAAAACTTCGCTACAAAAAAAAATGTCAAAAGCTCTTCAGTTGGAAGGAAAATGATATCAAGTGTTAACCTGGGTCTGTATAAATTAATAAAATGCATCAGAAATGGCAAATATGTGGGTAAATGTAAAAGCCTTTTTCCCCTTATTTTTAAGCTTAAGAGGTAGGAAACTGATTCCTTACAACAAAAATAATGACAACATTTTGTGGGTTTATAGGCTCCGTAGAGGTAAAATGTATGAGATAAACTAAAATAAACAGTTGTAATTTTTTTCTATTATAAATAAAGTGGTATAATACTATTTAAAGATGGACCAGCAACATTAACCAAAAAATTAAATACCACAGATAGCAAATATAGTGGGGAAAATGAAGTACAAAAAATATTTAATTGATGCAAAAGAAGGCAGGAACAAGGAAAGAAGGGAATAAGATGAGAAAAAATAGAAAACAGTTAAACTACATCATATAGATAATTATTTTAATGTAAGTAGTGTTAACATAGCAATTTAAAGTCAGAGATTATCAAAATAGATTAAAAAAACCCTCAAGTAGGGGCGCCTGGGTGGCTCAGTTGGTTGAGCATCCGATTTCGGCTCAGGTCATGATCTCATGGCTTGGCAGTTCATGCCCTTGTTGGGCTCTGTGCTGATGGCTCAGAGCCTGGAGCTTGCTTCAGATTCTGTCTCCATCTCTCTCTCTCTCTCTCTCTCTCTCTCTCTCTCTCTCTCTCCGCCCCTCCCCTGCTCTCTCTCTCTCTCAAAATATAAACATTAAAAAATTTTTTTAATCCTAAGTATATGTTGTCTATCAGTAACAAAAATTAAATATAAAGACATAGATAAAAGTGAAAAAATTAAAATGATATACCATGCAAATACTAAAAACATAAGAGAGCTGGAGTGGTAATTTTTATATTAGACAAATTAGACTATGAAATAAAAATATTACAAGAGATAGAGACATACATCATAATGTTATAGGAGACCACTCATTAAGAAGACATAACAATAAAGTTTTAACAAATTCCTAATAAGCTTTCAAGAATTTTTATTGTAGATACAGAAAAGATTATTATAAAACATACCAAAAGGCAAAGAAACTAGAAGAGCTAAAAAGCACAGGAAACAATTTATTTTTTTATAGTCTTTTTTTAATGTTTATTTTTGAGTGAGAGCTCAAGCGGGGATGAGTCAGAGAGACAGGGGGACAGAGGATCCAAGGCAGGCTCTGAGCTGAAAGCAGTAAGCCCCATGCAGGGCTCCAACACACAAAAAGTGAGATCATGACCTGAGCTGAAATGGGATACTCAACCCACTGAACTGCCCAGGTGCCCCAAGCACAGGAGACAATTTAAAGGGGGCTCCCCCATGACCAAATCTATGACACTTTGAGCAACAAAATGAATAGTAATGAATTACTGAAAGTCATGGATTATTACTGAGAAGAAACAAAAAAGAATCGATGAGTCTATATTGGTGTGTGTGTGTGTGTGTGTGTGTGTGTGTGTTTATGAAAAGAGAGATAGGACAGGAGGGAGAGAGAAGGAAAGTTCTTCCTCAGGTAACAGAAAACTCCCTATATGTGTTTATTTGCTAATTAACAAGATTTTCTGTCCTCTCTACTCCTCTCTGGATAGTAGGACTTTTCCTTTTGCTAGGTAAGTTATTATGGAGCCATTGGCATGCTCTGGGGAGCTACCCAATAATCGGTATATCTCCGTGTTTCCAGGGAAGAAAACCAAAGGTTCAGGAGGTGAGCACACAGAGGACTGTGCGGTTACAATAACACTTATGCAGGACTTCACAATGTTCAAGGCTATCTTGATTTTTGCAATGAACTTAAGAGATATGCAAGGTAAGAGATTAATCTTGTTTGGCAAACTGGGAACAACAAAGCTCACAGACTCAAGTCAACTGTAGAGATGTAATTAGAGACGAGATTTTATGAGTCGGTGCACTGTTTCAGGAGATACATTCTCTGGAAGTTTTTGTCCGTAGCGAAGGAGTGCTTACAATGGTCAAGTATATTGCAGCCATCCTCACCACACAGCAGCAGTAGCACAGCCAAGCAGGAGGCGATCTGGACTCATGAACCTGAGCAAGTTTAATATTCAAAGGCCATGCTCCATTTCTGCTGCAGATTTGCTCCGTGTAGCCAATTAATAATAATGCAATAGGAGTTTTCTTGTCTATTTTTTACAGTTGAAAGCATAAAACATAGAGTTCCATAATGTAGATATTAAAAAGAAATAGGGTTAAATCAGAATTTTTTGCTTTTGATCTCACCACCATTTCTGGACTTTAAAGTAGGATTTGCATGTGGCAGTTTGAAGACTGAGTCTGGGTTATTTGCAATATATGAAACACCGTGAGTGAGTAGTGAAGTTTACATTTGCAATGAGATCTTCCTCTGAAAGGATTGAGGCTGAACTACTATTTAACTTTCCATGTTTGGAAAAGGAACTGAAAAAAGCACTTAAATCCCTTTTCCCCCATTTTTGTAATATGAGTCAAACTTCAGGAAAGCTCTCCTCTTTCCCTACACAAAGAAAATTTTTATGTTCCTATCTGGTGTAGAGCTATCTAATGACCAAGGAAAATCCCCAGATCTTTTTTTTCCTGGAAAAGCCACTTGTTTAATGGAACAGTCAGCCTGTCAGGGAGAACACAGCAAAGTTAATTGTCAGCCATAGAGCAGATGGTTCCTGGAGTCTGTTCATGCACCTGATATGGCTAAAAGAGTTATTGAAAGGCCAACATATGGTTTTTAAATTGCAGGGAACTGAATATTATGAAAACTCCACTCATAATTTGCGGCATCATTTAGTATTTCACAAACTATTATTTCCCAGAGTATTCTGTGAATAAAGGCATCGCAGAGAGGAACTGAAAACGTTCTTTATGGCATACGTTCGGGACACTCAGTTTCTCAATGAATTCCCAGTTGACTCTCGACTTTAAAAAGTTAGGACTTCCCACGTTTGTGCCGTGCAACATCAGTATTCTGAAGCATAATGCTTCATGTTCAGCCAAGTGCTTTCTTACTTATTCATCCATCCATTCATTCAACAAATACCGTGCATCTCCAAAGTACAAGATACTGCGAGGAAAGGAAAATTATTGACCTAATCTCTTCCCTTATGGAGCTCAATGAGGGTATGAGGGTAACACAAGCATTTATTTGTAAAACACAGACCTAATCTCTTCCCTTACGGAACTCAATGAGAATGAGGATAACACAAGCATTTATTTGTAAAACACAGACTGGTGTGGTAAATGACAGATGAGAAGTACTCCATGCCCTGGGGATGCTAAGGAGGAAGGGATCCCATGGATACGGGGATCTTTTGAAAGCTTTGCAGATGAGACAGCAACTTGGCCTGAGCTCTGAAGTTGGGAGGATTTCACAGGTGTCCTTGTAGGATAGTGAGATGGCAACAGCAGAAACTATGATGTCCAGGCAGAGACATGTATGACGAGTACTCTGACAGCCAATCTAATCAAAATTGTAATGTTGATGACCACGGTGACTTACTGCTCAGATTACACTGAACTATTTGGTTTCCTGTAACACACTGGCCCCAGCATCCCAGTAATTTTGAATGGTTGATGGTTTCATGCTCTTCCTAGTAGAACTCCTCCAAGTGAATAAAACAATGAACTATGTAGTAATATGCTTCAACATTTAATAACTATAAACAGCCTTCTCTTGAATGTCATAAAAACCCACGACCATCTTTGTTAAATCTCTGACAGAGTCAAAGTTGAAACACATAAACTTTGCTTTGATAGAGTGTTCTGTGACATTAGGACTTCTGTATGTTAAACCTATGGCCACTAAATAGTTTAGGCTTTTGTTTCCTAACCTGCAAAGCAGGGACTCAGATCATTTGATCCAAATAATGTCTTCCGGCTGTATGATTCTCTAAACACACCTTAATTCAATAGCCCACAGCAATATATTATTAGTTGCTATCTAGATACTGTCCAAATGCAACAAATTCTCAAACATCAGTGCCTGACTGTACCATGAAACCTAGTAATTTTACAGAGGCATCATTTTTCAAGTCAGAAGAAGGTGCCCGGACCCAAAAGTGTCAAAAGCAGCCATCCGGGGATTGGGCTGAGAATACCCACAGGAAGCCTGGAGCTCTTGCCTGAGGGGAAAAGAAGCTTGGAGGAGTAGAGGAAGCAGACGTCGTGGGGAGGAAGTGCACTGACTGCGAATAGGAAATGTGTTCTGTTCCCAGCTCTGCCACAGACTCGCTGTGTGACTCTGGATAAGTCCTTTCATCGTTCTGGGCCCCCATTCTCTGGCTATAAAGAAATTGACCCAAGTAATGCCTCAGACCCAACTTGGCTCTGTAAAAATCTTTGATTCTATGTGAGACATACAATTCAATGTCTTGGTGCTAAACCACAGCAATAATGCTCAGATTCACCAAAAAGAACACATACCATTATGTTGCACAAACAATTCAGGAAGTCTTTCCCTATTCGCACTCTGGTCCAGGCCGGTTCCTGGCTTTTACCACTGACTCTCCTGGTTGAAACCAATTGTTCCCAGTAGTGTAGATGTTCCTGCTTATCTTCTGAGCCCTTCCAGAAGGGTTTCTGAAGCTTGTTCTCCAGCTCCAGTCAGTTATGTGGGAAACAAGACTCTCTTGATACTTCCCTTTGCTAAAAATGGAATCTATTCAGCCCAGAGCTCCCAGCTATTAGCCTGGGAGATTAGCAGAAAAATAATTGAAACTCAGAACAGCTGCAGTCCCTGGTAGGTCCTTATATTTCTAGTAATCAAGTACTAATGGGAACTTAGCAAATGTGAGTCCTTTCATTTGTTTGCAAAGGTCATGAAACAACGCCCCAAAAATAAATGAAGGTTATGACAGTTTATAGAACACATATATTTATGAAACAACTACTAGCAGAAAGATGATCTTGGCATTAAGGCCAATTTTATCCTTACTTTATATGATTTCTGTCGCTGGGGGGAAAAAAAGGAAACCAAAACAAAATTCCTGATTGTCAAGAAAGTGTAGCTTCATATATTTTTGCTTATCTTCATTCATTCATTCATTCATTCATTCATCCGTCCGTCCGTCCATCCATCCATCCATCCATCCATCCATCCATCCATCCATCCATCCATCCATCCATCGACTCACTCATTTGTTGAAAGAAACACCTAGCTTCAGGAGTTTACTAGTTTCACCTGGTTTACTAGTTCAGGTTTACTAGTTCTGGTTTTCTAGTTCAGGGACCCAGGTGAGAGTAAATTCACTAACTAGTTCACTGGTGCACTCTGAAGGTCAATGATAGCCTCCTTCTGCCTGTGAATTGGCTCATTAATGATCTAAGCTCTTCTAATGGTCACTGCCTCTTATCCTGCCCTCAGTCACTCAACACACAAAACATGCTTTTAAAAAGAATTTAGAAGCGTTGGTCATGTGACTTTCTTGTCTAAAAAATGAAACCATTTATATATTCTTTCCCACTTCATTTATTCATTGGTTAAAATGACTCCAGGTCATCCTCTGGAATAAATGCTAAGGCAAAGAAAAGTATGCAATACGGTGGATAATAGTTATAAAGCTAAAGAAGAATCAAAAAATAAAAAGCCTGTGAAACTAACAGGAAAGAAGCTAAAAGTCCTCCAGAGGTGCTGTCGGATGAGGAAAGCTGGCGGACTCTGGGGCCCAGGCTTTCAGAGGTTTCCTGACTCAATGGCGGTGCTGGCTGCAATCAAGCAGTTAGAACACGCTGCGTTTAAAGTCTGGAGGGCAGCTGAAGGCTTGCTGGTCAGCGCTACAGAGTGAGAGGGGCTCGCTGGGGCTAACCTGCTTCAGTGGGCCCCACTTGCAGTCCTAGAAGTGGCTAGTATTACTATATTTTTATTAATAAAAAATATTTCAGAACTAGCGATTACACAATTGCGTTACTTTGCCAAAGTCTCAAAGCTTTGACTCCGTGCCTGAGTCGGAACCCACACCCAGGTCCACTCCAACTCCAGAGCAGATCTTGGCTCCACGGCCTTCCAGGCACATGTAGATGCTCTCCTCCAAGTGCTTTGTTCTTCCAACATCCCTAGGTCTACCGGAAGCTTAGCACACACAGTAATTCTTTGCTTCCCACTCACCTCTCCTACTGAGTGCTGCAAACTCCTCTAGGGACTTCAGGTCTGATCGAATCATTGCACACTTAATAAAATACAGGTCTTTGGTATCTTGTAAATACTGGCATCTTCCTATTTGCTTCATGCTTTCCCTGTACTTTGCCAGCACTGCAGATAAATCCTTTCCCTACGGTCTGCTTTTCAATATCTAAAGAAAAGGTGCAACGTTTTGAGTTTAGTATAGGTCTTCTCTCCCTTTTTCTTTGTTTCTTTTTCTAAATGGGTCATCCCTGGCCCTAACATCTGGAAATAAAATGATATCTGATCTAAGGAATGTAAATAGTGTGTGTGTGTGTGTGTGTGTGTGTGTGTGAGTGTGTGTGTGTGTGAGAGAGAGAGAGAGAGATGTGTGGATTAGTCTGTGGTGTGAACTTCAAAATTTTAAATTTATTATAAATTATTTCAGACATATAAACATATATGAAGAATAGTATAATAAATGCCCATATACTGATTCCCTATCTTAAGAAATAAATTTTTTCAAATACAATTCAAGTGCTCTAATGTTCCACTTCATAAATACTTCGTGATGAACTGAATAGACATTACAGTACCTGCTTCCAGTTCATTTGTAAATTAACTTTCCATTTTCAAGTTACCTTTTTCAATTTCCTTGTCAAATTAACTTTTGAAGATTTACTTTCATTAGTAACAAAAGGTTCTGTCATCTTCTGTGACCTAATTCTGTGTGTCCTTGGATGTCTCTCTGTCACTTCACATTCAAACAACCAAAACCAGAAATTACCAACTTCCCTACCAAACTGCCTTCCCCTATGTGTTTCCTCATTCTGTAAGACGCATTGCAGTTTTCCCAGGTCACCCAGGTTTACGGTGCCGGATCATGGAAGAATCTTTCCTTTGCAGTCCCCCACCCTTCCCCCCATATCTGATCACTCCCCAGGTGCTGCTGTTTTGTGTCTCTGCCTTGGTTAAGTGTCTCCACTCCTCTGTCACCCTCTAGCCCAGTGGTTCTCAAACTTATCCAGGAGCCCGTGGGAATCTTCAAGAATCTCTCAGGGTGTCATGAGGTCAAAACACTGTTTGTGATTATACCAAGGTATTATTTGCCTTTTTCACTTTTTCTCAAAAGTGTCCAGTGGAGTTTTCCAGAGACCACATGTCACGTGACATTGCAATGGCTTGAAGATGTGACAATGGAACGTATGACAATCCAGCTGGATTCTAGTAAGCCAGACAGTAAAGAAACTTGCAAAACTATAAACCAGCGACACTCTTCCTACTACGTCTTTTGCTTTCACGTTATTGTTTCTTGAAGATGCTTTTAATATATATGTCCTTATTATTTTTCAAAAATTTAATAAACTATTTTTAAATTTGTTTGAATTTCAAGTCTGAGGAACACAGATGGATAAAACCCACATAAACAAAAGCACTTGGGAGTCCTCCGTCGTTTTGGTCTCCGTCAATAGTCCCAAGATCAAAACTGTGAGAAATGCTCTGCTTGTCCTTGTCTTCACAGACTCACATCTTCCGGCCCGTGCAACATCTTCTCAAAGGATTCCTTCTGTCTGTCCACACACGCCTGCCAGGTCCACCTTCTGAAAGAAGTGCTGTTTTCTGGGATATCGTTTCCTTCTCAGAATCCGTGGCGATAGTCACCTTTAATTCCTGTACAATTCTCCAGTTTTATCAAGCACAACTCATGCCCCCAAACCTCCATGTTAGACCGTCCCCTGGTCAGGCCAGTTGCGCTGACCCCAGAACATACTCTCGTCCACCTCCCAATTCAGTTTAGATTGTTCCGTCTCCCAGCTCCTCCTTGGACCGAGCACCTCTCCTCTGCCCAGTCTGAGGAGGCAGCATAGAGAAGCTTAAAGAGTCTGTGCTATACAGTCTGCCTTGAATTCCAGCTACTTCTCGTTAGCTATGTGATAGGGGCAGTTTACCATCTCGGACTGTAAAATAGAAAATGAAACACAGTGGTACCTACTTCAAATGGCTGTGGTAAAAATTACATGAGATCAGGTATTCAGTAAGTGTTAAGCAATGTTATCATGCAACTCCTGCTTCTAAGAGTCCAGCTCTTCTATGCCGTCTTCTCCAACATTGTTCTCTCTTCTACTTCACTTAATGGAATGGAAGATTCTCACCCACACATGTTGGACTTCTCCAAGTGAGATAAGAAGAGACCACGTGAACTAACTCTGCTCTTCTCCCTCTCTTGCCGCACGTGTGCCTGTTTCCTTAGACCTAACCAGTGCTGTTCCACCTGACTCAATAAATTCAACATGTGTGTTACTGTTTCTCTGCTTTCCATAAAATCATACACATAAACCATTTCTCAGCTGGCAAGGTCACCCACATAAAATGCATTTGATCTATAACCTTTCATTCATCTTTCCCTTCTCAGAACAGCGAGACCAAGTCTTCCTCTAGGATAATAAATCCATTCATTTGCAAAAGGAAACTCAAACAGGAAACATTTTATACAGAGAAACAGATCTGATGGTAGAATCATCCAACGACACAAAAATGAGGCCAAAGGCTGGTTGATTCTGGCTGCAAATTAATCCTCCTGGGACATGACTTCTAGCCATCCTCTACTTCCTAGAAGTCTGCTGAGAATTTATAGAGCTCGAAGCCCTCAGTTAGGGCTATGTCAGTTAGGGGTAGATGATTACATGGTGTGGAAAAGCCTTCAGCTTGGATTCCATATTGGCCCTGATTTGCTCTGAGGCCATGGACCACTGCTTCATGACTGTGGGTTGGTCCTGTGGCTTCCGGAAATCAGCTGTGTGGTCTGCTAAATGCCTCATGGTTGTTACAGGATCAAATGAGGTAAATATATCTCATTTATAAGATTTGTGTGTTGATCTCAAGATACTCCAATACTCCTATAGATACTGAGATACTTCAATAGTTCCAACATTTCTATGTATTTCTATATTCATAAATGACAAAACCACAAAAGTCTTTGCCTTAAGCATGACACTGGAATGTAATTATTTATTATGTCTCAAGGTCATTATAATACTGTAAAAAGCAGACACCAGATATCGGGTAAGATATATTAGCAATTAAGGCAAATAGCATTTTCCTCAAAATTCTTTGAGCGATCTCTACAAAGGCCACTAAAGAGAAAACAAAGTCCATATCCACATGACTTTAATATATTTTGGAGCTTATCATTTTCTTGTTACCTTAGAAAAGCTGTATGGGAGACTGATCCATATCGCAAGTTCCAAATAGAGCCAAGCTGCGTGAGTTCAAAGCCTGTTTCTGTCACGCAAAAGCTGTGTGACTGAGCAAGTCATTTAACTTCTCTGTGCCTCAGTTATCTCACTGGTTAAACGGGCACCATAATATTTACCTCATAGATTTGTTATGAGATTATAGGATTATGACTATTATCCCCATCATCATATCTCCAGGCCAAAATAATCTAATTTTTATTTTACTTTTTTAAAGTTTATTTATTTGGAGACAGAGAGAGACAGAGAGAGACAGAGACACACACACACAGAGAGAGAGAGAGAGAGAGAGAGAGAGAGAGAGAGAGAGAGAGAGAGAAAGGGAGAGAGAGAACACTCACAAGCTGTGGGGAGGCAGAGACAAAATCCCAAGCAGGCTCAGTGCCATCAGCGCAGAGCCCTATGCTGGGCTCAATTTTGAGCCTAGATCAAGAGTCGGATGCTTAACCTACTGAGCCACGCAGGTGCCCTCCCCGCCTCCCAATAACCTGATTTTTGAAGCAATAAGTTTGTGCACAGAGAGTGTCAGTACCTTTGATTAACTAAAGGACTTCAGAGAAAATTACCACTCAGTGATATCATTCCCATGGAAAAGCAACTTCCTCCTGAAGCCCCCAAGGCAGAGTTGAGAGGCACAGTGTTTTCAAACAACCTGTGGGATAGCCATGGTGTAGTCCGGTGCTTCTCAAATCACCAGTAGCGAAGAACCAATTTCATGTTTTGTTTTCAACTTGTGGGTCAGTACTTTCGTCACATACAATGAAACTACTGCGGCAATGTCAAACTGCTGTGAAAGTTTCTGAATGCTTGTTCTCCTTTTCCTTGTGTATCTCATCATGCACCCACAACAGCAAATTCACAGACGAGCACACTGTGAGGAGCCCTAGCATAGTGGACATTTGGCCTTCTTCTTGGAGGCCTCGTATCTAGAACTGTCTTCCTAGGTTTAGGGAGTTTCCTTCTGAGGCAGAGCTCCCCTTCCGTTCTAGAAGCTGAAAAGGTTCCTACTTCCATTTCCAAGTCTTCTATGCAACTAAAATATGGGCACATCAAGCCAGGTAGTGTTAGTCAAATGCAAAGATCCCAGACTTTGTTGTTGTTTTTTTTTTAATTTTTTAATGTTTATTTACTTTCGAAGGAGAGAGAGAGTGTGAGTGGGGGGGGAGGGCAGTGAGAGAGGGAGACACAGAATCCGAAGCAGGCTCCAGGCTCCAAGCTGTCAGCACAGAGCCTGATGCGGGGCTTGAACCCACAAACCGCGAGATCATGACCTGAGCCGAAGTCAGGCGCTCAACCGACTGAGCCACCCAGGTGCCCCAAAGATCCCAGACTTTGGATCAGAAGGCAGAAATTGAAGAAGAGGGGACTGTGCAGAATCCATTTCGGTGAGGCTGCGTGCAGATACATCTAGTTACCGAAGGCAAGAGTGGCAACAGTTCCAACTATGGTATCCCAGATCTATGATTGGTGATTAGCTATCTGTTGCTGTGTCATAAATTACCCCCCAACTTAATGGCTTTAGACAATGATATTTCTTTCTCCTACAGTGGGGCCAAAAATTCAGAGCAGCACATTTGAGCGGCCATAGATGAGTCCCTCAGCAGTTTGGAGGTAAGACATTAGTTGGGGTTGCAATCATCCGCAGGTGCAGATGGAGATGAATGGTCTCCTTCCAAAGTGACTCACTCACCTGGCTGGTAAGTCAGTGCTGGCTGCCAGTAGGAGCCATAGTTCCTAGCCACAGGGCTCCTTGCATATCCTTAGAGCATGACAGCTGGCTTCCCCTCTTCCCCGTCCCCACCTGTGTTATCTCAGAGACCAAGCAGAAGCTTCAGTGTCCTCTATAACCCAGCCTCAGGAGTCACACACTGTCACCTCTGCAAACTCTACTGGTCACACACAGCATCCCTATTTCAATGTGGACGGAGATTGTACAAGAGCATGATACCAGGGTGTGAGATTGACTGGGGCCATCTTGGGGGACTGGCTACCCAGCAGGCTGTGGGATCTGTACCCCATGGCAATGGCAGTTGGTCTGTAGAGAATTGAAATGTCCCTAAGCCTGGTTCTTAGACCCTCTGAGAGACTCACTGAGTTACTAAATATCCTTTAACCAAATTTCTTTTAAATTAACCAGTGTTGGTTTCAGTTCCTTGTAATTAAAAACTGATGTATTTGTGGGAAAAGAGGAACTCTTTTTACCTATTTTTTTTCCACCTATTTTCCTGGAAAGCAACCTAGGATCTTTCTGCCACATGGAAAGTTTGGTTATGTAACATTAGAATATACACTCTATTTCCAAGCCAGACTATAGCCTTGCTTCATGGTGATTCATCTTTCATTGCAGAACTTATAGCCTGGCCTTTAGGTGGAGTTGTTAGTACCCCTATGAAGATATGTTTTCACAATTACGATTTAACTCACAAAGTGTCACTCGAAATAACTGTATTGGCAAAATTATTTTTAAATATACCCAGCAGAGTGTTTTTCAGATAATCTTTTCGGTTTCAGAAAATCTCATGGCAAATGAGAATGGGAGAAGCATTACAGGGCAGCACAGGCACGCATAAAAAGAAAGCACGTAGAACCACTTTGCAAACAGTTCGGCCTTACCTGCCATAAGGGAACATACACATACTCCATAACCCACCACCTTTACACCCAAGAGAAATGCACGCATGTGTTCACCAAACGACATGTACGACCATGTTCCCACCAGCACTATTATCCAGGCACCACAATATACGTACTGCATAACTCCACGTATACAAAGTATCAAAAAACACAGGCAAAAGAAGTTTATGGTGTTAGAAGTCAGGGTTCTGATTACCCTTCCGGGTAGGAAATGGTATTGACTAGCAGAGAACAAAAGAAGGGCTTTGGAGATAAGGCTCTGGTGATGATCTCGTTTTAGAGAGGAGTGCTGGTTACACAGGTGTATTTAATATCAAGCGGTACACTTATGAATTGTATATTTTTCTATGTATATTTTCCTTCAAAGAAAATTTTGCTTAAAACCCAAAATAGGGACATTCGTTGGCCATTTCTTGTCTTTTTCTTTTCCATAGCTTTTAAAAACAATAACTAAGGAGTTCACTTGTATGAGCACCAGGTAATGTATAGAACTATTGAATCAACTATAATATACACCTGAAATTAATATAACACTGTATATTAACTAACCGGAATTAAAATAAAAACTTAAAAATACAAATACAGGGGCACCTGGGTAGTTCAGTCAGTTAGTTAAGCATCTGACTCTTGATTTTGGCTCAGGTCATGATCTCAGGGTTCATGAATTTGAACCCCCACCCCCACCCCCCAAACACTTCTGCCTGGGATTCTCTCTCCCTCTCTCTCTGTGTCTCCCCTGCTCCTTTGCTGGAGTGCTCTCTCTCTCTCTCAAAATAAATAAAAAATACAAATACAAAAAAAATAATAAATTTTCTTATGACTTTAATTGATAAAACTTTCATCTACCACGATGAACTTCTTGCTTTCATTGTTCCATTAAATGTCCATAGTTACAAAATCCTTTGCATACGAAAAGCCTCCTTTTTAAGGGAAAGAAGTGAGGGAAAACTTTTTACCTTTTTCTAAAACGGAGAAGTTTCTTTGTTACAGTTTAGAATCCATTGCTTTTTAAACTTGGCAAAGAAACAGTCCGAGAGGAATTAGCTGGGACAACCTGAGTAAGCGATGGTGGAACTGCAGTGAATGTTTGGACTTTAAGTGCTATATATAACCATAACCAACGTGTTTAAACTAACTCCAGCAGCCTGTGATGCGCGCCCCTTTGGATGAAAGTTGTGGCTAACTTGTTTACTCGACTGAATTTCCTGACCTTTATTTTAACATGAGCCTTGAAGGGGGAAGAAAATGTTCCTTACAAAAACACTTTATCTGAAACCCTGGAAAAACTCGTAAAGGACAGTTCAAGTATTTCATGACACTACGGCTAGCCTTCAGCAGTAAAACTCAGCACTGGAAATGCCTTTCCCAAAAGTCTATGCACAAACTCAGATACTCTATCACAAATACATTGTTTTGTGACAAAATAGATCTTTGGTGTAGGGAAGCCTTCGGATTGGAAGAACTTCCTTCTTACAATTCTGTATTTTTATTTAAGACCGTGTTCCAGACCATGCACAGACCTTGCAAAAACAACAGCTACTTTCCGCCACCAAAACAGCATAATGGAGTGTCACAATCATACTCTGGGAATAACGCCAGCTAAAAAAAAAAAAAAAAAAAGGTGTCTGCCGAGGCTGTCACATTACCTGCCTTTTAGGTTTTATGATGGGTATGTCTATGTCAGGGTAGGTCTGATCCAAGATCCTTCTTAGATGGGTGGTGAGGAATGGCTCAGGAATTCTTGTGCTAGCCTAGAAGAAAGGGACCCAGCAGGTAAGAAAATGCCTCTCTCTCGGCTTGCTTACCTCTCGAGCATTTTATATTAAATGATCTAGAAGTTCAAAAGCCACTATCTGAGTGGTATATTCTCATTTATTCAGTAGTTCACTGAGCCACTAAAATGTTCCGCACGAAAGCATTTTTCTTTGGAACCCTGAACACAAGCGTTCTGCTCAGTCATATTCTAGGTTACTTGTGCACAGCACGGACACAGTATCCATCTTACTCAATAGTTTTCCTTCTTTGTGTCTCTAGAAACCAGCCAGTTCCCCAGAACAGAGCAGATTCTCAATAGATGGGTGATGAGCACACGAACAAATGAACAATATGTGACCCTGCGCAGTCAGGGGGAGCCGGAGGCCTTGACGGAGTTGTGAGCTGATAGCATTGAATAGAGCGGACCTGAAGAAGACAAACTCAGCTCTCAAGAGGGAGTTACCCCAGGACGTTAACTGGACTGAACAGCTCCAACTGTGAAGATCATCCTCTAGGCCAAGCTGATTCTGATTTCCGAAGCTTCAGATTCGCTACTGAAAACCTCCCTGCACTCACAGCCGGACCAGCGTGAAGGCTGCGAGCCCTCTGGCGGGCTCCAGTGCCCAAGCCATGGCTTCGGGCAAATCGTCACTCATTCTGAGTTCAAAGATATTAACAGAATGTCTATTATGTGCCAGGCTTCGAACCTTTTACTTAAGTGCCTAAGTTCATTTACGTTCATAAAATTAAGATAAAATTATCTATCATGCAAGGTTATTGTAAAGTTAAATAATCACAGCGTTTAAGTCCCCTAACATTTTGTCTGGTGCACCAGAGTTCAAAAGATGATAGATAGCTATTAATAGTGAATATAATGAAATGCAGTTTATTGCAAAACCTGATTTGGGAAACATTACAGCAGTTAAAAGGCAAATACTGAATTTGTAAATAGTTGCAGTTTGGATATTTTTCTGATTCTTTCTGAATAGTTGCCATTTATATGCAGTTGTAATCTAAAATGGGCTTTATCTTTGTATTTGACCCAATATTATAAAAATACAACTAGATATTTCCATATTGCAAAACTCTAGTAACGATTATATTAGCGTGACTCCCTGGAATTATAGTTATTAAACAGTCTCTCTTCTAAAAACCGTTGCTGTGCCCCAGGGTAAATCAATCTCATCGGATATAAAGCGCCTTCTTTCGTGGCTACAAGATCAGTATTGTCTAAAAGCTATGTGACAATCCGTGTGTATGAATGTTTAACCGAGGCCCTCTGAACCCAAAATGAACTTCTCCTCACCTGAAAATGTTAAAGCTTCATCAGTGAAGGCAAATTCTTTACTGTTACCAAACAAATACTTCAATAGGAAATTAACTTAGCCATTTCTGTTTTAGTATCGATAAATTTACAAGGCCTTTTCCTAAGCAAGTACTGAAGGGTATGGAGTAAAGTAAGCTTCTGGAGTAAAGTAAGAAAATGGTTTTCAAGTCTTGGAGCTCAGAAAGGAATGCCACACGGCGTTGGGGGTGGGGATGCCTGCAGGGACCCGGAGAAATGTGCTAAAAGTGGAGGCCAGGGTGCCTCCATGCCACTCATTCATCTTTTAGAAATTTCTGGATAACCAAATTAATGATAACCAGATCATCTGTCCATCACAATTCATTAAATCATGAGACCCTTGCACCAAAAGCGGTTCTTTGACATTCACTGGTCATTTAAACTGTCTGGACGTTAATTCCCTCGGCTGCAAAATAAGAATTGCGTTAGACAATCCTTTGGTAATCTATGATTCATCGATTAATAGCCTGTATTAGTGGTTTTCAAACTTTTCATGTATGTGGATGACTCCGTAACACTAAAAAACAAAACAACAACAACAGCAAAACAGCCCCAGTGATGTTCCCTGCACTCCACGTGCAGATTCTTGGACGGCTTTCCATTGTGTCTGATACTGTCAGCATTTCCCTCATATTCCTTGAGCCCCACTACTCAGTTACTCCAGATGACTTCCAGTGGGCATGGTCTGCCTCTCAGTGACAGAGGACTCTTGCCAGAACTATGGAGGTACAGGTGGCAGGGAATTAACACTCCCTGGAGGCAGCCTGAGGACAGAAAATGTTTATTTTCTGTCTCAGGATCCCATCCAGGATACATTGTCATAGGAAAATTTAAAATCAGTTAATAATGTTGAGAACTGGTATGTAAGTATTCAAGCTTCCTTGCCTCCTCAGAGGAATTATTCTGCGAGTCCTGCACCATTTCCCAGTGTTTTCCCTAGGGAACTGAGCTCCTGTGGTCCACACTGGAGCTGCGTTAACAACTCACTCTTTCAACAATAGCCAAATTATGGAAAGAGCCTAAATGTCCATCAACTGACGAGTGGATAAAGAAGATGTGGCTTATATATACAATGGAATACTACTTAGCAATGAGAAAGAATGAAATCTGGCCATTTGTAGCAACGTGGATGGAACTGGAGGGTATTATGCTAAATGAAGTAAGTCAGGCAGAGAAAGACAGTTACCATATGTTTCCACGCATATGTGGATCCTGAGAAACTTAACAAAGAACCATGGGGGAGGGGAAAGGGGGAAAAGTTACAGAGAGGGAGGGAAGGAAACAGTAAGAGACTTAAATGCTGAGAACAAACTGAGGGTTGATGGGAGGTGGGAGAAACGGGAAAGTGGGTGATGGGCATTGAGGGGGCCACCTGTTGGGATGAGTACTGGGTGTTGTATGGAAACCAATCTGACAATAAATTATATATTATATTTAATACAAAAAAAAAAAACCTTACTCTTTACCAGCTGTCTATCGTCCCTGTATGATTTTTCCCAATGTTTCAAATACAAATTTCAACTTCAAAAGAAACACTGGAAAATCTGTCTTCAGAGTTATCTCACAACACAAATATACCTTTCCTTCAGGCTCTACATAGATTAACTAAGATTAGGTAAGTGCCTATTCCGATGATCAGAAATAGATCCTGTGCCTTTAAAAACAAAGCAAACAGAACAAAACCAGATAAATTCCAGTTCCTCAAAATGAACCATTCACCCCTAATGGAAAGAGAAATCCAGAGATGGAAATTTCATGTGCTCTCACATTTTTCTAACAAAACTTGTTCCTTCCCCAAATTCCCCTAGTAAATGTTCTTGTAACATAACAATATTTGATATCTAAAAATCCCCAATTTCATACTTGCATAATCTTACCAACAATTTGATTTTTCAGTATTCTGTGTTTTGTAGATTAAATACATAATTAAAAAAAATGGTTATCACCGGTTTTTCTTACAACTATAGCGTTAATTAGCTGATAGAGACTTATTAGATAGAAATGACTATCTCCATGGGATGCCTGGGTGGTTCAGTCCATTAAGTATCTGACTCTTGATTTCGGCTCAGGTCATGATCTCATGGTTTCGTGGGTTTGAGCCCCACATTGGGCTCTGCACACTGACTGTGTGGAGTCTGCTTGGGATTCTCTCTCTCTCCATCTCTCTGCCTCTCCCCTGCTCACGCTCTCTCTTTCTCAAAATAAATAAATAAACTTAAAAAAAAAAAAGAAAGAACTCTATCTCCAAACTGCCAACAGTTTACTAACTCATAAAATCAATGTAAACAAGCTACCAAATCTTCCTCCTCTCAAAAACATGACTTTGGAATATGCCACTGATGTTTTCTCTGGGCAGTTCTGAACCCTATCTTTGGCCAGCACAACCCTTTCAACTTGGCCCTCTTGGCATATAAGGCTCAAGAAGCCTGAAAAATAGCTAAAGTGAGTACCAAGAATCTAGCTCTTTATCATCGTTGTGGCCATTCTTGATTCTAAAATCATCCCCCTCTGAGCCAAATGCCAAACAGTCCTGCAAGAAGCCAAAGTAAGTGTATCTTCAGGGTGACGGAGGGGAGAGTCACTGGCTCTTAGTGAAAGCCCTTTCCTACCATTCTCTCTACTGGTACAGCCCCACCGAGTCTTGCCCCAGCCAGCTCTGGGGAGATAAGTCAGTTACATGCAGTGAGTCTCCTACACAATGTATCAAAGATGGGCCCGAGCTCCCTAGCTGATCAAATACTTCCCGGTTCCCTCAATCAGGGAGCCCATGTCAGTGCTCCCCTTCTAGACCTACCTGGAACTGGAGCACCATTGCAGGAAAGGGTATTACATGTGAGTAGGTTACAGATTTTCTTCCAGGCCTTGCCTAGTCCAAGCTCCACACACACACAGACACACAAGTCAGTATCACTTGTAAATTAGGAAGTGAATTATAAAATAGATACGAGATTACTGGAAGATATACCTTAAAGTGGCAATATAGCTAAGAAGCCATTTCCTTTTTCATCTTAAAATAGGTTTAAAGAAGCCTTTAAAAACATACACAAAGGACAGAGTGATTCAGCCATTTGCCACAATCATCATTCCAAGAGCTCACGGAGAGGGCCTCTGATAAGTCTCTGCCAGTTTTCTTAAATATCTAACCAGGTTAACAGCATGGATAGGAGTTCAGCCCCAGAGTTCTCAGGAGGCAAAACTAATAAAGTTCTTGGTAAGCACTGAACAGACATAAAAGCCACATGCACTGAGCTAGGATACTTGAGAGCTTCAGAAAATCATTTCATGGACATGAAAAAATATTGTGTTTTAAATGTGAAGAGTTCTGAAGATTTATTTGACTTTACAGGGGGAAAAAGAGCAGAAATAAATAATATAGTCATAGAAGACACTTACAGTGAGTTTTAACTCTCAAACATTCACATTTGGCCCCAGAACCATCTCCCTTCACAATACCCCACAGAAGGGAGAACTCAATGTCTAAGTCCTTGCCAAATCTGACACCAGAAAGACACGTTACAGTTAAGCTGAATGGAAAAACCTTTGCAGATTTCAGCCCTTCATTTGAAGGCCGCCTGTTTTGTTTTCATCTCACTTAGCAAAATGGAAAACTCAGTAGATGCCATCCCTTCTCCAAAGGTATAGATCACCCAACTTGATCCCCCTCTGCTTGAAAACAGAGCCACAGAGCTCAGAAGATTAGACATTGTTAGTAGGTTTCTAATCCTTTCTGAATATGGGTAGAGGGGAGGCAGGAGTTGCAAATTTCAGAAGAAAAGTTTCCCTTGGGGTAAATTCGGGGCTTTGATTCTAAAATAAACCAAGAACAACAGAAACACAGTTGTTGTTTTCAGATGAATAGTGCTATCTCATTGAAAACCTTCCAGGGTCACCTGGGTGGCTCAGTCGGCTAAGCATCTGACTTCGGCTCAGATCATGATCTCACAGCTCATGGGTTCAAGCCCCACGTCAGGCTCTGTGCTGACAGCTCAGAGCCTGCAGCCTGCTTTGGATTCTGTCCTCCACTCTCTCTGCCCTTCCCCCACTCACACTCTGTCTCTGTCTCTCTCTCAAAAATAAATAAACGTTAAAAAAATTTTTTTAAACGTGCCAGAAATATTAACCGAGTGAAAACACAATAAATAGAACATAATTTTTCTCGGAACCTCTGTTCCACCCCTCCTACAATGGTCTTTCTTTCTCTAGGTCTCATTTTTACAGGCTTTCTTCTCTATGTTCTTCTCCATACCCAGTGTCCCCCACTGACGGTGTCCAAACTGCAGGAACGGAAATGACACGAGAGCAGATGAATACTAAATTTATCAATTATTGGAATCATAATTCAGAAAAAAAAAGTCAGTGAGTCAGTAAGTTCATTTTTGGATAACCTATCATTACATGTTGTAGCTCACCCACACAAGCGGTAGCTTATTAATTCCTCCAGGTGGAGTCACGGAATACTGTCAGGGGGTGTGGCCTCTGCCGCCTTCCCCAGCCTCTCCAGAAATATCTGAGACGCAGGATGACCACGTTCACTGCAGCGGTCTATGAGAAGTTTTAATCAAAAGAAAACTCGCATGATGCACATGTCATATGGTAAGGAGTGTTTCAACAGCAAGTATCAAAAAAGTTTTACAGTGACCCCAGCAAATAGGGGTTTATTTTTCTCATACAACAAGAATTCTTTCTACAGGTAGGCAAATGCTGGTGTTAGTTTAGCAGTTCGACAATGTCAGGGACAGTGACTCGAAAGTCCTTTCCCTCCTTTATAAGACAGTGACCCCCAGATTCTGGCAACACATTCCACTTAAACTAGAATGATGAAAAGAAGGGATTAGGAGCAAAGAAGGCACATCTGGCCCTTTTATTAGGAAAGCAAAAGATTTTCCAGAATCCTACTCCACACCTCCACTTACCACCCCACTGCAGTCTTCTGCTTATCTCCCATGTCTCCACCAAGATGCAGGGGAGACAAGACTGTGAAGGCAAGCATCTGGCTCTCCCAGGTGCTACAGCAGAAGTACACAGTTGGGCATGGATGTTGGGTCGAACAATTCATGGTCTGCACATGTACCATCTGGAGGCGAGAAAACAACGGCAGTTTGCATTATCCTCCGTCCTTGGCTGTCCTCCTTGGGCTTGTTACTTTTCCCCACTGGGCAGGTGAGACGTTGAGGGCACTGGCTCCTGTGTCCAGCCTTCCGGCTGCTGAGACCTCACTCTGTGCACTGAATCTTGAGAGCAACCGAGAATTCCTGTAATTCCTCATGTCTTCAGCATTCAGCCAAGTCCTTGGTCAATCACTTTCCCAACTTCTAACAAGATGCAGACCCCAAAGCAGCTGAAACTTATTTGGTCTTTTCTTAACCTGAGGCACATGTGCCCATTCAATCTTCCCCGGGGGGACATGAAACCCACTACTTGTTTTCATCGTGGCCAACGTTTTCCTCTTTTCCCTCCTTGCTTTGCCAGAGTATCTGTCCCCATTAGGACTGCCAGGAACACGGGGGTGAAAGACTTGGCAATTGTTTCCATGTAATCTGTTAACATATGCAAGATATTATTGAACATATGCTTGCGGACGAAAGGTAAAGGCAGAAAGCTCGCTTGTCTTCACAACAGGCTGCCGGCTTCATTAGTGGAATCCCTCAGTGCAAATCATTAGCTGATTGGTTTGTCTGTAGGTTACTTTATCTGCTTTTTAGGACTTCGGCATAGTCTCCCGCTGTTCTGGATACCTCCTGAGTAGAATTAAGAATCACTCCTTTCCATAATTATTCAGCAATGTTTCCAACTTGGGATCACCCGTTTGGGAAATTTTTTACTTGATGCAGCAGCTAAAATAGCCACAAAATAATCAGGAGTCTCGCAGTTATTAAAAAGAAAAAAAATAACACTAATGAGGCAGTTTGGTCAATACAAAAATTATCACCTGGGTTTTCCCGGACCAGGGGATAGGTAATTAGCAAAAAATGTGCCCTCCACCTAGATTTCACCACGCGTGAACTTCCAACATGAAAAACTCCTCCTGGTTGTGCTACAGAATTCAGGTGGACATTCCTAGAAGATGGAATGGGGAATCACTATCAGTGTTGTCTTTATCTCATACTTACCATCCAAAGCGTTGGGGCTGGCTCAGGATAGAACGAGAGGAGGAAGGGGTAAATTGTGACCGAGGTCCCAATGCCTTCAGACACCCTGCTTCCCCGGCCGGCTGCACCCTGGCACACACGGTCAGGTTCAGCCTGCTCGAGCAGATCTCCAGCAGCCCAGCAATGTCGTCATTCCCCATCTGAGTAGACCCACTAAGACATTCTCAGAGTTCTTCTGGGCTTTCACGAAATGACGCGTGAGAATACTTTGCAAAGCACAAAGTTCTTCGTAAATGTTAGGTGTGTGTCTGGCGTGGTGTTAAATGAATGAGTGATAAATGAACATTGTTACTTGAATATCAATCGGTGTTAAACCTATAGTTTAGTCTATAAACTAAAATTTATTTTTTTCAGCCTTTCAACTCACATTTAAACAGAGCTACTTCTTTAAAACATAAATGTGAATACTCAAATAATTTTATTAAAACCGTAAGTTTTAAGAACTCACAGTTAACTAATGGAAAATACTCTGCATAGAGTCCTGCTAGTAGTGACCAGTATTTTATTTTACTTTATTTTATTTTATTTTAAGAAAAAATAAGGAAACATAATCGGAGAGTTAAATGGCAACAGGTGCTGTAAGGATGCATTTAATCTGTGAATATAAATGAAACTTTATGGATCTAAAAATCTCCTGACAAGCTCTAAATGGAAATTCTTTTTTTAATGTTTATTTATTTTTGAGAGCAAGAGAGACAGAGCATGAGTGGGGAGGATCAGAGAGAGAGGGAGACACAGAATCTGAAACAGGCTCCAGGCTCTGAGCGGTCAGCACAGAGCCCGACGCGCGGGGCTCGAACTCACAGACTGTGAGATCATGACCTGAGCCGAAGTCGGACGCTCAACCGACCGAGCCACCCAGGCACCCCTGGAATTTCTTTTTGTTTTAATTGCCAAACTGCCAACAGAGCCAGGCCAAAACTTCCTACCTGAACTCCTACCAGTGTTACGCCCTCTTTCCTGTGTGTTATGTTCTGCTCTGCCAAAGGGAACATAGTCATTAAAATCCTGCAAAATATCATTTTCCAGGCAGCAGAAAGGTCCACCTAATATTAGGATACATCTTTTTTTTCCCCTAAGCCAGAGTAGAAACTTCTCCTCACATAGCTCTTCTAAAAACTCCTGTGGAAGCTGTCATCTTTGGAAGCCCTCATGATGTTACGGGCCAGGGTTCAGCTCCTCCGTCTTCCTTTCTCCGCCTCCCCTCCCCAGCCGGTTTTGTGTGAACATGTTTTATGTTGGCAAGCGGCCAAAGAATTTGCCATAAATAAAGTTGCTGCCTGTCTACAAGAAGATAACTTAACTGACTTCCTTGGTCTTGCTAATTTGCTTCAACAACGGGAATGACTGAGGGCGCAGGGATGCTGCAAGCCTCTGAAGGATTGTGTTTGTGTGCATGGAAGTCTAGAGATTCTGCACTCCTTGAACCTTCCACAGGCCGGTTAGAGACACAAGTCATCGAGTACAAGTTACTGTGCCTCCAGGCCCCTAATTTACCCCTAGTGAGTGACAGGTTCACCAGAAATTTATGTCAAGGATTTAGAAGTAAGAGTGAAAGAAGATTATTCTAATGGCTTCCTATCGTTCACTGAAGACAGTGGGCAAGTCAAGGAATTATAGAGTTGTCCACGCTTAAACAGAAAGAGCACAAAGACAACAGCAGGGATTCCTTCAATATGTGGTGGGCGTGCACTCCAGAAACCACATTTCACTTGCTTATTAGAATTGCTAAAATTTCTGTCGGCTCAGATTAAAACCCCAAGTAGATTTTTTGCAACTGTAGGTTGATGTGTTTCATCACTGACTATCGATGTGGACAATTTGAGCCACCAAGAGAGTCAGTTTGGGAACAGCTGATTCGAGATCATTGTTTAGTGCATGCACTTAGCACACATCACTTTTTTTTTTCCTAAAATAATCTCACACACTAGATTGCCCACAAATGGAAACCTCTGATGTCGTCTGTGTAATTTTTACTGACAGAGTGAGTAGATTTACCTTAATTTGCATTATCAGTGGTGAGCTTTAAAATTAGGTTCCTGTTCAATTTTCTTTTATTAAAAACATGGAGTGTAGTGAACCAGACAATGCAAAAATCTGACAATATCAAATGTTAACAAAGCTGTAGAACAAAGGGAACACATGTGCTGCTGCTGTTGGGGAAGTGACTTAGTCCAGGTGATTGGAAAGCACTCTGACACTGTCCAGTAAAGCTGGGGCACTTTCTGCCATCCATCAGCCCCTTTCCCAGTGCCAGTGCAGTATTTTCAAAACGGAGGCCGATGGGCTATGACCCATTAGTGGCTCTAGAGATCTACATAAAGGGACATAACCAGAATTTTTAAAATAAAGTGAAATGGAGGGGCACCTGGGTGGCTCAGTCAGTTAAGCATCCAACTTCGGCTCAGGTCATGATCTCACAGTTGGGGGGTTCCAGGCTCGCGTTGTGCTCTGTGCTGACAGCTCACAGCCTGGAGCCTGCTTGGGATTCTGTGTGTGTCTCTCTCTCTCTCTGCCCCTCCCCTCCTCATGCCCTGTCTCTCTCAAAAATAATAAATAAAAATGTTATAAAAATAAAAAAAAAATAAAGTGAAATGGAACAGAAGAGAATGGACTAGAAAGCATCAAAAAAGCATCCCTTGAAATCAAAGTATTTTTTTTAATTTTTTGAAGTTTATTTATTTATTTTGAGAGAGAGAGGGAGAGAGAGGGGGAGAGAGAGAGAGAGAGAGAGAGAGAGAGAGAGAGAGAGAATCCCAAGCAGGCTCCACACTGTCAGCACCGAGCCCAATGAGGGGCTTGAACCCACAAACCATGAGATCATGACCTGAGCCGAAATCAAGAGCTGGATGCTCAAACCAGATACCCCTCAAAGTATTGTTTTGTAAAAATTTTGCAAAACTAATTTATATATTACTCAGGGAATGAAGAGAACAACTTATACTATTCTAGAGAACGTCTTCTAGCTCAGCTCACATCTATAACGGAAAAACAGTATTTCTAAATTATTTCACATTCTGTATGCTTACATCCACAACAAGTAGGCCCTGAAACATATGTTTGTGACATTCGAATGGATAAAAATATCTGTGGGACACTATTACAGACACTACATAGCAATAAACAGGAATAATGGCAGCTTGGGCATCAACATGATTAAATGTTCAATGTAACACTTAAAAAAAAAGCCAGAGAGGAACACATACAGCAGATTCCATTTATATATGCCTCAGTAGTTTGCAAAGTTTAAAAATATTATTGTGTTGGGGGGGGGATCTGGGTAGCTCAGTCGGTTAAGTGTCTGACTCCAGCTTAGGTCATGACCTCATGGTTCATGAGTTTGAGCTCCACATCAGGCTCTGTACTGACAGCTCAGAACCTGGAGCCTGCTTGGGATTCTGTCTGTGTCTCCCTCTCTCTCTGCCCCTCCCCTACTCACACACAAACACACACACACACTCTCTCTCTCTCAAAAATAAATAAACATTAAAAAACTATATTGTTGTGTGTGGACGCATACATATGTAATAAAATCATAAGGAAATGCAGGAGAATGATAAACACAAAATTTAGGCTCACAGCCACAACCTTCAGGGGGGCAGGTTGAAGAAGGAATCCAACAGGGAAAATGAGGATTGTAAATATATTGGGAACATTCTATTTCTTAAAGTGGGTGTTGGGAATATGGCGATTCATTTTACTGTTCTCTAAAGTGTGCATATATATTATTTATACTCTTCTATGGGAATGACATATGTCATAATGAAAAAATGTGGGTGGTAATGTATGTTTCCAGGATTTATCATTATTTTGTGATTCATATTGCTCAACAGTGTCACCAATTAAATCTTCATATAAGTTAAAATCTGTTCTCTTTGATCTATTAACTGTATTTCAGATGTTACTTTCATCTATCTTATATAATTTATGACTTGATAAAGTTTCCATTGCTTCTAGAGCTAAGGGAAATACAATATTCAGTGAGGTCATAACACTCCATGTAGGAATCCATTCTCCGGCTTCAGGAGTTACAATAAACATGCTAAACAATGTCTGTAACACACGAAGAAGTTCTTTACATGGTTACCTCATGCTCCTTTCGTTGTTATCACTCCTAACCACCCGGAAGCACAGCACAGGTGGGTAGGGCCTCTGGGAGTGATGCAGCTCCTGCTAGCAAACTCAAAGGTGTACTTTTAAAACTGGTGCCTCCGTCTTGCTCTCAACTGGATAAAACTCAGTATGTTTTTAGGAAAAACTAAAAAAAAAAAAAAAATTCAAACTCCCCCCCGCCCCCCAACCTCTAGGTATCATGTTGTAAAGAACCTAGTAGTAACATGTCAGATTGCGTTCTCTTCCCCTGACCATTTGGTTACAATTGCCATCACCCTCTTTCAGGGCAGACACGGATATACTTACAGCAATCTAAGGTAATCAGATTGCATCAGAGCACTGGATCTGTATCTACCTATTTAGAATAGATATTCTATCTAAATAGAATGGGTAAATATAGAGGTAGTGAAAATGCAGAAAAGATATTCAGCAGATATTATGTGGTCTGTTTCAATGAGCACAAAACCAAGATTCAGCAAATGGCTGTTCAATTTGGATTATGATTTGCCCAAATGTTATTTGCTTTTTAAGACCTAACTCAAATTCTGTATCTTCTACAAAGTTTTTCTTGATTTCCTTTCCCCATCTCCACCCAGGTAAATAGAATTGTTCTCCCTCTGGCCCTACATAATTTTCCTTTTATACTTAGCTCTGTTCCATATCACAGTTCCATGTGTTTGTATATCACTAAGAATAGACACTGAAATACATGTTAGATGTTCATTATGGATAACTAATGATTAACACCATTTACATTTTATTTATTTATTTATTTTTATTTATTTATTAAATGTTTTATTTACGTTTTGAGAGAGAGAGGCAGAGTACGAGTAGGGGAGGGGCAGAGAGAGAGAGAGAGAGAGGGAGACACGGAATCCAAAGAAGGCTCCAGGCTCAGCACAGAGCTGGACGCGGGGCTTGAACCCATGAACTGTGAGATCATGACCTGAGCTGAAGTCGGAGGCTTAATCGACTGAGCCACCCAGGCACCCCAAACACCATTTACATTTTAAAGAGTAATGGTATCATTCAGAATCCTAGGCTGGAAGCAACAGATATCTGGCTAAACACAGCAAAGGCTAGTCCATGAAAAGCATATTGAAAGTCTCCTAGAACAGTATCTGAAGAACGAATCTTGGGAATAAGGAAGAGCCATGGGTGCTAAAAAGGGAAACCATAGCAGGAAGAGTGGTCAGCACTCTGTCCCACAATTAAAGACCCCTGCCTTCCCTCCATGAATGCTACTTGGCTATGCACAGGAGGCGAGAAAGTATCCAAGGAGAGAAGTGGGCACGTACTGGAAAACACCCTTACAGTAGCAGACTGCCCACGATGAAGGGGCAAGGCTCAGAATGAAGGAAAGAAAGGAGTGGAGGAGGAAAGAAGGGAAAGAGAGAGGGAGAGAAGGAGCGGGGAAGAGACAGAGATCAGAATGACCAAAATAAAAAATAATGCTAGTACCAAAGGATGGGTGGGATACAAAGAAATTGGACCACTTATGCATTACCGGTGGAACTATAAGGTGCTGGGAAGAAGATATAAACCACTCTGGAAAACAACGTGGCAGCTTCTTATAAAACTGGACATGTAATTACCCTACGACCCAGCATTTGCACTCTTGGATATTTATCTCAGAGAAATTGAAATTTGTGGCAACCTAAAAATCGAAACGTGAATATTCATAGCAACCTCATTCCTAATAACCCCAAACTGGAATCAGCCCAAATGTCCTTCCAAGGCGAATGGCTAAACAAACTGGAGTATACGTGTGCTGCGGAATACTACGGAGCAATACAAAGGAATGAAGTATATGTAGTCACTGCAATATAAGCAGTAACTTGGATGAATCTTTAGGCCATTGCAGTGAGTTGAAAATAACCAGTCCCCAAATAATACATACTGTATGATTCCATTTATTAACATTTTAAAAGGACAAAATTTTAGACAGTAAAGACAGATAAATGGTTGCCAGAGGCTAGGGATTCGGTGGGAAATAGGGGAGGGGTGGAAAGATCGAGACGTGGTCATAAAAGGGCATAGGATGAAGCACCGTGACATTGGAACTGTTCAGTATTCTGACTGAGGTAGTGGATACATTAACCTACACAGGTGACAATTTTTAAGTAACCTTAATAAACACACACACACACACACACACACACACACACACACACACACAAGTTCAAGTAAAACTGGGAAAATCTGAATAAAACTGGTGAATTTTATCAATGACAATATCCTGGTTTTCATATCATACTATTGTTTTACATTACCATAGGAGAAAAACGAGCAGCCTGTACAAGGGTCTCTATTATTTTTTAATAACTGCATGTGAATGTAAAATTATCTAAATCATTTAATCTTAACAGAAATTTCAATTGAACCCAGACCCCATTATTAAACACCAATTAGGCGGCAAAAATTCTCCCCAAGAGCAGTTCAGGGATGATAATAGTGAAGACAGTGAAAGCGACAAATGAATTATTTATTTCCAAAGAGTATGAAAAGCACTATGGTTACCGGTCTGTGCAATAGGCTATGAAAATCGGAGGCCTTGCAACACACAGGGAGATCCTCAGAGGGTCTGACATCTTTGCCGGACTACAAAGCAGAAGCCAAAGTTTACTAGGTAGAAAAGGACAGGGCAGCGGGAATAGCACGTGGAAAGGGAGTAACCCAAGGGAAGGGAAGACCCAAGGAATAGCTCTGAGTGTGGCTGGAGCTTAGAGCATAGTGATGAGGAGATAAGGCTGGGACCCAATTGTGATCAGTATTGTGTTCTGTCCTAAGAGGTTGTTATTGGGACCTGTGGGCAAACTGTGGGCAAAGAGGATGGACTGGCTGTGTCACATTGGCTAGTTATGTGTCCTACTAATCATCTCTCTCCGGTTCAGTTGCCTCCTCTGTAAAATAGAGATAACTCTGGTGTAGAGATTAAGTGGACACAGTTCATCATGTTACTATTAATTAGGCAGATGCACATCTAAAGGGTTTAACACTGTACTCAATAAATATTGGAGGGGGAGGAGGAGAGGGGTGGGGTGAAAGGAGTAGCAACAACAGTGTGCTGAAACCTAAAGGAAACTGAAAGACCACAGGAGAGGTAATACGGGTGGGTGAAAGCAAGGTTGCAGAATAGACATAGCGGGGACCAGTGTGGGACCCCTGGGAGCCGGAGGGAGCAAGGGGAAGGATCTTGTAGACAGAAGTGCGAGGTGTCATAAAGGAAGGAAAACGAGAATGTATTAAGTGTCTGTCATGTATTTTATAATATCAGCTCATTTAATCTTTAAGACTGGTATTATCCCCACTACACAGAAGAGGAAACTGAGACTCACAGAGGTAAACCTGCCAAAGATTATACAGGTGGTAAGTCAGAGCTGAGATTCAAAACCAGGTCTGTCTGTACAATGTCCATGCTCTTCCCACTACACTAGGTAAATCATTTGCCAATCTTTGTAAATGGCCCATAAAAACGGTTCACCATCAGTAATAAGTAATTCTATACAACAAATAATCCTCTGTGACTAATGGGGTTTTTATGCCTCTCAGTGCTCCCCCCACCAAAAATAACCCCCACTTACTCTATTAGAAAAAAAAGGGAAAAAGTCAACAGGAAAGGAACACATAATTGATTATGATTATGGCTGACATTCTAGATGCAGAGAAGATAAATGATTATCCAAGTTGAAGCTGAATGTTTGATAGCACCTTATACTGTCAGCCAGTAACAATTACCTCTCAGCTCTCACCTTTCTCCAGTTAAAATCCCCTAATGGTTTAAACATAATCTTCCAACCTATACACCAAATTAAAGACAGAGATCCAGGAATTTGAAGAAGAAATCCATAGGGAGTGAGAGAATAATGGTGGTCACCTTCCTGGCTTCTACTCTGGCTTGGTGCAAACCTTTTATTTCATTTGTTAATTTACCATTTAGAGCCCAGGTAACAAATCTACTTACTCTCTAGATTTCTAGGTACTATAAAGACCAAAAAAAAAAAAGAAAAAATTCTAGCACTGATTTTCTTTAAGCATTTTCTACTACAACAAACAGTAAACTGGGAATATTTAGACTTCTGGTATCTGTAATTTGTGATTTATCTATCTGGTTTTTCTGAACCACAGAGATATATGTTCAAGGTATCTTATCCTCCTTTATTTTATATATATATATTATATATATGCGTATATATATAAAATATATGTAAATAATTTATGTAAAATATATAAATTTTTTATATGCATATATATGGCCTAAACCAGTGAGACGTATTTTTTTCATAAGTTACATCAGCCTAAAGGATGATAGAATGTCTCTTTTTCCTAAAGTACTACTTGGCATTTACTTTTTAAAATTATATGCTTAAAATATAATTTTACTTATGGGGCACCAGGGTGGCTCAGTTGGTTAAATTTCTGATTTTGGCTCAGGTCATGATCTCGCAGTTCATGGGTTCAAGCCCTGCACTGGGCTCTGTGCTGACAGCTGGGAACCTGGAGCCTGCTTCAGATTCTGTGTCTGTCTCTCTCTCTGCCCCTCCCCTGCTCAAGCGCGCGCGCTCTCTCTCTCTCTCTCTCTCAAAAATAAATAAACATTAAAAAAAATAAAAGTATAATTTTACTTTGCAATGGTGTTAGATAACGTGAGGAAGTCTGAGCACTGCAGAAAGGTAAGGAGTCTAAATTCATTTTATACCATTGCGTTATATATTCTCTTTTTCCTGAAAACAGCATTTTTCAACACTGGCTGTCTTAGAATCACCTGGCAACTTTTAAAACAAATACTTGTCTCTGGACATCTCCTCCCTGATCCTGACTGCCCCCACTCCCAATGTGATTCTGATTTAATTTTCTGGGGTGGAGATCACAAAATTAAACTTCATTGAAAGTCCTCTCCCTGTGATTCTACTGCGCACGCAGGATAACATCCACCACACTAGACCAGAACCTCCCCAAACTGGCTACGTCCATTTTATTTACCCTATATGTCTAGTCCTGCTTGCACTACAAGGGATAAAAACTGAGTAAGACAAATTGCTGTCTAAAGGGGCTTATTATCTAGAGCTGCGTTGGTAAATACTATAGGCATTAGCAACATGTAGCTACTTAAAAGTTAAATTAAAGTTAAATCACATTAAAATTTCAGCTCCTCGGTCACACTAGCCACATTTCAAGCATTCAATATGTGAACAATATGTGAACACCAGCCATATGTGGCTAGTGGCTACCATACTGGACAGCACAGATATAAAATATGTCTATCACTGCAGAGTTTCATTGGATAGTGTAACCACAGAGATTGCGTTATTAGGAGGAATAAAAAGAATAGATATTAAGGGACGCCTGGGTGGCTCAGTCGGTTGAGCGGCCGACTTCGGCTCAGGTCACGATCTCACAGCTCATGAGTTCGAGTCCCGTGTTGGACTCTGTGCTGACAGCTAGGAGCCTGGGGCTGGTTTCAGATTCTGTGTCTCCCTCTCTCTGCCCCTAACCTACTCGCATTCTGTCTCTGTCCTTCTCAAAATTAAATAAACATTAAAAAAATTAAAAAAGGAATAGATATTAAACAGTTGTGAGACAGATAAAGCTACTTGTATTTCTAGCATAAAGTATATTGCACCAGAATTATTTTATGACTCTTACCCTTAGATAAATGTCTGTGGCTATGTTAATTTGTAAGTTTCTCTGTTTAGATCAAAGAACTATTAAATAGCCTCATTTATTATATCAAAACCTTTTACAACATGCCTTTCTTTTTACTTGTTACTTTTAAATAATTTTAGATTTACAGGAAGGCTGCGAAGATAATACGGAAAGTTTCTGTATGTTCTTCACCCAGCCTCCCCTAAAGTTAACATTTTACATAAGTATAGTACATTTATCAAAACATTTCACCAGTTTTTTCCACTAAAGGTCCCTTTTATGTTCCAGGATCCATCCGGTATAGCAAGATGCATTTATTCATCAATTCTCCCTAGTCTCACCCCATGTGTGACTGTTTGAATCTTTTTTTTTTTTCCATGACCTTGATACTTGGGCAGAGTGCTGGTCAGGGATTTTAGTAGACTGACCCTCAATCTGTATTGGTCTGATGTTTTCTCATGATCAGACAGTGAATATAGATTTGGGGGAGAATACCACAAAGGTCAATACTGTTGTCATCACACTGTATCATCAACCTTATAATATAACCATAGAAACAGTCATTTTCTCACTTCCTTTTTTTCTTCTCCCCAAATGGTATTTAGAACTAAGATCTGGGCACTAGGTATGCTCATGGCTTATAGGCCCTTTTAGGGAACAGAGTTAGCTTCCCCACCCCTGCTTATGTTGAACTTCTTTCTCTGACAGTGAGAAATCTGATTCTTATTAATACAGTTAATTCACGTATTTGCTTAACCCTCACATAAATGTAAGTTAGTTTCAGAATTGCTAACCCCATGAGGCTCTAATTTACCAACTAGAATATAATTTCTATGTACAGTTCTTTATTGTCTTTATCCTTAGAATATCCAAATACTCGGGGCGCCTGGGTGGCGCAGTCGGTTAGGCGTCCGACTTCAGCCAGGTCACGATCTCGCGGTCTGTGAGTTCGAGCCCCGCGTCAGGCTCTGGGCTGATGGCTCGGAGCCTGGAGCCTGTTTCCGATTCTGTGTCTCTCTCTCTCTCTGCCCCTCCCCTGTTCATGCTCTGTCTCTCTCTGTCCCAAATATAAATAAACGCTGAAAAAAAAAAAAAAAAAGAATATCCAAACACTCATTTCTAAAGTAATTTAGGTCAGTTCCCTTGTCTCTAACCCCTTCAGTGAGGTTATGTCATGCATTTGAAATGCAGTTATAATCTGTCTTCATTCCATCCTACATCTCCCAACATCTTAATTTTTTTACACTTTGTAACCAACCCCTATTCCCTCCTGAAACTGTGACAACCACTGATTTGCTTTCAATTCTAATAATTTTCCCTTTCCCAGAGTATCATAGAATTGTAATCATGAAATATTTGGACTTTGGAGTCTGGCTTTTTTCACCAGACAAAATGCAAATAAGCCTCATTTGTATTGTTGTGTGAATCAACACCTGAATTGTTGAATCAATAGTTTTCCCCCCTTCTTTTTATTGCTAATGAAGAGGAATACAATTGACTGTTTTATATCGAGTTTTCATCTTACAACCTTGCTAACTTGTGTTATTAGTTCCAGGCACTTCTGTATAAACCCCTGAGCTTTCTACATAGACACATTGTCCATGAACTGAGACAGTTTTATTTTTTTCTTTTCTAACCACTATGTACCACATTTCTTTTTCTTGCCTTATTATACATGGTTGAATAGGACTGATGAGACATACTTGCCTTTCTTGATCTTAGGGGAAAAATTTAATGTCTCATCATTCAATATGATACAAGCAAGTAGATTTGTTTTTTGGTTTGGGTTTGTTTGTTTGTTTTGGTTTTGTAGATGCCCTTTATTAGGTCAAGGAAATTCCTTTCTATTCCTACTTTGCTAAATGCTGTTATCATGGAAGAACGTAGAAATTTATTAAATGATTTTGCTGCTTCTATTGAGATAGTATTCTCTCTATAGTCTGTCAATGCATCAAATTATATTAACTGGTTATCCAATGTTAAACCAACCTCTCTTAATCATGATACATTATACTTTTTATATATTGCTGGATGCAATTTAAAAATATTTTATTGAGGAATTCTGATCTATATTCATGAGATACTGTTCTGTAGTTTCTTTCTCTGGTTTTGGTGTTAGAGTAATGCTGGTCTTGTGGAATGAATTAGTAAGTGTCCCTCTTCCGTTTTCTGGAAGACATTTTGAGGAATTTGGTATTATTTCTTCCTTTGAATATTTGATAGAATTTGTTAGGGAAACTATTTGGGCCTGGAGTCTTCTTTCTTGGAAGGTTTTTAACTACAAATCCAATTTCTTTCATAGTTATGAGATTATTCAGGTTATCTGTGCTTCTTGAGTGAGTTTTTACAGTTTCTTTAAGGAATTTGATGTGTCTTCAAGGAATTGGTTAATTACATGTAAATAGTTAAAATCAGAAACTTAACGTTGTTCATATCTGCTTTATTATACCTTAAATTCTGTGGGGCCATTAATGATATCTCTTATTTTCTTCTTGATATTGGTAATTTCTGTCTTCTCTTTTTCTTGATTAAGCCTGACTAGAAGTATATCAATTTTAGGATCTCTTCGAAGAATCAGCTTTAAGCTCCATTGATTTTCTTTAGCTTTTTCTGTTTCCAGTTTAATTGATTTCCACTCTAAGTTCTGAGGAGGAAGACCATAGGATAAAGTAAAAATTTCACTACATCTTCTCAAGGGTATATAGTGTGAACATGACTTATCATTGTTGATATTAATCTTGATCACCTGGCTGAGGTAGTGTTTGTGATGTGTCTCCACAGAAGACTTACTCTTTTACTCTTCTCTCCCCTCTCCAAACTGTATATTTGGGAAGAAAGTTTACAAAGTTTACAAAGTCCACCCTTAAGGAGTGGAAAGTTATGTACCATCTCCTTGAGAGTGGAATACCTGTATAAATTATTTGGAATTCTTCTGTATGAGGATTTGTCTATTCTACCCCATTTATTTCTTCACTTATTCACTAATTCATTTATCAGTGTGACTCATGAATATTCACTTTATGTTTTGGGTTATAATCCAATACAATTTATTCTGTTGCTCAACTTGCTCTAGCTCTGGCCACTGGACGCTCTTTTGGTTGACTTTTGTGTCTCTTTCACACATCCCATCATTGTTGGTTTTATTTATGGTTTTTAGCTTATGCCACTATAAGATGCTCCAGACGCATCTTCTATATTTCCTGCCCAATCCTAGAATCAGCCATTTCTCTAAGAAGCCCTGTTCCTTTTACTAGAAAACAATTTTACAAGCCCAGATCTGGGTAGTTATACTTGTTGCTACTAGGGTTTTCATTGTTTCAGGCTCTCAGCTAACAGAGCAAGAAAATATGTGTGTGTATCCTAAGCTGTATGTGTGCATTTCTATACGTCACCATCTGTATCTACACTACGCTAAATGTAAGTTCATACTGATGTCCCCAACTCTAATATAAATTAGGCCCCACGGATCATTTTAGTCTATTCCTCTTGCTCGTCTCTAAACTCCTTTGTCAGCAATGAAAAACCTATCTCCCACCATTGCCATCCATTTGCTTAGTTGTTTAATCCCAGGATACATTATAGTGGTATCAGAATTATGAAACTACACCCCTACGGTCAACAACTTTATCAACTCGAGTACAGTCTTACATATTACACTCATTTCCAAAATTACATAGTTCAGTATCTTTCCCCCCTACACACCTTTCCCCCTTCATACATTCGTAAAGCAGTTGGATTGTCTTGTCCCATTCTGTATTCCATCCTGGGTTCCCCCAATCTCCTATAAGATTTTTTTTTCTAACTTTGCGTACATTTAACTTCACTTTTTGTGCCGTAAAGTTGTGTGAATTTGACAGATGCATAATGTCTCACATCTATCACAAGATCCCCAGTGGAATGCAGAATAATTTTGATACCCTAAAAATTCCCAGTGCTTCAACCATTCATTCCTTTCTCCTTACCCTTGAACTCCTGGAAAACACTAATCATTGTATGGTTTCTATACTTTGGACTTTTCCAGAATGTCATATAATTGTAATCATGCAATATAGAGCCTTTTCAAAGTGGCTTCTTTCACTTACCAATATCCATTTAAGACTTTTTGTGGGGCAATTATAAGCAAAGCTGCTACAAACATTCATGTGTAAGCTTTTGTGTGGACATGTTTTAAAATCAATTGGATAAATATGTAGGAGTGTGATTTTGGAATTGAAAGATAAGACTATGTTTAGCTTTGTAGGAAATTGCCAAATTGTCTTTTAAAGTAGCTGTATCATTTTTCATTTCCACAAGCGATGAGAGTTCCTGTTGTTAAACATCCTTGCCAGCAATTAGCATTGTCAGATTTTTATTTTATTATTGTTATTATTATTATTATTATCTCCACTCTAATAGGTGGATAGTGGTGTTTCATTGTTGCTTTAATGTGAAATTTCCCAGTTACAAATGATGTTGAGTATCTTTCATGTGCTTATTTGCAGCTGTCTATTTCTTTGGTGAGGTCTCTGTTAAGATCATTTGTCCTGTTTTAATTGGGTTGCTTGCTTTCCTATTGTTGAGGGTTCAAAATATTTTAGAATTCCCCTGAGGCTTACTTCCTTTTGGCCTCATGGATTATTTAGAAATATACATTGTTTAATTTCCAAATATTTAGAGATCTTCCAGATATCTTTCTTTTTTTGATTTCTAATATAATTCTGTAATAATCCGAGAACACACTTGGTATCATGTCTGTTCTTTTAAATGTATTTGTTTTGTGACCCAGAATCTGGTCTATGTTGGTGAATGTTCTATGTGCACTTAACAAGAATGTGTATTCTGAAGTTCTTTGGTGTGGTGATGCCACTTAAGTCAAGTTGATTGATAGTGCTGTTCAGATCATTTATATCCTTACTGATTTTTTGACTATTTGTTCTGTGAGCAAGTATAAAAAAAATGCTGCAGTCCCCAGTGATAATTATGGATTTGTCTGTATGTCCTCTCAGACTCACCAGTTTTTGCCTCGTGTATTGTGAAACGCTGCCATTACATTCGTTCACCTTCAGGACTGTTAGGTGCATTTGGAGAACTTATCCTTTTATCACTATGTAATGGTCTACTTTATATCCGACAATGCTTCTTGCTCTGAAGTCTGCTTTGACTAAATTTAACACAGCTACTCCAGGTTTGGTTTTTTTTTTCTTTTTTCTTTCCTTCTTTTCTTTCTTTTTTTCTTTTTTTTTTTTTTTGTTTTGTTTTGTGGAAGAGAGGAGTAATGCTGTTGGCATGGTATATGCTTTTACTTTTAACCTGTTCATGTCTATATTTAAAGTAAGTCTCCTGTAGCAACATGTAACTGAGTCTTATTTCTATACCCAACCTAACAATCTCTGCCTTTTAACTGATTATTGTGATGGTTGGATTAAAACCTACGATCTTGCTAGCTGTTTTCTATATGCTCTATTTTTTCTTGTTTTATTTATTTATTTATTTATTTATTTATTTGGTTCACTTTCTGCCTTCTCTAAATTAGCGAGATTTTTATTATTCCATTTTAATAGTTATTTATGCCTCTTAGTTATTTATGCCTCTTTTTTTTTAACAGTGGATAATTATTAAAATGGTTGATTTAAGCATCTGCAATAATCACTTCAATCTCTACCCCCGGCTCAATGCCGATAGAAGTAATGTGCTTATCAATCTTGGAAGGACGGCGCAAGTCAATGATCTGCATCTAGAAATGCTGCCATGCCTGGATCCTTCACCACCAAATTTTCTCATGGTGATTCTCAGTCTTGGTAGGCATCCCAGCCAGTCCTTTCATTTGAAGGTTCTTTTCCTTTGCACCTCTGGTCCGGTCATGCACACCTCCAGGGATTTTACGTCGTGGATGGTTTGGGTGATTCTAACTCCGTGAACTGCCTCCCTCTGATTCCACCAGTCTTTCCGGCATCCTTGAGAGCCATGACTGCCCCACGGCTGCAGCATGATTTCCTGAGCAAGAAGGAAAAGTGGTGAGTCAGGAGCTGGTCTCAGTGTCTTCTCCACAGAGGACTGATACCTCTTGTTTAACATTTAACTTTTAATGGTCTGCGAGTCTATCTGCAAATAACATTATGCCACTTCATACGCAATGTAACGATACATTCCCCAATTCTCCTCTCCTTGTACCACTGTTGTCACGCACTGCTCTTTTCTCACTAGGATAAACACATTAATACAACTTTTTGCTTTAAATAGTTAGCTTGTAGAGCAATTAAATATAAGAAAAAAATATCCCATTGACCTCCACTCTGCATCCTTTGCATAAATCCAAGTATTTTTTTAATTATATCATACCTCGTCTACCTGAAGAACTTCTTTTAACATTCTTTATAGAGCAGATCTGTGGTTATTAAATTACATTAATTTTTCTTTGTCTTTGAGAAACACTTGTTGTTATTTGAAAGGTTTGTTTGAAATTTTATTTGTCTGAGAAGAGCGTCTGCTTCACCTTTGAAATATATTTTTAAGTCAGTTTTTTTCCTCCTTTATAGCACTTTACAGACACCATTCCACCGTCTTCTTGTCTGCAGGGTTTCTACTGAGAGGTCCACTGTAATTATTATCCTTGTTACCCTGATGTAGTATCATTTTTTCCTCCAGTTGCCTTTAAGGTTTTCTGTCTTTGGCTTTCAGAAGTCTGAATATGATGTTCACCGGGGCTGGGTTTTTGGAAAATTCTTACTCATTATTTCTTCAAATATTTTTCATGCCCTCTTCTTTGTTCTCCTGGCATTTCCATTTATGCCTGGGCTGTATCACTTGATATTGTCCCACAGCTGATGGATGCTGTGTTCTATTTTTCCACATTTTTTTTCTCTTTGTGTTTCACTTTGGGCAATTTCTATTGATCTACATGTTCAAGCTCACTTGCTGTTTCCTCAGCTATGTCAAAGCTATGTTTTTGATTTGCTGAAGGCATTCTTCATCTCTGTTACTGAATTATTCTTTTTTAGTTTCCGGGTCTCTGCTCAACGTTATCTCCCTGACCATGCATGTTGTCTCCCTTTTCCACTAGAGCCTTTAACATATTAACCATAGCTATTTTAAATTCCCCATCTGATAGCTTCAACAGGTAGGTCACATCTGAGTCTGGCTCTGTTAACTTCTTCGCTATTGTAAACTGTGTTTTGTCTTCCTTCTTTGTATGCCTCATATGTTTTTTTTGTTGTTGAAAGTTGGACTTATTATACAACAGGATATATGTGGAGATAAAGAATTGTTATGCTTGGAGATGAGCACACCTTTCCTTCCGCTGAGTTGTTAGTGTGGGTGTTCATTTTAATCTAGTCAGAAGGTGGTCTGGGTTTGAAGCTTGCTTCCTTACTGGCTTTGGATCTCCCAGGGGCTTTGGCATTCTCCTTTGCGCAACAGAGACAGAATTTGGCTCTTCCAGCTCTCCTAGCTGTATTCCACTCTTAACTGTGTTGCCACTAGTCTCAACTGTGTTGAAGAAGGAGGACTGGCAGAAGGAGGCATTCTTAAGAAGCCTCAGATGTAGGCAGCCATTGTGGTCTTGCATCTGGGACATTCTCAAGTATTCTTGCTCCTTCTCCAGAGGTTATAATGGGCCGACACAGAGTCCCACGCCCCTCCCAAGGACCTCTGTCTACACTTTTGTTCCCTTTTCCCTGCATGTTAAGGCTCTTGTTCCTCGGAGATGATAGCGAAGAGGAGTCTGGCTGCAAGTCGGTAGCGGCTTCTGTTCTTTCCCCTGCTTCAGCCAGTATCACGGGGGATGTTTTCTTGGGCTTCTCCCCAACTTTCCCTGTGAATTCCTAGAGGAAAATCCTTCAAGAGTGAGACTTCCTATATACACACATGTCTTCAGCCTCCAGGAACTTTACATTCCCACTCAGCCTTTAGCAATTCATTAAAAATACCTCGTTGGGTCTTCTTTTTGGCTTATTTGGACTTTGACAACATCTTTCTTTGCAAGCACTTGTCTCTCCCCACATCTCAGGAGAGCTGTTGCCCTGCAATCTCAATTCTCTCATGGGTTCAAGAAAAGTCATTAGTTTCCAGCTTCTTGACTTTTTTTTTTTCCTGTTGTGCAGGTAGGAGTGAGAGTTTGTTCAACACTCTTCCTCTGCAAGCTGAATTAACAAGGCTTTTTTTTTGCAAAGAGGCAATTTGACCCACCTCGCATATTTCTCATAAAAGGGTGAGTAAGAATAGGGTAAAGAAACTACAAGTTTTTAAAAGGAAAAAAAAAAAAACTGGTTTCCAGTTCCTGCTATGAAATTAACCAGGAGTATGACTTCAAACAAGAGAAACGGACTGGGGCACCTGGTGGCTCAACAGGTTAAGCTGCAGACTCTTGATTTTGGCTTAGGTCACAATCTCACAGTTCGTGAGTTCCAGACCCAGGTCAGGCTCTGTGCTGACAGTGTGGAGCCTGCTTGGGATTCTCTCTCTCCCTCTCTCTCTCTCAAAAATAAACTTAAAAAAAAGAAAAAAAGAAAAATGGACTAATTTCTTAGGCCCACCACCCCAAAACGTTCAAATGATATAACTATGTGAAAGTGATCTGAAAAGCCAAAAAAATTATATATATATATATATATATATATATATATATATATATTTAAAATAAGTGCACAGTATGAGCTTATCTTTGATTCTTTAGTTCAAGATCATATATATATATATATATATATATATATAAAATCAATAGGGGTTATACAATAGGTTTACATCTGGCCACATAAAGGTTCATTCAGATCAGTTCAACATTATTGAGCGCCTACTATCCGCCAAACTCTGTCCTAGTCAACTATTCATCTGAGGAATGAACAGGACATAATCTGTGCCCTCAAGAGTTTTTAGTCCAGCAGAGAAGACAAATACATGTTTAATTTGATTCAATCATTTAATTATAAATATCTGAAACTAATATCAGTCTACTTCATTTTAAAGGAAAACTGAGTAGGGGCTCCTGGGTGGCTCAGTAGGTTGTGTCCGACTCTTGATTTTGGCTCAGATCATGATCTCACTGTTGATGATATCAAGCCCCATGTCAGGCTCTGTGCTGGCAGTGCAGAGCCTGCTTGGGATATTATCTCTCTCTCTCTCTCTCTCTCTCTCTCTCTCTCTCTCTCTCTTTGCCCCTCTTCCGCTCATTCTCTCTTTGTCTCTCCCTCTCTCTTTGTCTTTCTCTGTCTCTCTCTCTCTCTCTCTCTTTCTGTCTCTCTCAAAATAATAAAAAAAGAAAACTGAGTAACACAATAAATACATATCAAAATATTTTTTTACAATTAAATTATTCCACATTAGGATACTGTTTTAAATTAGAAGAAAATGGCAACTACTTCTCTCAAAATATTGCCTTGATTACAACTTCATTAAATGCATAAAAATTCTTCTTACAATGAAAGAAATATTTTACTCTATAAACTATTTGTAACTCAGACATTGTAGTATTAAATTAAATTAAAATTAAACTCAGACATTAAAGAGTTAAAACTTGTCATCACCAGAAAATTACATTAATAATACTTTATCTTTAAACAGAAGCATTTTTATGTATTACTTAGGTAGCTCCTTAAATGATTTACTCTTTTTTTTTTCAGTAGGTCATTTATAATTGAGGGATTCCTAAAGCTGAACAGTTAGATGCAAAAACATGTGTTCAGAGTTGAGACAGAAATGGCAAATGGCCACATTCTTAAGATCATGTAATTGAGTCAAATAGGGAATTCAATACCTCAGCAGATGACAAGTTCAAGGATGACCCTGTTTTAGCAAAAGCTAAGTTGGAACACATGAAACCATCTGATTTTGAATTTTCATGTGAATCGTTTTGGAGCACAAGGATTAATGAACGCATGAGAATGTGTCCTTGGATTAGAATGCATTCCTACAGAATGAGAATAAGAAATATGAGAAATATTAAAAAGAAAACAAATACAGCATTGTTAATTTCTTACTATGTGACTAAAAGACTTGAAGCAAAGGATTTGGGTGACTTCAGTGGTGGGTTACTTTCCCACAATGCACCTGCATCCAAAAGACAACTGTAAATAGTATATGATTCTGTTTAGAGTCAGAAATATTCACAAGCTACCACCAAACTCAACTCAGTCTTCTCTCTACACTGCTAGGTTTGTCTTCTGCAACTAACAAGATTAGAACTTCAAATCTGCTTTTTGGACCAAAAGTAGAATTATCTGAAACCATATACATGTATTTTTATATGTACACAGATATATTAAAAATGTCAACCGCACAATTTGGGAGTATTTTCAGTAGTTAAAAATGAGATTAAATTAACTATGTAATTTAAGACTCAAATGGCACATGGAAAACTCTGTCTTCAGTTCCTGTGTATGATGTCATCAAATGTAATAACAGACTATGAGCTAAATAAATAATACAAGTAACTTAGACCCTGCTTTGCCTTATAACAAGGGCAAGTGAAAGGTCTGCAAAAAACAGGGTCAATGTGAACAAGAGTACCAGCTGTTCTATTAGATAATGTCTTGGATAAAGTCACTCTTGAATGAAATTTTTCACACTTTGTAGTAATAATGCATTGCTATTGAAATGAAAAAAAAAAGATGACAAATATCTGAGATGGTCTGAAAATGAATTCTTTTCCATGACTGAATTTATCTTCTAAGCCAGAAAAGAATTAGTTATCATTTTTCCAAACTCCCATGATTCTGCAGCAGTTTACAAATTGACAGTGTAGTATTTGGGCAATGAGAACATGTATCCAAAGTGTGAAAGCAGTTTACTACTGTGATCTTACCTCTCACTATAAGGAGGAATAAAAATAAATGAGCAGTTACTTTTAAGTTACAGACCTACTTGACAATAACTTGGAAAAATTCGGGAGGTCATGCAAAACACAGACTGATACAAGAATTGTTTCTTGTTCCTTCTTCCAAAAGAATTGTTTCTTGTTCCTTCTTCCAAAAGAATTGTTTCTTGTTCCTTCTTCCAAAAGTGTTATTCTTTGATCTTCCAAACACTTATCAATTGGTACCGAGAAGAAAGGAAGGATACTCTTGCCCATGATGAAAACACAGGTGGGAATGTTCATAAACTTATTCTGATGGCAGAGGTTTTTATGGGGGGTAATGGGATTCTTAAAAAATATATTTTACTTGTGCAGCCAAAAGATGTTTACCAGTTGAAATGGTCAGCTATATAAATGAGAGGTTATTTTGAGATTTTCTTTTTATATGGCAGACTTTCTGTCTAGATGGCACAAAATCACAAAAGTTTGCTAAGTTTCCTTCACCCAAGTCGTAACGATCGCTGGGAACTAGGTAGCAGTGTTGAAGTTTTGCTAATAGTAAATCATGTTCTTTATTCGAACTATCGCTTTACATTGATTTGAATTATGCCAGAATTCTGGTCTAGACCATTTGAAATCAAACATGAAAATATTAATTTCTCACAACCAAGACATCTCATACCACAATATGATACGCATGGCTGCTGTACGGTCATAGCTGAGCAACATTTTTTAAGCAGAGAGCAGTTAGTGTTCTTTTCCAAGGCAGATGTTTTCCAGATTTGCTATTGTCACTCATTAAGAAAGTAAGAAGTCTGTGAGTTATGATAATGTGAGGTACGACATTGTATAGGCCATCTCATCCGTAAAGCACCACAGATTTTCTCGGCTAATTCTTTCCTTTGCTTGCTTTAATTGGTTCAGTATGACTGGTTTTCCACTAGTGGAGAGATACTTATTTTGTCTGTATGATAAAATGTACTCAGACAGAGACAATAGGTAGGTCTTGGGAATGCTGCTAAAGTGAAAGGGAAGTAGATATTCTAGTTAACAGGCCTCATTATATATTCAAAAATTGTATTGTTTTAAAGTAATTATAGTGGGAAATGATTTTGTGTGTTTTATGAGACATTTAGCACATACAATTGAATTTAGGGAACAATGTGTACATTTTGAGGAATTCAAACCACTACACAAATATTACCCAATGAACACTTCCATTTAAGAGAATAAAAGAGGTCTTGCTGTGTCCATAGTTTATTGGAGCAAACACAGCTCAAATGGCTTGACAGAATCAATGAAGTACTTAATGAGGAAGAACAAAACTCGGATTATTTTCCCTCCCATAAATTGAGTTTAATGCCTGAATTGTCAGAAAAATAATGTGGTAATACACCATTGGCTGACTGTAATTTTCAACCCAATATATATCCTCTTAAAATTATATCCTTAGCTAATGTGACCTTAAAATTTAAAGTAAGATAGATAAGATATATAATACCTTGTTTAAGAATCCATTGTTGGGGCACCTGGGTGGCTCAGTCAGTTAAGCTTTCGGCCTCAGCTCAGGTCACGATCTCACAGTCCGTGAGTTCGAGCCCCAGATGTCACAGCATGGAGCCTGCTTTGGATTCTGTGTCTCCCTCTCTCTCTGCCCCTCCCCCTCTTGTGCTCTGTTTCTCTCTCTCAAAAATAAATAAATACTAAAAAAAAAATCCATTGTTGACCTGGTTGACATTCCAATCAATTTAAAAAATATATAATAATTGATCATCTTTCTTTCAAATATTTGAGTTGAAATATCCTTATTAAAAAATAGAGATTTTTCAATAACCGCTATTTTAAAATATACTTAAAAAAATTATTGAATCTATAGGGGTCATTAAGTGATGAGCGAGGTTTCTATTTTCCCACAGCAGCGGAGCATATTATCTGTGTGGGGCTCCCAGCTGGCCTGCTCCTCAGAACAGAAACTGCAAACCCACGTTCCAGATTGCCTCAATGTTGCAACATGAGATGACTTAAAGAAGTGACAACACAAATATCTTGAGACAGTCAATGATAATCAAAACGCTATTTTACAAAACTTTAAAGGGGGAGCCTCATTTAAAAGGCACTATTTTTCTCAACCCACTGAAAAATTATGGCAACATCCATATACTCATGACACTTCACTAATTTTATGCAAAGCACCGAATAAAATATTAAGCTTTATCATACAGAAGACTCCTCATTCATCAGCAACACCCTTCCGCACATAACTTTCAGCAGTAGCCCTGAGGAATTTATATACCAAATGCAAACCCACAGACTCAGCTGTGGGGATGATAATAACGGCTCCCAGAGTTTAGTAATTCCAAGTACAAGCATTGTGCGTGTCTCTCCTTTCTTCCCATTATACTAGAACCATAAAATTTATTTCCCTCCCAGACAGCCAGCATGTACAGCCAATTTGTTATGATTATGATGACATAAAGAGAGGAGGGGGGGGGTGGCTCGAGACGAAGGGACTTCACGAATGTAGAACACTGACGTCAATATCAAGGGAATTCTGAGGCTGACGGGGATCCCAGATGTCACAGATGAGATTTCTACACAGATGAACTGCTGAGCTCTCAACTGGCTTTTCCTTTTTTTTTTTTTAATTTTTTAAAATGTTTATTCATTATCGAGAGACAGAGAGACACAGCGTGAGCAGGGGAGGGGCAGAGAGGGAGACACAGAATCCGAAGCAGGCTCCAGGCTCCAGGCTCCGAGCTGTCAGCACAGAGCCCAACGTGGGGCTCAAACTCACAAGCTATTAGATTGTGACCTGAGCTGAAGTTGGACACTCAACCGACTGAGCCACTCAGGGGCCCCTCAACTGGCTTTTCTAATGCCCTTCAATGTCAGCACATGCTGAGCTGTACTCAGACCTGATCTGAGTCTAGCTTGTGGCCAGGGCTACAGTGAGGTGAGAAAGCCCATGCTGCAGAGGAACTGCAGCCCCGCAGAAAGATGCTGAATTTGTTACCTTCTGCTGGCGCCATTCGTCTAAGGAAGTAAATGATCCTGGCCCCAGGCAGACTGATAGTATCTGCAACAATCTGCAACATTGTCAGCTCTGGAACCAAGAAGAGGCCCCTAGAGTTCATGAGTGCCTCCACAAAGTGGCAGAAAGAAAACATATAATCAAGGCTCTAGATCTCTCTATAGAAATCCAAATACAACCTACTAAATGACTACTAGGTAGGAAGCACTGTCCTGGGACACTTGACACAAATTGTTTCACTTGATTCTCAACATGATGTTTTAGTATTCCCTATTTTACACGGAATCTCCACAATCACAGCTAGGGAATGATGAAGCGCTGCTTAGACAGGTTTGTCCAAGCCCAAAGCTCGAGCTCTTCTCACTGCTACCCCACCCTGCGGTAGATTAAAGACGGCAACAGACAACTTGCGACTTTTGTCACTGAAAGATGGAGTTTAATTATCTAATTCCTTTCCTCCTTGAAGCCAGTTTGGCCTGAGTAACTTGCTTGACCAACAGAATGAAGTGAAAATGACATCTTTTGACGTTTGAGTCTAGGTTACAAGAGGTCTCGCAGCTGACACCCAGGACCACTTGGGACAATCACTCACGAAGTCCTGAGCCACCGTGAAAGAACAGGTGAAGAAGCCCTGAGGCTAAATGGGAAGGATCCCCAGTTGAACCCAGCTTTCCAGCCATCCTCACCAAGATGTCAGGCATAAGCCATCCTGGCCTGTCTCAGCCAGGCCAGCCATCAGTTGAATATCTCCAAGTGACCCCAGTCGATACCATGTAGAGAAGAAAAATCGCCTGGCTGATCCTTAGACAAATTCCTGACAGACGAAATCACCAAATATGATACAATGATTGTTGCTATAAGCACAAAGTTTGGGGGTGGTGGGTGATGGCAGCAATAAATAACTATAAAAAGCTTTCTTTTCTGATATAACCATGCTGTGAACCTGAAGACAGTCTTGAGTAAAGACATAGCCTAATATTGTTGAAAAATGGAACATTCTCCTGACCTTTAAAAAACAGGATTTGATCCTTTGCTTTGTTATTCAGGTTGAGATATACCTGGATGACTAAAGAGGAAAAAGAAAGAAGAGGAGAAAAAAAGATGCCCTCATATAACATTTTGAGAGGTACCAAAGAGAAAGTGAATTAGGATTCTTTTGACTTGAAGTGACGGAAATCTTAATTCAAGTGCTTTACACCAAAACAAAGGGATGTATGGAACGCATTGGCCCATGTAACCGAAAACTGTAGTGGGATGTTGTCCTTGGATACGTTCGATTAAGACGCTCAAAGATATAATAAAACATAGGCTTCTCCCCATCTTGCAGCTTCATTTTTCTCTGGGCTGCCTTCTTTCTCAAAGCGACTCCTTCCTCATGGTGACAAGACGGTCAACAGTAGCTCTTTGTTTATATTACACGACCTCAGCTGCAAACTCTCCAGCAAAGGGAATTTTCATTCGTAAGAGGTTCAGGAAAAGATTGTCATTTGCCCGGACTGGGTCACATGCCCTTCCTGGACCCAGTTCCCGCGGTAGAGAAAGGAAATGTTCTGACTGCCCAGGTCTAAGTCGGCACACGGCCCATTAGCATTGGGAGTAGGCCAGCCCCACTTTTACCAGGTGGACTGAGAATCCCACTTCCCAGAGGAATCCCGCGTGCTTTTTCCATCATAAGGACTGAAGGATAAATACTACCGAGAAGAAAATGCACCTTCCAAAGGGCAGTGAGAAGGAAGTACTTATTCCTTCCTCACATAATGAAAATCATGCTAATGGCTTAACTTGGTTATCTCCATTATAGCTACAATTTAACATTTGCATAAAATTGCTTTAAACAAACTTATGACCTTCATCTCCTTCACATCCATTTCCCTCTTCCCTCTCCTGTATGAGAACACATTCCCTTGCTCCCCGGGGTACCCCGCTGCTCTCACGATGGCAACCCACATCCTCTCACCAAAGTCCTCTCACCTTCCCTGGTGAGTGCCCTGTTTTTCGGATCTAATCTTCTTCCTAAGAACTAGACGACTGCCATCAACTAGTTGAGCCGGTCACCAACCTGTTCTTGGCCCCTTCTTACTGTAAAATTAGGGGACTGTGTAAGTAGCCTCTAATGTACCTTATATAAACAACTTCCTCAGACTTTTCACTGAGGCGAACCCTATAAAAGCAAACCCTAAGCCATGTGCACATCTCATTGCCATGGTCGGATGAGAGGGAGAGACTCTCGTTCTCCGTCATAAATCCACAGAGGGGCAGACGTAAGGTCTCTTCCTCACTCTGGAGAGAGACGATGCCAACACTCCCAACCTCTTTCTCCCTTTGCTTGTTCCCCCCCTCAGCGGGGAGAGGTGCTAATCTGTTTGGTGGGAGCCTGGCTTCCACTAGAGCCTGTGCTCACCTGTGGCCCGGCATCTAGTTCCCTTTGACAGATCTGTGCTAAGGCAGTGAGTTCCCTCTCCTACTCTGGTGCCAGCCATGGTACTTCCTGTCTCTGAGTACTAGCCCACGTTGGGAGAACCTACTCCAGTCGGTAGGGATGCTTGCCGTTCTCTCTGCATTCCAGTTCCTCCTGCCCTCCAGAAGCCGTCTCTGAACTTCAAGTAAGTGGGACTGGAAGGCTGCACAGCAGACTGGGCTCTCTTGGTAAATACAGAGGCTTTTCTTTGGGTTGGGTGAGAGGAAACCCGATCTGGACCTCAGGTTTAAGCCACATTTTCCAATCTCGACTTCCCAGAGCCGAGAATTTTATTCGCAACTTCTTTGCCTAAAATGATGATCCTTTGGACCCCCGTTTGGCTAGTGATTCCTCTCTTATGGGTGAGAACCTGACAGAGAGGAGAGGTAATTTTTGGCTCTGGTCTACCTCTGACAGCCATTTCCAAACTACTTGCACATTTGTCCTCATCATTTCATTCTCCGCCTGCCTTGTGGTACTGCCAGGCAGGGATTATTCATTTTAATTTACAGCCAAGAAAATAGAGATTTAGAAAGTTAAGAGACTCAACCACAGCCTAGTGGGTTCGTGGCAGAGGGGGACTAAACTGAAGCGAGCGGACACTGGAACAGAACCTCAAAGTCAGGGGCACACTAACGTTCCACGAGAAGAATAACTCGGTCAGCAGTGACTACCTATCCCTTGTACAACTCTGGCAAGGAACTGTTATAAAACCTTAAGAGGTCGAATCCTTATGTACTACAGAGGATGTAGGCAAAAAGAAAATCGTTCAGATAACAAAGTATCATAATGTCAGGTGCATGATTTAATTTCTAAGCTACTGTGACACTGTGACCAGGCAGATCACAAAAATAACACATTGCAGATGTTTTATCCGTGCAGATCTGAGTGAACGTTATGGAACTCTACGCCCTGGTGAATACGCGTAAGTGTGCTGCTTCTGTTGTTTTTAAGGACATTATTGGATAGGATATTGGATATCACTAGAGATAATGCAAGCCTGAAAGCCTGTCAAATTGAGGCAGCATATGCACCTGCATCCAGCCGTCCACCACCACAGCCGTTCTGGCAGCTGTCAGTGTTCCCACCCTCCCCCACATAACTGGGAATATCAAGCCCACATGCAAACTGTGTCTGCTTGTGGACAGAGAGGACACAAGGTGACAGCCAGTAAACAGGAAAGCCTTGGCAATCTCACCGCTCCGAATACTAAACCAGACAAAGTAATGAGATCTCTTTGGAAACGGTACCCCGGACATATTTGGTGTAGAGGTGAAATCCTTCAAGAGGAAAATTTTCCCACAATCTCATTGTCTCAAATTAATATCGAAGTATGTCTCTGCATGTTGAGCAACACCAGCGGGAAAAAGAACTAACTGATGACCCGTTCTCTAGTATTCCTTGTCTCATACTAGGAAGTGGTATGAGGTTAAGAAACTATTTTCACTTAACATCCCTTGGTTTTATAGGTAGTTTTTCTATTTCACTTTGTGTGTGGGTACATGCACACGTGTGCGTGTGCATGCGTCTGTGCATGAGAGAAGGAAACACAACAATCTTGAATATTTTGTGTGACATTGGATCACTTTGTGCTGTGTTTATACTAAAAGAAGGGGCAGTAAAAATACAGTCAATTCTATAGTTCATGGTTTGCAACCAGATATAGAAGAAATAGAATTCTGGAATTCTTGGAGAATGATGGCCAAATGCAATCACATGCCTAGTCCGTAGTAGATGCTCACCAGGTCTTTGCTGAAAGAATGAACTTCATTTAACTGGGCTCATCACAGAATGTATTGATTGAATACATGTTAAATGACTATTGTCATTTCCAGAGCTGGAACGACTACTGATTTCCAGAATCGCCACCACTCGGGAGTAGCGACAGACTTGTGCTTGTACGTGAACATAGCTGGGAGATAAGAATAAAAGAAGCTAAATACTTTTTGTTTATTTTTATTCACCTAGGGACTGTTTTGTAAAAGTATCGGAGAATATCAAGTCGTATAAGCATAGATGCAAATAGTTAAGCCCACCTCTTCCTCTAAGTAGCTTTTCCTCTCGTATCTGGAGGGAAAGCCTTTGAGTCGCAGCTGTTCCTACACCCACTTCTCTCAAGAGAATGTTTCAGCCCCCGCCAGGGAAAGTCTCACCGCAGACAAGCTATTCAGAAGATGAAGAGGCTAAAACACAAATGCACAGGAGAGTGTTTACCTATGAGAATGTGTTAAACAAGCATTTCGAATCCCTGCAGCTAGCTGTTCCTTGGTTCCACTGGTCTGCCTGATTCTTGCATCAAGGGAAGTTAAAAACTTCAGAAAAGACTGAACACGAGTTCCTCAACATATGGGGGACCTCTTAACATTCTCCTTCCTACAGGTGAACAGGAGAATTGGCACTTAATTTATTGCCCTTATGATTGGATCTAATGACATACATAATATATATCAAGATTCAGTGGGAAAGGGGATGATGTCAGCAAAAATGGCAGATTAAGGACCTCCAAAAAGTCTTTTCTCCATAAAAGCAATAAGAAAACTCACCAAAATTGTCAGAATCAATATCTTCAGAATGCTAGAAATTAACCAAAGGCTTCCAGCAACCTGGGTAGTATTTTTTTTTTTTTAAGAAAAACATCTGAATCTTGGAAAGGACTGTGTGATTTGTGGCATTTTAACTTACCCTATTCCCATACCTCCTCTCTGAAGCCACAGTAGCCTTGAAAATGGACAGCTCAAAATCACAGTGAAACCCAGCAGCCTTGAAGCCACTGGAAGGTAGAAAGTGGCACTCCTATGAAAGTTCATTCCAAGAGAATTGTCATTATTTGACCTGTTAGTTCCTGGAAGACCCTACTTGTAAAGATGTCTTTATTTAACCTGACTCAGAGCTCATTCAGTGCAAAAAAAAATCTATTCCCCAGGCACATTATCAGAAGCCATTACAGGCAATTGTTTAACTTTGAAGCAGCCTAAAGAGGTAAATAACGGTTGGGGGAAATAATAGGCTAACCAAAACTTTAAAAGGAAAACTCTGGGGAATGAGAATTCCATAGAGGCTTTGAAAAGCTCTGAGATGCTCCTGGGGATTGAGAAAGTCACAAACGCAGGTAGGTCTGTGCACCTTCCCAGAACTGTGCATATGATTAAGAAAGACCTGAAAGGCCCTAAACTCTCACCTCTGGCTGACCTTGAGGTTCTGTGCAAGCAGGAAGTGAAGGCTAAGGCAAAATTGTAAATTATTTGGCCAAGCATTGAAGTAGTGCCCCAACACACAGAGAAAGCCCCTCAGCGAAGACTGGGAGATTTAGCAGTTCAGAAATTTAAGGAAACCTCTGTCCAATCATTAGTGGACCACTATGCGAACCAAGTAAAAACTTCAGTGGCCACACCTGACATACAGTACGGACTTCACAGAATTGATGCAGAAAAGTCATTAAACAGAAACATCAACACACAACAGCAAACCCTGGGAAGGAGGACGAATTTGATTTCCAGAATTGCCACATTATGTTATTTTGAACATCCAGTTATCTACAAAGAAATCATGAGGCATGCAAACAAAAAATAAAAGTATGGCCCATTCAGGAGGAGGAGAAAAGCAACCAATAGGAAACTATCCCTAAGGAAGTCCAGACACTGGATTTACTATATGTGTACTTTAAATTAGCCATTTTATTTTATTTTTATTTTCTTAATGTTTATTTATTTTTGAGAGGGAGAGAGACAGAGTGCAAGTATGAGAGGGGCAGAGAGAGAGGGAGACACAGAATCTGAAGCAGGCTCCAGGCTCTGAGCTGTCAGCACAGAGCCTGATGCGGGGCTCGAACTCACGAACTGCGAGATCATGACCTGAGCTGAAGTCAGACGCTTAACAAACTGAGCCACCCAGGTGCCCCTAAATTAGCTATTTTAAATATGTGCAAAAAGCTTTTAAAAGAAAACCATGTCTAAGGACTAAAAAAATTCTAAAAAGAACCCAAAAGATATTCTGGAATTGAAAAATATCTAAACTTAATGAAAAATTCACTAAAGGGGTTTCAACAGGATATTTGAGCAGCCAGAAGAACTTAACAACAGGGCCCCAAAACACACGAAACAGAATTTCTAAGAAGTAAAGGAATAATTAGCAAATTCAACAATAATTGAAGTTGGAACTTCAATACCTCATTTGCAGTAATGGACAGAACTAGAAAGAAAGTCAACAAAGACACAGAATACTTGACCAATACTATAAACCAAGTAGCCCTTACAGATATCTATAGAACTCTGCATGTAACAGCAGTGGAATACACATTCTTCTCAAGTGCACACGGAACATTCCCCAGGATAGAATGTATGTTACATCATGAAAGAAGTCTCAATAAATTCAAAAGGATTGAAATAATACAAAGTATTTGTCCAGTAATAGAAGGACATTTGGGAATTCAAAAATATGTGGAAAGTAAGCAACACTCCTTTAAAAAAAAAAAGAGTCAAAGAAGAAATCACAAAGGAAATCAGAAAATACTTTGAAAAGAAAACGTTACACTTAGGTATGGTGTGATACATACAACACATTAAAAATGCTTATGAAAAAAACTAAAGACACAACAAACCAACCTTAAGGAATACAACACAAACAGTGCTTGAGGGAAATTTATAGCTGTTGTATTAGTCAGGATTCTCCAGAGAAACAAAATCAATAGTATATATATATATATATATATATATATATATATATATATATATATATATATATGTGAAGATTTATTATAGGAATTGGTTTATAAGATTAGGGAGGCTGCGAAGTCCCCAAATCTGCCATATGCAAGCTAGAGAACCAGAAAAGTTGGTTGTGTGATTCAGATTGAGTCTGAAGGCCTAAGAAATAGCTCAGCTGATGTCCAAAGGCAGAAGACAGATACCTCAACTCAAGCAGGGAGAGTGAATTTGCCCTTACTCCACCTTTTTGTTCCGTTCACATCCTCAAGGAATTGGATGACACCTGTCTACGTTGGTAAAGGCAGTATTTTTTAATGCACTCTACTGATTCAAATATTAATCTTCTGGAGACACCTTCCCAGAAACATCCAGAAAAAATGTTTTCCCAGCTATCTGAGCACCCTTTAGTCTAAACTGACACATAAAATTATCCACCATGCTTATAATAAATGCCTATATTAAAAAAGAATAAAAAAAGACTTCAAACCAATAACCTAACCTTCTACCTTAAGAAACTAGAAAAGAGTAATAAACCATACCAAATATAAGCAAAAGGGACAAAACAATGATTACTGCAGAAATAAATAAAACTGAGAATAAGAAATAAAAAATAGTCAACTTAAATAAACATTTAACTAGGGGGGCGCCTGGGTGGCTCAGTCGGTTAAGCGTCTGACTTCGGCTCAGGTCATGATCTCACGGTTTGTGGGTTCGAGCCCCACATCGGGCTCTGTGCTGATGGCTCAGAGCCTGGAGCCTGTTTCAGATTCTGTGTCTCCCTCTCTGTCTCTGCCCCTCCCCCACTCATGCTCTGTCTCCCTCTGTCTCAAAAATAAATAAACATTAAAAAAAAAATTTTTAAAAATAAATAAATAAATAAACATTTAACTAGAATGACCAAAATGAAGATATGGCACTCAAATTACTAAAATCAGGAATTAAAGGGAGAACATTACTGCTGACACAGAAGTGAATCTTTGTGACCATAGATTAGACAATCATTTCCTAGACATAATACCCAAAACCTAAACAATCAAAGAAAATACCAGATAATTAGACTTGGTCACAGTCAAAAACTCTTGTGCTTTAAAGGAAAGAATCACACGAAAAGACAACTCACAGAACAGGAGAAAATATTTGCAAATCATGTATTTATCCAGAATAAATAAAGCATACTTATAATTCAACAAGAAGACAAACAATCCAATTTAAAACTGGACAAAGAACTGGAATAGACATTTCTCCGAAAATACACAAATGGTCAACAAGGACACAAAAAGATGTTTAACATCACTAGGTATTAGGAAAATGCAAATCAAAGCACAATGAAACATCATCACTTCATACTCACTAGGAGGACTATAATCAAAACAAACAAACAAAAAACAATAAAAAGTACTAGTGAGAATGGAGAGAAATTGGAAACTTTCTACATTGCTTCTGTAAATATAAAATGGTATACCTGCCTTGGAAAATATTTTGATAGATTCTCAAAAAGTTAAATATAAGCTTACTATACGACTCAGCATTTCCATTCCTAGATATATACCCAAGAAACTTGAAAGCATATGTTCTACAAAACACCGTATACAAATACTCATAACATCATTATTCCCAATAGCCAAAAAGTGGAAACAAACCAAACATCCATCAATTGATGAATGGATAAACAAAATTTGGTATGTAAAAACAATGGAATATTATCTAGCCATATAAAAATGAAGTGCTATTACATGAAAAGCATGGGTAAACCTTGAAAAAAAAGAACCCATCATATTTAGTAAAGTAAATCAGGCACAAAAGGTCTGTGACTTATAATATGAATGGCCTATAAATGCAATTAGATGATTCCATTTATGTAATAGTGTCCAGAATAGACAAACACACAGAAAAAGAAAGATTAGTCGTTTCCAAGAGGTATGGACTGACTGCTAATTGGTATAGGAGTTCATTTTGGGATGACATAAATGTCTGGGAAATACATAATGATAATGGTTGTACAACCTGTTAATAGACTAAAAACCAATGAACGGCATATTTGTAAAGGGTGAATTTTGTGATTTGAAAATGATAATTCTATTAAAAGAAAAGATGGCTATATCCATCCAAGCGACATGAAGAAAAATTTCTAATTAAAATTTATATTTTTTGACAAAGTAGCATAATAATATTAAAAGAAATATGAAAAGTCAATGTTTTGATATTTTATAGTTACTTGGAACATTTTCCTCCCTGGATAGAATAATTTTTCCATGACATTGAAAATAAGGACTAAATTTCAAGAACTATGAGATTCAATATCCCTTCATAATTTTAATTTTCTCACTTTAAGCACAGAGTGCATAGCATTACATATTATCCTGCTTACTAAATTGTCTAGGACTAGCATACTTTGTCCAAGAACAGTAGATACAGGGTAGGCCAGCAGGCTAGAGATGGAGGGAAGGAGTTGAGTTCAAGTCTGAAGGCAGTCTCCTGGCAGAATTTACACTTCCTCTGGGGAGGTCAGTGTTTTTCTATTAAGATAGTCAACCGATTGGATAAGGCCCACTCACATTACAGCGGATAATCTGGTTTAATCAAAGTCTACTGACTTAAATGCTAAGCTCATCTAAAAAAAAAAACAAAACAAACAACAACAACAAAAACAACAACAACAACACACCTTCATGAAAACATCTAGAATAATGTCTGGCCAAATATCTGGATATTGTATCATAGCCAAACTGACACATAAAATTAGCCATCATGGGCATGATATGGTAACAAGAGTGCTAGACTCCTATCCCGGGACTCTGAATTCCCCTTCAACTATCTCCATGATTCTCAGCAAGGGACTTTGCCTCTGTTAACCTCAATACGTTTACTGTAAAATGTGAGGAGATACTGAAATTTAGTATGCAGAATAAGAAAATAAGGTCCATGGCGGGACAGACAATCTGACCTATTTCACCTTTTCCCTCCATTAATTATATATCACATGCCAGTCCATACCCTATGGTTAATATTAAGAAATCAGAGGCTTAGTATTGATGTAAAATACCCACTATTTGCTGTGACCTAGGTGGCTGTGGGACGTATTGAGAGAAATCTGCTAATACTCTCAACCTAAATTTTGAAGAATACGTTGTGTTTATATATGCATGTATGCCTGCATTTATAGACTTTTTGTCTTTTATATAGACAAAGCACAATGTCAATGGCACCCTCAAGTCTTGTACAACATAGTGTTACCGCCTCTCTCCAAATCCTTCCCTCTTCACTTAACCCCCAAATAAAATTATACATATATATATATATACACACATATATATGTATATGTGTATATGTGTATACGTGTATATACATGTATATATGTGTATATACATGTATATATGTGTATATGTGTATATATATGTATATAAATATATATATGTATAAATATATATATGTATGTACTGTGTAAGTATGCCTTTGTTTTGTCTTTCTCTTGCATATCAGGGGTCTCCAACTATAGAGGCTTCATCTAAATCTCTGTGAGTGTCTCCCCTAGACACCATGTTCCTAAATTGCCTCTCTAACCTCATCAAAACCTAACTCACCCACTAATGGCTCATTCTTGCCAGTTCTTGTTACCAAGGATGTAAACAGGCAATCTTACTATCAAGATTCAGCTATTTCTAACTGAAAATCACTACATATCAGCCACTATGCTAGATTACTTCACAGTTGTTAATGGCTCTAAATGCTAATCAGTCAACCTCATCAGAGCCCTTAACACTTCTTTCAAATAATTTTCCTTACACCTCATCAGACCTTTCTTATAGTCTCTAAAATGGTTACTTCTCACATTTCTCACTGTTTAAAATCTGGATACCTCATGCCTACTCCCCTATCTGAAGTCAGTAACCTGAATTTATACTCTATTGAGAAAACAGAGACCATTGGGAGCTTACCTCTCAAACTTCCTGTTACAAACCTCTGCTGATCTACATTGGCAACCCACGTTATTTTCATCTCATTTTAGGCAGAGAGGTATATTTCTTGTTTTTCAAAGCCAACCCCTGTCCCTATTCTTTCCACCTCCTCTGAGAACTTAGCCCATCACTATTCCTTTCTGTTTCTCATATTTTTTAATATCTTTAATCTCTTCATCAAAATACAACCATGTTTAAGCAACTCTCATCCTTAAAAAAAAAAAAAAAAAAAAAAAAAGGAAAAATTAGTTTCCCACTAAGGTAGAAGTCCAAAGACTTGCAGTTGTGGCCAAAATCGAGAAGACTTACCTTTCCACCTGAAACAACCACAAAACAAACAAAATATAAGAAATAGAGACTCTCAAAACATTGGGCATGAGGTAGTGGTTAGTGGACTCTAAGAGAAGGGAAACAAATAATGCAAGCCCTAAAATTGCTATAGTTTCTCCAGCTATTGCCATCACAGAACATTCCAAGCTAAGGAGCAGAAAGGGAGAACCCAGGCCGACTCCCTGAATGGAGAGGACAGAGCTAAGAGAGTACAGAGAACAAGGCAGTTAGAATTCACAGAGCAGAGTACCAGAAAGCAGGGAGCTACCCAGGGACAGAACTCAGAGACCTGCAGAGGGCCCCCTGGGGTGTTCAGCTGATCAATAACTACCAGAGGCTGAAGGAAGAACCACCAAAAGAGATAAAAGGGAGCAGTGCTAGGTACTCACACCGGGCCAGGAATAATACCTGCTCCAGCTGGGTTGGAAAATCTCAGAATTCACAGGGCATTGGGTTGAGTGCTCATAGGACTCATACCTTGGTAGGGGAATGATTTGCCCTAAATGAGCCCTGCTCTGATTCCTTCTACCGACCTCCAAAGGAAGACCAAAAAGGATTACACCATTTCTAAGTAACTTAACTGAATCCCAGAGCAAAGATCAACAGTATTTACAGGAATACAGAGATATCCAGAACCCAACAGATAACATTTATAATGTCTGGCACCCAAAAAAAAGTTGCCAGGCATGTGAAGAAGCAGAAAAATGTGACCCATAATTAAGAGACTAAAACAATTGAAAATGACCCAGTCGCAGAGCCAATACACTGGCTAGGCCTGCTTCTGTGTGTTTCCTTAGCGGCTGCGAGCACCTTGTTCCAGCATCCTAATTTAAGGAGTGACCCAGGGGAGTCTCCGTCCTCACAGGGGACAGCTGGGCTCCTCTTCTCTGCAAAGGTTCTCAACTCTGGAGTACTCCTGCCTGAAGGAGACGCTGAGGACCCACCAGGAACTTCAACCCTACTCCACATTCGGTTTCTGTTCCAGTCCTGGTGCACAGAGATACTTTTTCTTGCTTTTGAACATGACTATGTCTTTTCAGGTTTCTATTGTTACATCTTAACTCTTATTACCATGTGTTTGGAGCACAAGGGAAGCTTCCAAACGTGATCTTACCGTAGCATCTCAACTGGAAGTCCCCACCCATGATTTCCTGAAACTCCTCCCCTGTTTTCAATGTCACTACTCACTTTTGGTTTTCCTCTCACCTCACAGATTCCTGTCTTTCTGAGTCCTCCTTCTCTGCTAACCCATGAAACTTTCAAGGGTCCCATTCTCTCCTCATTCTATGAGAAAAAGCGTAATCCAAGGTTTTGTAGGTCTGTGATCCTCTGCAACTTTATAAAAATTCTGATTTTTTTTTTCCAATCAGGAATAAAAAGTTACAAATGGGATTTAAAGCTAGAGTTCATTTTTATAAGAAGAGATCTTGCTGCTGGGATGTTCATAATAAATGTAATCCTTCTGCTAGTAGGAATGAACCCTGGGACTGTGGTAAGTATATCATACGAAAAGTAGACGGATATATAAGCTACATTTGAAAACAGGAAATAACTCTTAAAAGTCCATTCAGTTAGTGAGAAATGTAATTGGGTCTCTGTAAGTATTGATAGTAGGGTAGAGTACATAGGAATAAACCGAGTTGGTTAAATGAAGGGCAAATTACGGGTTGAGTGTGCACCTTCCATTAATTATGGGTGAAGGCTGGATTGTGCTCATGTGTTTGTGAATGTTTTCAATCACCACATATTTCGGTAGTGCCTTCTTAAGCTGCTAGTCACTGAGGATACCCAGATGAACAAGACACAGTCTCTGCCTTCATGGAGTTTACAGTTAAGTCTTTCGTTGTTTTTGGTTGTTGTTGTGTTTGTTTTTTAATTCTGCCCCTCTCTTCCCTAAAGGAAGCTTCCAGAATGTGGCAGTCCAAGAAGGGATGGGAGCAGGGCGATGTAACCAGGCGTGAGGGTTCCTTAGGTAGTTCTGTTTGCAACATCCTCAAGGAGCTCTGCTTGAGAATCAGACCTTAAGAGGAATGTAACAGAGTGGATTTTTCTCCCCCGCTGCAAGTTAATTGGCTCGTTTTCCTTGCTAATTGGGCAGAGGCGCACAGATAAGCCAAAGGGGGAAAAATCAAGAAAAAGTGGGCACATTTCCCAAAACACTTCCCTGTTTTCTGATCATCTATGAGAGCTCATTTTAGGATTGGAGGTCAGAGGGGCTTGGGCCTGGAGAAACAAAGTTTGTATGTAAATAAGCCAGGCCCCTCTTCTACAGAAGAGCTGATTAAGGGCCTGGTGGACAAAGTGCACAGAATCCCTGCTCTCTGACACCACAAAGTATCTATTACATGAGAACTTCCTTCTGGCGCCAGGAGGCATTTAGTTTTCACTTGGGTGTTCTGTAGGGGATGAGGCACTGGGTGGGGCGGGGGTCGTGGAGGATTGGAGGGCTGCTAAAACGAAAGCAACTCTCAGCAGGGGAATGACTCTTTTGCTCCAGGGGGTACAAAAAGATGGGACCCTAGGAGAGAGGATGAAGACAATAACACAAGAACTAACCTTGTGCAATGCCCTACATTGTCCAGGGGGGCCTGAACGCTGGGAAGTCTCTGGGAGGTGGGCTATCCACAGAGAAACAAGTCCAAGAAGGTGAGCAAGTGTCCCAAGACCACTCAGCTGACGAATGCAGAAATCTTCTAAAGTCCACAGCAAAGGGGGCTCTTTCCGGGAGGGGAGGAGCCACATGGCAGGATGTCATTCTCTCCCAGGTTATCTCCACAATTAACAAGGCTTGGGACCGCATCTTGGAGACCAGAGCAGTGTGCTACATTTCAAGGGGTGTTTTGATAATGAAATATTTTCACACTTCCAAAGTACTGCCGACAAACACTAAAAATCTCCTGGCACGGAAGTTTCTTAGCTTCTGCCCAAAAGTGGAAGTCTGTCTCAAGAGATTAAAAAAATTCTTTTTAATGTTTATTTTTTGAGAGAGACAGACAGACAGAGCATGAGCAGGGGAGGATCAGAGAGGGAGGGAGACACAGAATCCGAAGCAGGCTCCAGGCTCCGAGCTGTCAGCACAGAGCCCGACGCGGGGCTCAAACCCACGAACGGTGAGATCATGACCTGAGCCGAAGTCGGACGCTTCACTGACTGACCCACCCAGGCGCCCCAAGAGATTCTTTAAAAAATAAGACTGCACTCAGACTAGCTCACCCTTCAGAATGCCCCCAAATCAATGAGGTCCAGAGAGTCTTCAAACAGGCCTCCTTCGGAGGCCTTCACCGCAGGGCTTTTTCTTCCTGAGAGCTGGTGTGCTTCACTCTGCTAGTGGAGCAGTCAAAGTCATTTTCAGGAGATACACAGCATGCCAGGGGCAGAAGAGCTTACGCTTTCAATCCGCAGATACTGCTTTAAAAAAATCTTTTCCCAAAGCCACCTGCATTTTTACTTGTCAAGACAGTCAGTGAAGATTTTTTCCTTCCCTCTTGATGGCAGAGAAAATCAGGTCTCTGAAACATACTCAGACTTTTTCGCCCTCAAGCCTCCGCAGACCTGATGTGTCCAGGCACTGGTCTGTCTACGCACTGAGGCCTGTTGGGGCTCCAAGGAAGCAAAAATCTTGGCACAACTTCTGGATAAAGAAGCCAGCAGTGGACGACTGGTTGTGTCATAGATGACAGAGAACTCCTCTTGTCCATTCCGAGTGTTCCCACAGGTGCTTGGCCGCTTCCTTGGTGGCGCCCAAACGTCAGGAGTCCCTTTCCTTCCTGGGCTGGGAGTGGGGGTGGAGGAGACATCCTGGACGACCGGGGACGGAGGCTGCAGGGGACCTAAAGCTGGGCACGTGGCTTCGTGTAGTCGAAGAAAGAAGAGACAGGGCCTGGGGTGAGGCTGTACTAACTGTGCCTCCAACCGACCTGCTCCCCGTGTGACTGGCACACCACGTGACCCGTGCACAGCGTTCCCCAGATCTTTCACCTCGCTGGCCTAGGTGTCCTGCTCCTTAAGCAATGAAAGCCTAATGAACTGGGCCATGGAGCTCTGGCTGATGTCTGCAGAGTGTCCGTTATGCCTGGGGGGGATCAAGCTCAATGCTTCTCCAGGGCTAAGGCTTCCGTTACATAGTAGGGCAGAGTGTTTCTCAGCGTGTTCTAGGGTCAGGTGGATTATGTGAGGTTGAAGACGCGTGGTGAGGTGCAGGGGGGAGATGACAGGGATGAGGGACAAGATACGTGATGTCATGTGTGCTTCCCGAGTGATCATGCTTTTTCCCACGAGAGTGTGTCCTGAGTAGGTGGGAGTTGGTCTCACAGTGAACCTTATACACTCCATCTATAGTAGCATAGTTAATCCCTACATTATCCAAAAGAAAATAATCTGAGCCGCATATATAAATCGAAATGTTTAGTAGCTGCATTATGAAACCAAAAAGAAACAAGTGAAAATAATTTTAATCACATTTGTTTCAACCCGATATATCCAAAATGCTATCGTTGTTAGACATAATTTTGGAAACATATTCATGAGGTATTTTACATGATCTTATTCATTTTGTCTTCAATATCTGGTGTGTGTTTTACTCTACTGTACATGACTAGCCACAGCTCAAGTCCTCAATAGCCTTCTGTGGCTAGTGGCTTCCATATTGGCCAATTGGAGACTCTGTTTTTGTAGATCAAAGATATGGCAATTTCTTCAGCCATCCAGATGGCTCAGAATATCAGGAGACTTTAGGAAGATAACCACCAGGAAGGTCATGTAGGGAGGGCTCTTTCCATTCAAATGCATTGTCACAGCAATCATTTCTTAAGCATTTACTTACTAATGTTTTGGCCTGGTGTTCCCAGAACGTAAATGCAACCGCTCCTCTCCCAAAACCCTAAACCCACCTGACCAGCCCAAATTCAGACTTTCGCATCTAGTCTTCCAACAGAGTTAGAAGGGGCAGTGGCCATAAATGGCCTATTTTCTGTGGTCTCTAATTATTAACCTACCTTGGTCTAGCTTTTTAGAAAACCTAAGTTTTAGATATTTTTAATACATTTTTAAATATTTATTTTGAGCGAGAGAGAGCTCATGCACATGTACATACGAGTGGGAGAGGGGCAGCGAGAGAGAGAGGGAGGGAGAGAGGGAGAGAGAGACTCTCAAGCAGGTTCCAAGCTCAGCAGGGAGTCTTATACAGGGCTCAATCTTAAGACCATGAGCTCAGGACCTGAACCAAAACCAAGAGGTAGATGCTTAACCAACTGAGCCACCAAAGCACCCCTAGATATTTTTAACATTTTAAACCATTTAAAATATTTAAATATTGCATTTAAAAATATTTTAATATATTAAGTGCCTTTTCCGTGTTACATCTGAGTGTGCTTTCACATACACCACAATTTCATGTAAGCCTTTCAATAACTCTGATTTAGGAATGTTATTCCAGTTTTTAAATAAGGAGAGTGAGGATTGGAGAAGTGCTGTGACTTTACGGGAAGAGAACCTGGAGAAAGAAATGTAGGCCCATCCGTTTTCTCTCAGTGAGGTCTCCTACAAGATCTATGGGAAACGGGATCACGTACTTCAAACCCTAGAAGCTTGCGGTTAAAGCAAATGGCATCCTGGGGCCATCGAAAACCCAGAACAAGTCCTGGAGTACAAAACCTGGGTCAGTTCCTGACCTGATACTTATTAGCTATATGACATCGGACAAAGCAATTAATAGTGATGAAAATAACTCGCATTTATTGAACTTCTTCCATGTATCAGGCTCTGGCCCAGGCATTTGCTCATACCCTTCCTCTCCCTTATGAGACAGATAGTTCATTTTATAGATCAGGAAACTGGGCCTCAGAAAAAGGAAATTGCCAAAGGTCATACAGCCAATAAGCAGGAAAACCAGGATTAGAAAACATTATTAAATGTATTAATGTTTGTTTTATAATGTAACTTTTAGCCCACCCAGCCTCCCCTGACTACTTAAAAAGGACATCTTAAAGAATTTCAAGACGATTAATGTATACCATAAACATTTGTATATTCAGGCCACAAATCTAAAAGGTTGCAAAGCAGGGTGCCTGGGTGGCTCAGTTGGAAAAGCACTAGACTTGATTTCAGCTGAGATCATGATCTCGTGGTTCATGAGTTCCAGCCCCAGGTGATGCTCTGTGCTGAGCCTGCAGCAGATTCTCCCTCTCTCCCTGCCCCTCCCCCACTTGCACTCTCTCTGTGTCTCTCAAAATAAATAAATAAACTTCAAAAAAAAAAATTAAAGAAAACATGTTGCAAAGCATGGGCAGATAGGAATTATTTTCAATATGCTTTTTTTAAAATACCAAAATAAAGTCTTTACGATTCATTTGCAGTGTACAACTTCCCAAAACATTAGAATAGCTGAGCTTTCAAAAGAGATAATTATACTTGCACTGTTCAGCTCATGGGGCTGTTGTATTGAAGAGAGAAGGGAAAGTAAAAGCATATTCAAAGTGTAAAGAGGTGACAGACGTCATATATTACAAACATGTTTAAAGCAAACTTCAGTTATACACTATGCAAATGAAATGCATTTGAAGATACACTTCCTGATCTTTATTGGAAGTCTGCAACTCCCAAAAAAAAGAGTAAAAGAGTAAAAGAAAAATATGACTAGAAAGAAAAGGAGGGAAAGGAATAATGAAAGAAGATGAAAATAGCTGCCTTTCTTGAAAGAGAACACAGGAAAGGAGGGAAGAAGGAAGAGAGATAAAGAAGAAGGAAAAAAGAATGGAAAGACGGAACGATGAAGAGGCACAAAGAAGAGAAGGGAAACAGGAAAGAGCTATGAAAAAAATAAGCAGGAACATTTGGGGTCAGTCAGTTCCTACAAGCAAGAGAAACTGGCCATGACCTGCTTAGCTTTGAGACTGGGTACAGATTTTTGCGACTGTTTAGAGAAAAACTAGCACTTTGCCCACCATTAATCTTTTCTAAAGAAAGACTTTGTTCTGCACCTGTATAAACAATCCAGATTTTTAAAACCTATATGCCTGCCTCTAATGTGTGAGTCTATGTATTTATACTGATAGATTCAAGTCACCAATAGGTGATGCAGAAATCTAGCTTACGATCTCCTTTTTACATCCTTCGCTCCCCCTTCTCACTTTTTCTTCCCTCCTTGGCCTGTGGCACCTAAAGTCAAGTTCAAGTTCGAGCACCCCTATGAAGAACTCTACATTCTGTGGATACTCTCTGCCTTTTCCCAGCCCAGAGAGAACGGAAAATGAGCGATATTTTCATTCAAGTGATCCCCAGAGGAGCCCCTGCCCCATCCCTTAACAAAATGACAAAATGTGTAGGGAGAAAACCTCTACAAATGAGGGCGACCAGGAGGGCTTGTGTGAAACATCCCCCACCAGGGAGGCCTGGCCTGGGACACGAAGGTGGACGATGCCTGAGTGATGAAGTCAGCCCAGGCCAGCCACCTGTTGTGGCACTTCAGGCACGAAGCCGGGAGCATTTGTTCTGCGGAGTTGCTGGTGGAGGGAGGCTGGCCCCATGGCTTCTGCCCACTCTGTCCTGGGCTGACTGCACATTTCTTTCCTCGCACTTGGCTCCGTTTGGGAGCCTGTGAGCTTTCAGGGAAAGGACAAGTAAACACCTAACTCCGGCTTGAAGACTCGATTTCCTCATTGCTAAACGGAGTTACCATACCCCAACCTCGCAGGGGTTTAACCATTTTGTTGTTTTGTTGCTTTCTTTTAATTCCCGTGGGCAGTCGTATGGCGCCCACCCCAGTGACTGGCGCACAGCAGGCACTCAGTAGCTGGCCATAGGTGCCTCCTTCCAAAGTGAAGTACCCATTCCAAGAGCACCTACTGCAAAGGTCCTTTGAGTTAAAAAATAATGAGGCCACGGTTTTGTTTTGTTTCCTTTGGGGGAGGGGAGTGGGCAGAGGGCTTATTTTTGGTTGGCATAATTCTGGATGCTGTTTTGTCTTTTTTTTTTTTTTTTTTTTGGAGATTGCATTGACTTAGCATTCTGCATCCAGGAGTGTGCTCTTCAATACACAATCTAAAATAGGAATCGATTCCCTAGACTACAACGCAAAGAGTTGGGGCAAGAGCTTCTATCTTACGCATTGTGGTATTACAAACAAAACGAAGCATGAAATTCTCAAGACAGTGGAAAATAATGGATATAACGGCTTGTGATGTGTGGTGAGGGAGGCGTGTTAGCGACTAAAGACCGAGGGGCCGGGGATGCTAGACACAGATCTCCAGTCCGTATTCTACTTACCAGCCCGGTGATTGGGGGTCCTTTACTTAAATCTCTATCTCTGTGGCTTAGCTTGAAGTTCTGCAAAGTGGAGATAACATTTAAGTCACAGATGTTTGAAAATGGAACGAACCGAACCGATGTACTAAAAGTGCTTTGTAAATCATAAAGCCACGTTAGGGGAAAAGGAGGACGGAAAAGGGAGAGGTTAACTGTTGTCAGTGTTGTTTGCTTGCTTTGCTCTTAAGCTGTGGTCGGGCAAGCCCAGAATAGGCAGTCCTACATGATGCGTTATGAACTTGGGAAACAGTTCCGCTGAAAAGCCCGGGAGAGAAGCAGAGGTCGCGATCCTAGGGCTTCGAAGCGTCTGGCAATCTCCGCCATAGCTAAGACTAGTTGGGCGTGGAAGTGGGGTGGGTACGAACAAGGTCCCCTCCTTCACTTGCCCGACACACATCTCTCACTGACAATCTGAGGGTCCCACGGACCCGGGGCCCCAAATCGCGGCTCAGCGGAGACTTCCCCTTCCCTGCCCCCAACAGCAGATCCTGAGCGCAAACGGTCCCCACCCCTTCCACGCCCCCGCCCCACCTCTTGCCCCCCTTTCCAACCCCCTCTTCTTTGCCCGGGTGGTTTGTCCCAAGGAGTACAAATAAATAGTCGTGTCAAAAGGCGCAGCTAGCGCTAGTGCGCGCGGGGCCTGGGCGGGGGCGCGGACTCCTCGGCCCGCGCTCTCCCGGGTCCGCGGCACGGCTCGCTCCCCGGCGGGGCTGCCTACCCGGGTCTCCAGTCTCGCTCCGAACGCTGCCTGGCCCCCCGCCTCCGCCAGAGGGAGCGGAAGGCCGACACCGCGAGGCTGGCCTGGGGCAGGAAGGCGGGCGCGCGTGGGCGTGGGGGACGCGGTGATGTCCACCGGCTCGGTGAGCGACCCCGAGGAGATGGAGCTGCGGGGGCTGCAGCGGGGGTACCCGGTCCCCGCCTCCAAGAGGCCGCCCCTCCGCGGCGCCGAGCGCAGCTACATCTCGCCCAGTGACAACTCCTCGGCCGAGGAGGAAGACCCCGACGGCGAGGAAGAGCGGTGCGCGCTGGGAGCGGCCGGCGGCGCCGAGGGCTGCAAGAGGAAACGGCCGCGCGTGGCTGGGGGCGGCGGCGGCAAGAAGCCCCTCCCGCCCAAGGGCTCGGCGGCCGACTGCAAGCAGTCGCAGCGCAACGCCGCCAACGCCCGCGAGCGCGCCCGGATGCGCGTGCTTAGCAAAGCCTTTTCCAGGCTCAAGACCAGTCTGCCTTGGGTGCCCCCAGACACTAAGCTTTCGAAGCTCGACACGCTCCGGCTGGCTTCCAGTTACATCGCGCACCTGCGGCAGCTGCTGCAGGAGGACCGCTACGAGAACGGCTACGTGCACCCGGTGAACCTGGTAGGGGCGCCGCACGCGAGGCTCGGGGCGAGCGGCCGGGAAATGCTCAGGGAGCGAGCTCCCGCGTGCCAGGCAGGGTCAGCCCCCTGGCAAGAACCCGAAAGGGGGGGTGCTGGAATGGGTGGTGAGGAGTCCGGTTTGGTTTCTCCCAGTCAAGGGAGGGGCCAGGCCGTTCTCCTGGGGAAGAACCGTGCACCCTTCAGGGCTTCTTCATTCTGATCTTTGTACCTGGTACTTTGCCCTGTGACAGCAGTTGGCTTAGATCCTGCTTCCGGGGTGAATCTCGATGCCATCTGCGTCCACTACCCGGTTGCAGATTCAATGGCAAGTCTCTGTCGCCCAAGCTTTTCCATCTAAGAGTCAGACAGGTTCCATTTAAGGAGGCCTACTTACTGAAAGGAAGGAGGGAAGGCCGAGCTCTAATCAGCCTTTGGATGTTAAAAAGTTCTTGCAGAATAGCAGAGGTTTCCCCAAAAGGGATTTGTCTGGAAAGTCCCTTTCTAACCTGCCAACTTTCCAGGCTTGAGAAAGAACCTATTCCAGTTCCTACTTAGAGTGGAGGGCTGGTGATGGTGTGTGTGTGTGTGTGTGTGTGTGTGCGCGCGCGCGCGCGCGCGCGCTGTGGGAAGGGAATTAAACACAAAATCCCAAACTTTTGCAAGTTTCACCAAATCATCTTGAGGGCAAAGTCCAGGAGGAAGCGTGGACGGAAGTCTTAACGTCTCACGCAATCAAAATCCAGTAAAATTAAAATCCCAGTTTGGAGAAAAGATACCCAAATTCCCAGAACACGGATAAAATCTGAGCTACTCAAAGCCAGGGGTATTCCAGGGTTCATTTAAGAGAGCGGTTTCGCTTTGAGACGGTATTTTTTTTTCCTTCGATGTCTGATTCTCTTTTGACTTTACAGACATGGCCGTTCGTGGTCTCAGGACGACCTGACACCGACACCAAAGAAGTTTCCGCAGCCAACAGATTATGTGGGACCACCGCTTAGATCGAAGTCACTTGCTGGAGTTACTGTTCAAGCGCGTGTGTTGGGGGGCCACGGAGAGAAGGGAGCATGAGAACCCCCAGAGAATGGGGGAAAGTGCCATCGGACTCTGCTAAATCCTCCTCGACACCCCCCACCCACCCGAACTGTGAGCAGGACGTGAGGCGGGCGTTGGGGACAGAGCCTGAGGGCTGGCCGTGTGGCCTTCATCGCAGGGCGCCAAGGGCTGCGGCTGCTGGGGATCCTGGCGACGGCAGTTTTCTTTTCCAAAAGACCTTCCTTCTGTCTCTACAACGCGCAACCAGATCCAGCCTCGGGCTTTAGCAGTGTAGACTGACCCCCGCGCTGCCCTGCCAAACCGCCTACGAGTTAGTTTCCCGACTGAGCCAGATAGACGTATACGATGGCGGGGCCGTGCCCAGCACAGGCATGTTACGGTGAGGCAGTGGTTAGAACGTGCTCTGGATGAGTGGCTTTACAGACAGCAGTCTTCACGCGAGACCAACATCGGGGCATGTTTTTAAGTTGCAAAGAGAGGGGAGTGGCACACCTGGGCCAGGTTTGTACCCCCCACGGGACCCCAGCCTCCGGGAGGCAGGGGCACGCCCGCTCCGTCTAGGGAAAGACGGAGGCGCCCTTTCCCAGACCACCTGACCCGGGTTGGCCCGGAGCGCTCCCGGCGCTTCTGCCTCCCGGCTGCAGTCAAGCCCTTCACTCCCCCCAGGCTCCCGCTGCTTCCCAGCTAGGCTTCTGTCTCCACCCGCCTCCCGTCTAAACTAGAGCCTCCCACCCCCGCACCCCGCACCCCACCAGGCTCGCGTCCCCTTCAGGCCTCCGTCCAGTCCTTCCTCCCACGTCTCCTTGCAGCACCCCTCCTCCGGCCCCTGACCATCCCCAGCGGGCCTGCCGCCTCCATGCTCTGGACGCCTCCCCCGGCCCACCGTCCAGGCTCTGCCTCGCGGGAGGAGTGCGCTGGGTGGTCCGCTGAGGCTGTACGTACCCAGTGACCCCGCTCAGGGGAAATGCGCCGCTGTCTCGAGGCTGCACTACCACAGCAACTAGCAAATGTAAATAAATTTATTTTTTTATGAATAATAAAACGCGTTGTGAAAACCGAGTGGCCGTGGGCGCGGCAGAATGTGGTCTTTGTTGCCTTTTACCTAGTTTGGTCCGGAAGTTCATTTAAAGGTGATTTCTTGGCTCCCTGCGCTGGGATTGGTTCTTTCTCTGCAGAACGGGTGGTGATCACATTTAAATTACTGCGCTTCCAAATGGAACTCTCATTACTTGCTATGATTTGATTCTTCTGGAGGCCGAGGTTACTGGAAGACAAGAACCAGAGGCTTGTTACACCAGAAGAGTCTTTGGGGCCAGGGCCACTTTGAAAGGTGTATGTTCTACAGGGTAATATAGGTACACTTCTTACACTTACGCGCGCGCATACACACACACACACACACACACACACACACACACACACACACACACACACACCGGATGCCTTCTCCAGCTTAAACCCCTACAGCCCACACACTGGAGTGGGGAGTAGGTCTCAGGTCTAATTGGCAGAATAAAACCATAATACAAGGCGCCAAGTTGTGTTTCAGTTAGAGCTTTTCTTTCTTCCCCTAAATAATGTTTATATAGTGCTTTTAATGTACACCACCTCATTTTCCTTGTCATTTTCTTCCATTTTCACTGCAATATTCTCAAGAAGTAATAACCTGGAAAACCATCATATGGTTTTTCAAACGCCATTTTATTTTATTTTATTTTATTTTATTTTATTTTATTTTTTAACGCCCGTCTGTTTTAAAGCTGCATTCTCGTTGTAGAACATTTAGAAAATTTGGAAAAGTGTGAAGGAGAAAACTACCTAAACAACTGCCCAATTTGGAGTATGTTCGTTATTTAATAAAATCGAAAGGCAGTTTTCTTGACCAGAAAGAGAAAATACAGCTGGGGTTTAGGAGGTGAGAGGGAGGTAGGGGAGCATGATTTCCTGTTTTGAACTAAACTAAACCAAAACTCTGGATAACTGCTTTCGGAGACGATTTTCTTGGGCTTTATTCACAGGGGGAGGGACCCGGCCCTCAGGATCTAATCTGCCACAACAGCAGAAGTTGGCACAGGATTACACTTCTTGGTTTCTGTGGCATTAGGGGCTCTCTGGTAAAAGCAAACTCGGGTTTGCTAACTAGTGACGGGAAACCCTAGTATGGTGGTTTAAAGGCACTTAGGCCCCCTGATAAGTTCTGGGTGGCCCGCTTCTTGGGGGTGGGGTGTCTCCTGGAGGCCAGCTGTTAGTGTCTTTTCCAAAGCTTCCATCACATTCGATCCGTTTTAAGGGAAGGGGGCAGTGTGGTATGTTGTTAAGGTGACCTTGAATGTCCACAGAACCCAACTAGAAATTGAAGCTCTGCCACCCACAGAATAGTGACCATATGCAACCCCTCTAAGCCTCCGTTTTATCACCTACAAAATGGTGATAATAATAGTGCCTACCTAGGAAGAGTGCCATCAGAAATAAATGTGAAAATATTTACGCAACCCTTCTAATAAGCAGTGAGCAGCACCCTAAATGACTCCTTAAAAAAGTGGGGAGACATGCTTTGGCAAAGGGGACACTTTAAATGGGTGGGGCATTTCAGGATTCCAGTCTTTAATATTCGTGGCCCAGCTTTAAAATGCCTGGATTACAACCATAAAACAGAAGTGTCCCACAAAAGCAGAAACAGAAAAAGTTAAAAAAAAAAAAAAAGAAGAAAGAAAGAAAAAAAGAAAGAAAGAAAGAAAGAAAAAGGCTGTGTTTGTAGTAAATAGAGAAAAGAAGAAGCATTTGAATAAACAAAATATTTGGGCAAATTTTCATAAACAAAATTTAAATATTTGTGTCTATAATTATATTCCCTCTGAGCAGTTCAGGGGTAAACTTACAGATTTCCTGCCCTTCCTCTATCACCACTCCCCACACTGAAGTGGCCTTCTTTACTGATTCATGTGTCCAGACTGTCATACCATGCAAATTCATTTCTGTTGCCACTTTACAGGGAAGAAAAAAAATCTTCAGAATTATTTTGGGGGGGCTCCGTTGGAGCCTGGGTGGCTCCGTTGGTTAAGCGTCCAACTTCTGCTTGGGTCATGATCTCAAATTTGTGAGTTCCAGCCCTGCTTTGGGCTCTGTGCTGACAACTCAGAGCCTGGAGCCTGCTTCAGATTCTGTGTCTCCCTCTCTCTCTGCCCCTCTCACCCCACCTCAAAAATAAATAAACGTTAAAAAAAAAAAGAATTATTTTTGCTCCACGGTTTCTTTAAAAAGTCCAATGCCAAGAATTATGTTATTTAAAAAGAAGAAGAAGGAAAGAGACCAATTTCTAGTAAGTCTCAGTGAATCTGTATCAACTGCTCAAGCTTCTTGGACAACAGTGGCTGTAGGAGAGGTCTAAACACCTTGGAACAATCTTTTATTGATGGACCATGACCATTGTGCACTCTGAGTAGTAGAAAGGGAGCCCAAAGCCTTCCTTATTCTCTTTTTCCTTTATTTTCCTTTAGGAATTTGGGTTGGAGAAATAGGAGTTGAGGCTGGCTATGGAGAAGATTAAGAAAAAAAGAAGAACGTCTCTCTGAAGGATTATTTCAATTCGATTCTGCTGCTGTGTGAGAAGAGTTGAGAGAAAAAGCTGTCAGGACTATAATGCAAAAAGTACTGAATAGCAAAAAAAAAATGAGTAAATTGAAAAATAGTCTTCAGGGGGCTTTTTGAGAGACCAAAGCATTATTATTAGTGATACTGACTCAATCAAAGAGAACAAAAAATCCCCTTTCACAGGCTCTTCCTAAGATGAATATTTTAAAAGAAATGCTTTCGGCACTGTAATCTTGAAACACCTAGGCGTCTCTCTTGGTTGTGGATGTTGAATTGATTTTGTGCGTATTCTTTTGCCCTGGACTTCAAGTTACAATTTCACTTTAGTCTGATGGCTCCTTCAACAGATAGTGACATTGACCATCGCAATTTACAAAGGAGATTTTTTATAGGTACGTTTCCCCCTACGTTTGATAAATGCTTAATAAGTTTTTTTAAAAGATATTCCCCTCCATAAAAAGAACTAATACACATCCTATTTTAATAGGCAATAGGTAAATAGCTTGGCTACTGATTTTGAAAAAACAATAACTGAGAAAGTCATTTTAGTTATGTTTGGAAGAGCAAAAAATAGATAATTTAATAATTGTCTTCTCACTGCCAAAGACCTAACTTCTAGGAAAATTCACTAGAGTGTATGGATTGCCTCCCTTTATAACAGAGAACCTGGCTACTTTCCTTTCACTGGGCAGTTCTGCTTACCCCCTGAGGGCGGTTCCCCGCCGCCCCCCCCCCCCCCCCCCCCGCCCCCATGTGCCCGGCCCCCCACGATGCCACTGGTTACTTGTTTGCACTCACCATTAATCTCCTTTTATATTCCATCTGCCCTCTGTATTATCTTTCTTCTCTCTCCCACAACGGTGAAAGGTGAGTCTATGACACTAAGAAGGTCTAGAAAGTCACCAGAAACCTGAAATCCACATGTAATTGTGTAAACACAATTAGCACTACTGTAGTGGTTATCTCCAATTATCTCAGCCCTTGTTAGTTCTATTATCAGCAAGATAGGTTATGGACCAACTTTGGGGTCCTTCATTGCTTGTGGTAAAGAGGATCATGGAGCAGTTAAGAGCAGTGATTTTCCGTTTGGTGAAAATACGGTATCTTGTATTGACTATTACTATTAGCAGTAGAAATGGGGAGGGGTGGGGAGCAAGAAGCAAGAGGCCTTTGTCTTTGACCATTCCTAGTTTGTTAAAAGATTTATATGCTTTTTGGATCTTTTTTTAAAAATATTTTTAAAAGATTGCAAACCACCGTATTAAATGTAGCTGGTTCCAGTCTAATCCCACAATTTTGTAGCTCTGCTTCTTTGGGTACTTTGCCACTCTTCCTGAGGCAAGAACAATATATCTTACCCCACAGAAAATGGATTAAATGAGATAATTCTATAAGGCACTTGAGAAATGCTCCATACATGCTAATTAAAAAAAATTATATTCTTCATTTTCTTTCCTCTAACAGTAGTTCAGGTGTCCTTATTCCTCATCTGAAAAACTTCCCATCATCCCTTTGCCACTGTTATCACCTTGCTTGTTTTAGTCCACATGTAATTTTCCTAAACTAATGGATCTTTCTTTTTTGGCCACTAAGAAGAAATTTTTCTTTAGTTTCCTCTTGAAAAATAAAGATGATCACACTCAGCGTCAAAAATCACCAGTGGTGTAAGAAACAGACTCAGGTAGTTGTGCAAGGTAGACCAATGGATTTGATGCAATAGAATACAAAAAGCTCATTGATACGACTTCAGATTTCACACTGCAGCCCACCTTTCAGAAACTACACTGGTGGAGTCTTGGTGTGATGTCAAAGAATATCCACGTTAACCTGAAATGACCATTAATATACGTCTTCTCTTTACAACTACATATCTGTGTGAGGCTTCATATACTTTGACCAAAACAGTGTATCACAGCAGAATCATGTAGAAGGCAGAAATGGGAATCCAGCCATCTTCTATTAAGTCAGATGTTAAGGACATCTGCAAAAATATAACACTATGCCACTCTTCCCATGAAAATGTGTTGGAAGATATAGTTATTTTTCATTAAAAACATGTTTGTTATGGAGCACCTATAACAAATTGGTGCCTATAACAAACTGGGCAGCTGTTGGTTAAGCATCCGGCTCTTGGTCTCCGCTCAGGTCTCGTGTTTGTGAGTTTGAGGCTGGTGTTCAGCTCCACGCTGACAGCACAGAGCCTGCTTGGGATTCTCTCTCTCCCTCCCTCTCTGCCCCTCCCCTGCTCTCTCTCTCTCTCTCTCTCTCTCTCTCAAAACAAATAAATAAGCTTATAAAAATGTGTTTGTCATGTTTACGTGTAATTAGCCTATCATTATTTTCAAATGAATGAAAAAAATTTTCTCTCAGTTTTGATTCCAAACCCAGTAAATATCAGTAGATATAAACCACATAAACAAAAGCTT